>NW_022900928.1:42664460-42681634 GCF_012274545.1 Fukomys damarensis | reverse complement strand
TTTTGCACTAGGTGTGTTTCTTGTATACAACATATTGTTGGATTTTGCTTATTATTCCATTTTGCCAGTCTATTTCTCTTGATTGGTGAGTTGAGGCCATTGACATTGCTAGTTATAACTGATATATACTGACTTATTATTGACATGTTATTGGCCTTTTGTTGGCTCTTTTTACTTTTTCACCTTCTCCTTTTAATTTCTTGCCTTGCCTATTTGATTTGCTCTGTTGGGCCTCGTGGTGTTGTTGCCTTCATTGTCTTTTTCTAGGATCTTGTTTAGAATTCCTTGTAGTGCTGGTTTGGTATTCATGTAGTTTCTCAGGTGTTTTTGTCGTGGAAGTGTCTTATTTCCCCATCCATTTTGAAAGAGAGTTTTGCTGGATACATCAGTCTAGGTTGGAGGTTGTTTTCTTTCAGGACTTGAAATACCTCATTCCAGCCTCTCTTTGCCCCAAGGGTTTGTGTTGAAAAGTCTGCTTTGATTCTGATGGGCTTTCCTTTGTATGTGATTTGTTTTTTTTCTCTTACTGCCTGTAGTATTTTGTTATTCTGTTGGGTTTCTGGGATCTTGATTATTATATGTCTAGGTGTAGATTTTTTTGGATTGTAGCTAGTTGGGGTCCTATATTCCTGAGTTATTTGAATGTCAAATTCTTCCCCTCTGTTTGGGAAGTTTTCTGTCATTAATTGTTTGAACAGCTTTTTAAAGTCATTTGTATTTTCTTCTGCTACTTCATGGATTCCTATCAGTCTTATGTTATTCTTCTTTGCATCATCTAGGAGTTGTTGGATTGATTTTTCATGCTCCCTTACTGTTTTTAAGAGACCTCTCTTTTCATGGCCACTGACTGCAATCTTATCTTCTATATCTGAGAGTCTATCTTCGCATTCTTTTATTCTGTTGCTTAAACTTTCAATGGAGTGTTTAATCTCCTGGATATCTGTTTGTATCTGTTTTATGGATTCCATTTCTTTCCTATGTTGGGCATTCATTTTTTCCATTTATTTCTTATGCTGGGCCTTCATGGCTTCTATCATGGTCCTGAGCTCATCTATTTATTTGTCGGTTTCTGCTCTAGAGTCTTGAATCACGACTTCCATTTTGCTCACTATCTCTATGGTTATCTGGGAAATTATTTCTATTTTGAATTTTTCTAAAGCCTGATTGACCTGTTTTGTTACTTCCTGTGCTTTGAATTCAGGGTGTCCTGTTAGTTCACTATTGGCCTTTTCATCCTCATTTGCCCTCCTGTTTGCCATTGGTGAACTGGATGTCTGTCCTTGTGTCTTGCATAGGTGTTTTCTTATTTTTTTTTTTGTTGTCGCACTGTCCTTGGTTTAATCTCTGGATTATTACCCAAATCTTCCTGATATAGTTGTGCCCTTGCTTCTGTGTCTCTAATGACCCACACACATTCTCATCTTCATAACATCAGAGAAAACAGCTCATCAAATCAACCGCAATGCTTTACCCAACTGATACAATCAGCAACATATTAAGATGAAGCACAACTTTGACACTGACCACTGGTAGTAGTCACTAGTCTATCACCCTTAAATCATTTGAATTAAATTGAAATCAAGAAGCAGTCCAGAACATGTCTGCAGTGAACAAAATTTCAATATAGTGTATTTACCATTTAATGGCTCAGACAGAGGGAGGATGCAAGACTCCTGATCTCAGTTAGCTGATGGCTGAACCCTATGAAGCTGACTGACCACGGGCTGCAAGGCCCAGATTGAGTTCCCCAACCTTCTGAATGGTTGAACTCTACAATGTTCTACTACAGGTTTCCCACGCCCTTTCTTTAAAGATGTTCAAAGTTGGGAACTCAGAAAAATACCCTTGATGACCACCTCTGCCTCTGCAGAGTGGGTCCAAAGACTGGCACAGTCAGGAGGACTGAGAGGGTGGGGGTGGGGGGCTAATGGGGTTCAGGTGCACCCACGCGGCTACCTTCCTGGTGCTTGAGTGATGGCGGCTCAAAAATTATTGTTAATTCTTTAAGGTATGGCAATGTCATTAATGCTTATGTTCAACAAGAGTTCTTATCTTTGGAGACACACAGGTAATGTTCATGAACAATTGGTATGTACAAGGTCTGGAAATATACTTCAATGTCACATATCACCTATCACTTGGACCAGTACATTGGATTCCTCACTGATCTTTTCTACTTGTTCTCTTTGTTCCTTACATTTTATCCACAGCAGCCAGATACCTTTAAATATAGAATTCAGATAGTTTAGCAAACATTTATAAAGCATATAATTGCTTTGGCAATGTTTAAAGTAGTTTAGATATACTACTTATTTATCATTGATGATGATGCTATGAAATTGGTTCAATTACTATCCCTATTTTATACAACAGACAATGCAGGCCCATAGAGACATAAAATGTATCATGGATGATACCTAGAGTTTCCTGCAAAGCCTCATGTGCTTATAGATGAGGCTTTTGAGAGGTGTCTAGATCATGGTGGTGTGATACTCAATAATGGTTTAGTCCACTGATGGGTTTATAGCTGAGTTTGCTATTAGGAGGAGAAGCTATGTGGGAAGAGATGTCATGGTTAGTGTGGCCTGGAAGGGTTTATATTCCTCCTCCTCCCTTGATCCTTCTCTGCCTGCTGCCAGCTTTACCATGAACTGTTTCTACTGTGCATTGACCCTTTGCCACACCACCCTGCCTTGGAGCCAGACAACTGTGGACAGAAAACACTATAAACTCTGAGCCAAAATAAACATCTACTTTAAGTTGTAGGTGTTGGGTATTTTGTTCCAGCAATGCGAAAATAACTAGGAAATAAGTTAGTATCTATTTCAATTAGGGCAGTCAAAAGTGAAACTGAAGTACTTGGCTTGTCTTAACCAACACACTCTGCTCCGGATCCACCTGTGCAAGCTCTTTATTTACTGTCTCCAGCACCTGGAGAAACCCCATTTCTTTCCATATGGTTAGTTGTGCAGTTCGCATTTCTTCAGTCAGCTTGCTGATACCCAAGCTCTCTCCCAGGGTTTAGGGTTATATCAACAGAAAAGACGGAGCACCTTGTTCCAATTTTCATCCTTGTAGAGAGCATTTTTTCCTAATTTATCTCCTCTGAGGAGGTACATTTTTTCAATTTACACAAAGGTGCCAAATGTGCTAACATAGCCCTGACAAGGCCTTGCCTCACTCTTACCTCATTAAGAACCACTCTCTCCCTCACTCATTTGTTCCAGTCATGCTGGTCTCTGTCAGTTTCAAGCTTTTCCCCACCAGAGGCTCTTTGCTCTGCCAAAAACACTATTCCTTCATGTTTTGGACATGACTTTTTTCTCATTCTACAGTCAGTGGTAAATTATAACTGTTTAGAGAGGATTTTTCTTTTGGCTTTCTCTGTCATCCTCTGACACAGCTTTTTGTGTTTATGAAATATAAATCAGATCAAATCATTCAAGTGCTCACATCCACTTGACTTTTATAATAAGTTGAGACATAATGGCAAAAAAGACACATGCACATGCTTATTTATCTTCTAGTTTAGAATTAAGAAGTCAAAACAAGAGAGAGAAAGAGAGAGAGAGAGAGAGAGAGAGAGAGAGAGAGAGAGAGAGAGAGAGAGAGAGAGAGAGAATGATGGAGATCTAAGCATCACCTCCTCCATGCTAATGTTAGTCGGAGAACATGTCTTAGTTGTGAGGCCAAAGTAGAAATGTGGATTTTCTTCTCTGAACAGTATTTAACCTTCAGTAGCAAGTATAACCCTTACCCAGAAAATCCAATTCCAAATACTCTCCTGTTTTTGTGAGCAGGTCAACATTCTTCATATAGATTCAAACAAAAGGGTGCCAGAGAGAGCCATTGCAGTTCATCCTTCATTCGTGCTCCCAGCTTAGTCATTCTTCCTCTTCTGGATGGGCCAGAGGAAGGATGGAATTGTTCTTGCATATTCTTGTTTCATGAGCAGTAGGATGGACATCTTCTCCTTTCCCCATTTAATATAAACCAGCGGGAGGAAAATGGAAGGATTAATATGTTCTCCAAATGAATAAAATCAAGTGTTAGTCATCAGCTGAATTGGCTCATGTTGTTTCAGAATTTTGTGAACTTTAAAATTCCTGAGAGCTTGAAATTATCCATGATGTTGTTGGGTACTCACCTTACAAAAGTTGAAATTTGTGCATACTATAAATCTGGTGAGCAGGTCCTTAAATGTCCCAGCACATGACCGCAGAGTCCCTGCATGGTGTGCTACTCACATGCTGACTTTTCTGACCTCTTCACATCCTCCTCCTCCTTACTGAGTTCTAGCAATCTGCCCTAATCCACTTATGGCCCTTGCACTTATACCTGTGTGCATTGTTCTTGCCTCAGAACTTTAAGTGGCTTAGTCCTTCTTACCATGCAAATCAGGTGAAGGGTCATATCACAAAGAAGCCTTCCCTGAGCAAGCACACTTATGGTGCTCTCTGTCATGCTCTATTGCATCACCTTGTTTCTGTTTCTTCATGCTATGTCCCCATCTAAGCTCTTCATAACTACTCTTCTTTTCTGAGGGGATGTAAAATATAGGAAAGCAGGATTTTTTTCCATCTTGTTCACAGCTACATTTCCAATACCAAGAACCATGTCTGGCACAGTGCACTGAACATATTCCTTATCCATGGTTCAGTCATAATGACCAGCCCCTATAGACTAAAACTAAAATAGAATAATCCCAATGCCAAAGCATTAACTTAATACCTTAAATGGTACAATTATTTTTGTTAAATATAAAGACACACAGAATGAACTCTTGTGGTATTTATGGGACACTTCATATTTTCTACTTGACATTCTTGTACAACTTGGTTGTACAATTTATATGTAAACCTGGGACTGTTTTTTAAAGGCTCAAGTAGGAACTTCATGGAGCAAACATTCTAATTTGCTTTCGAGCACATTTTAGGCCTTTTTCCTATGGTAAGAGAGCTGAAAGTTTATCTTTCTTTTATAGAAATGCTAAATTTAACTTTTAATTTCTCAGATAAAAGCAGAAATTGTGCCCATAGTACAAGACATAACAAATTTAGAGTAGACACAGACAAAAAATAGAGAAACTGAGAAACATGATAGAAACATGATAGAATTACAACATAGGAAAGAAATGGAATCCATTAAACAGATGCAAACAGATTTCCAAGACATTAAAAACTCCATTGAGAGTTTATGAAGCAGAACAAGCTAATGTGGGGACAGAATTTCAGATATAGAAGATAGAATTGCAATTATTGACCAAGAAAATAAAAATCTCTTAAAAATAGTAAGGGATCATTAAAGACCAATCCAGCAGATGCTAGATGATTTAATGGAGAATAACATAAGATTGATTGGAGTCAATGAAGAAACAGGAGAGAGTGAAGATGACATTAAAAAAACTGTTAACCAAAGTAATGGCAGAAAACTTCCCAAATAGGGGAAAAGAACATGACATACAGATAAATGAGGGTTACAGGACTCCAACTAGCCATGATAAAAAAAAAATCTACACATAGCATATAATAGTTAAGATTCCAGAAACCCAGCAGAAGAACAAAATTCTACAAGCAGTTAGAAAAAAGAAACAAATCATGTACAAAGGAAAGCCCATCAGAATCACAGCAGACTTCTCAACAAAACCCACAAGGCAAGAAGGGCATGGAGTGAAGTAATTCAAGCCATAAAGGAAAACAACCTCAAACCCAGAATGGGGTACCCTGAAAACTATATTTCAAAACTGATGGAGAAATAAGATATTTTCATGACAAAGAGCACCTTAGGAACTTCATGAATACTAAACCAGCACTCAAAAAAATTTAGACAATATACTAGGAAAAGACAATGAGGATCACAACCCCAGGAAGCCTAGCAGAATCAATTCATCAAGTATGACAAGAAATTAAATGCAAAGGGGGGAATCCAACAAAAAGAAAAAGTCATAACAAGGATTAGTCAATATATGTCAGTTATAACCATCATGATAATGGCCTCAATTTGCCAATCAAAAGAAACAGATTGGCAGAATGGGTCAAGAAGCAAGATCTAACAATAAGAAACACAATTCTAAAAGAAACTCTTGGACTGAATGTTAAAGGGTGGAAAACAATACTCCATGCAACAGGAACCCCCCCACACCAAAGCAGGAATAACTATCCTCTTTGTAGATCAGGTGGAATTCAAACCAACACTGATTAAGAAAGACAAAGAAGGACACTACAGCCATGTAAAGGGAACAATCCAAGAGGAAGAGATGACAATCATAAATATATATACACCAAACACAAATGCACACAACTATGTAAAACAAATACTAATGGACATAAAAAACCATATAAGCACTAATACAATAACAGTGGGAGACCTCATTACTCCACTCTCACAAATAGATCAACCAGAAAAAATAAACGATGAAATAGTAGAACTCAATCAAACTCTTGAACAAATGGACTTAACAGATATTTACAGATGTTTACACCCCACAAAATTGGAATACACATTCTTTTCAACTGCACATGGATCATTCTCCAAAACAGACAACATACTCACTCATAAAACACATTTAAGTAAGTGCAAAGGAATTGCAGTTATCCCCTGTATGTTATCAGACCATAATGCGATGAAATTAGAGATCAAAAGCAAAAAAAAAAATCTGCAAGAATTTCATAAACACACGGAAATTGACAACACACTTCTGAATAACCAATGGGTCACAGAGGAAATTAAAGAAGAAACCAGACAGTTCCTACAATTCAATGACAGTCACAGTACAACATACCAGAATCTATGGGATATGATGAAATCAGTAATACGAGGGAATTTCCTAGCCCTGAACACTCATATTGGGTAAATAGTGCAAGCTTAATTATACAACCTAAACTAGAAAAATAAGAACAGGTCAAACCTAAAGCTCATAAAAGGAAGAAAATTATAAAGATCTGGGTGGTCAAACCTAAAGCTCATAAAAGGAAGAAAATTATAAAGATCGGGGTGGAAATTAATGCAATGGAGACTAAGAGAACAATACAAAAAAATCAATGAAGCCAAGAGTTGTTTCTTTTAAAGAATAAACAAAATTGACAAACCCTTAACCAACCTTATCAAAAAAAAAAAAAAAAAGGAAAGAAAAGGTCCAAATCCATCAATTAAGAATGAAAAGGGTGAAATTACAACAGACCCAGAAGAAATCCAGAGAATCATCAATGCCTACTTCAAGAACCCATAGGCCAATAAGGCGGAAAATACTATTTAAAGATTCCCAAAATTGTATTAATTACCAAAGTTGAACAAAAATTACCTAAAAATTCTAAACAACTCAATATCAATTAATGAAATTGAAAGAGTAATCAAAAAAGTACCAACTAAGAAAAGTCCAGGTCCTGATGTCTTCACTGCTAAATTCTACAAGACATTTAGAGAGGAACTACTGCCATTCTGTTAAAACTCTTCAGTGAAATTAAAAGGGAAACAATACTCCTGAATTCATTCCTGGAATCACACATCACCCTAATCCCAAAAGCAAAGAAAGACCTAAAAGCAAAAGAATTATAGACCAATCTCACTAATGAACATAGATGAAAAAATCTTTAATAAGGTACTCACAAATAGAATGCAGGAGATGATGAAGAAGATCATACACCCTGATCAAGTGAGTTTCATTCCAGGGATGCAGGGATAGTTCAACACATGCAAATCAATAAATTTAATACACTATATTGATAGAGCCAAAGACAAAAACCATGATCATCTCAATAGATGAACAGAAAGCATTTGACAAAATCTGACACACATTTATGAAAAAACCCTCCAAAAGTTGGAATAGATGGTTTCTACCTCAATCTGATTAAAGCCATCTATGAAAAACCAACAGCCAATATTATATTAAATGGTCAAAAACTGAAATCCTTTACAATAAAATCAGAAACAAAACAAGGATGTCCACTATCACCACTCCTGTTCAATATAGCTTTGGAAACATTAGCTACAGCAATTGGACAAGAGAAATAAATAAAAAGAATAAAGATATGAAATGAGGAAGCCAAATTGTCATTATTTGCAGATGACATGATACTCTATTTAGAAGACCTACACCAAAATTCTTCTACACTCAATAATGAAATTCAGCAAAGTAGCTGGATACAAGGTCTACACACAAAAATCAATAGCTTTTCTGTATATGAAAAACAGACTCACTGAGAGAGAAGTGGGACAAACGTCCCTTTCACAATAGCATCCAAATAAAATTGAAATACCTAGGAATCCACCTAACAAAAGAAATCAAAGACCTCTATTCTGAAAACTGCAACTCTCTGAAAAAGGAGATTGAATAGGATATCAGAAAATGGAAAGCCATCACTTGTTCCTGTGTAGGAGGAATCAACATAGCAAAAAATGCCCATATCCCCAAAACTGCTGTATTAGATTCAATGAAACCCCAATTGAAATCCCTGCAGCATACTTCACAGACCTTGAGGAAACAGTCCAAATATTAATTTGGAAAAAGAACAAACCTAGAAAAGCAAAAGCAATTCTAGGCAATAAAGATGAGGTAGGGGGTATCACAATCCCCAACTTGAAACTATACTACAGAGCCACTGAGATAAAAACAATGTGGTACTGGCAAAGAAACAGACCTGAGGAGATGCACAACATGCAGAAACAACTCCAGACACACTCAGCTACCTCATCTTTGACAAAGGAACCAAACACCCTCATTGGAAGAAAGATAGCCTCTTTAATAAGTGGTTCTGTAAAAACTGTCTCAACTTGCCAAAGATTAAATCTAGAACTATATCTGTCACCGCACTAAACTTAAATCAAAATGGATTAAAGGTCTAAATATTAAAACAGAAATGCTAAACAGGCTGTAAGAGAGGTTAGGTAGAACTCTTAAAGACACTAGTGTAGGAAAAGATTTTATGAACAAAACTTCAGTTGCCTGTGAACTGGCACAAACTATCAACAAGTGGGATCTGTTTTTACTAAAAAGCTTCTAGTCCAGGTGTGGTGGTACATGCCTGTAATCCCAGCACTCAGGAGGCTGAGGCAGGAGGATCACTGTGAGTTTGAGACCAGCCTGGGCTGCATAGTGTGTTCCAGGTCAGTCTCAACTTCACATTGAGACCCTGTCTCAAAAAAATGCTTCTGCACAGCAAGAGAAACAAGCAATGGTGTGAAGAGACAACCCACAATGTGGGAAAAACTTTTCACCAGCTTTTCCTCAGACAAAGGTGTACTATCTAGAATATATAAAGAAGTTTAAAAAAATCAGACCTCCCAAATTTAAAGACTCAATCCAAAAATAGGCATCTGAAATGAACAGACATTTCTCAGACAAAGAAGTAGAAAGAGAAAAAAAACATAAGAAAATGTTCAACATCACTGGTCATTGGAGAGATGCAAATAAAAACAACACTGAGATTCCACCTCACCCCAGAAATAATGGCTGTGATCATGAAATCAACCAATTACAAATGCTGGAAAGGCTGTGGGGAAAGAGGAACCCTGCTCCATTGCTGGTGGGAGTGCAGACTGGTGCAATCACTGTGGAAATCAATATGGAGATACCTCAAAGAATCAGGATTGGAGGTCCCATTTGACCCTGTTATCCCTCTGCTTGGTATATTTCCCAAATAATTAAAAGCATCGCACTACAATTATATATATGCACTCATGTTCATGGTAGCACAATTTGTGATACCTAAAACTTGGTAGCAACCCAATTGCCCATCAGCAGGAGTCTGGATAAAGAAAATGTGTTGCCGTTTTTTTGTTTTTTTTTTTTTTTAATTATATGGAGTACCACTCAGCCTTAAAGAATGAGAAACTAAAGACATACATAGCCAAATGGATGCACATCTAGGAGATACTGTTATGTGAAATAAATAGGACACATATGTGGAATTTCCAAATAACTTCTCTAGTGTGCAAAGCTAAAAGTATAAAAAAGGACTAAAAAGGTAAAATAGATAATTTGAAATAGGAAGAAAAGGTGTAAAGCAAAGGGGAAATGGGAGCGGAAAAGAAATATGCGAATGGAATTAATATGAGAAAAAGAAAAAAATAGAAACAAAGTCTTTGTAGATAGGGAGGGTTGGAGGGATTGAAGGGAGTGCAAGAGAATGGGGAAAAATAAGAACCAAGATGGATTATATAAAGGTGCAAATTTCCAATGATGAATGTTACTACGCTGTATACCCTCAATGTACCAATAACATTAATTAATAAAAATAAACAACAACAAAAACCCTTTTGTTTTATAGAGCCTGAAATAAGCCAAACTAAGAAAACAAAGAGCGAGGTACAGGCTTAAATATCCTGCTCAGCAGCTGGGGGTTGAACCCAATATTACAGTGTGTACCTAGTATGCTGAAATGGTGGGTCTGATCCATGGCAACAAATTTTTAAAAATCCTATTCAAAGACACAGTACATAAATCCTCAAGGTAGTAAACCTTTTGCTGTATCATCAATGTCTCCACTATTAGTACAACTTTCATTTTTGTACTTGTCCAAGTTTGGATAATCTATCTTGGCCAGAGATATACTGTATTGTGCTTCTTCTCTAAACTCAAGATAGCCCGAGCCTTCTCTCTGTGGTTCTGTGGCACTTGCCTCCTGCACACAAGAACATAGCAGCTTATTTTACAGATGCTGAAAACTTGCTATATGTCTCAATTCAAGTTCAGATAAAAGGAACTCCTAATGGAGCGTTTACATGAATGAGAAAGGAGAACATGTGAATGTGAGATATGCAATAGATTATTGTTCTTAATGCACTATAATAGTTTAGCAGACACATACGTGGCCCTGAACAAGTTTGTAGTTTTATTAACATTTTTCTTTACTGTTCCTTGGGATATTTTTGTTGTCTTCCTGAATAATAGTAATTGTTAATATGGTAACATTTTTATGGAGAGTTGGTCTCCATTGTCACTAAAACTTCCCCCATCTTTATCAGCATGAGGCACTACTGCTTTGACTGCCCAAAGTGTCTACAGAATGTGAACAAGAGGTAATTTCCATTCGTGTTAATGATTAAATAAAATCAATTCACTATTCAAGGTATTATTTTATTTTCAGAGAATACAGGATTGGATAATTACTACTCTGAGTAATTTGAATTTCAATTTATGAGATGCCCAGGTTACAAAAATGGACTAGAGGGTCTTTCAAATGCTTCTCAAAGTCTGTCAGCTTAGACAAAGCCTCTAGGAATGTAGGGAGAAGAAATAGACATTTACTAAGAGTATGTGATAGAATGTTTCCATATATGCCAATTTTGGTTAAGGTATCCTCCGAAAGTGAAATTTTGAAACGAAGATTAAATACCCATTTATGTTTCTATTGGTGTATATTTTTTAAAATTCCAGGATAATAATATCTCTATATAAATCATAAGGCAGTATAAAATATCAAGTAACAACAACTATCCGATCAGTTATTGGCAGATTTGGAAAGATAAAAAGCTGTAACCCCAAATCCAGTTGAACATGTATGTGGGATGGGTTACACAAATCAGTAATATATAAATTTCATAGTAATAGGCCTAGTAAGAATTCAGGGTATTGTGGTTAGGGTGGAGTTTCAACTTGATTGACTTTGCTGGAACACACTTTTAGGTATGTTTGGGTGGTCATGGAGGTGTATCCTTTGGCCCTATGTTTGGTCCTTTGCCTCTTTTTCTCTGACACTTTTTCCCTGCTCTGTTTCTTGGCAAATAGGCACTAAGTAGGTTTGATCTGCCACATGCTTTAGCCATGATATTTCTGCCATGGAGCCAGACAAGCATGGACTGAATTGCCTGAGCTGTAAGCCAAATTGAAACGCCCATCCTCTAAATTGTGGGTGTCCAGTATTATATTCCAGTGATAGACAGCTGATTAATACAGGAAATTGGTACTGGAAAAATGGGGTTATTGCTGTGCCTGTATTTGACCATGTGGTTTAAAAGCCTTCAGAGTTTGCTGGAGGAGTTCAAAATAGTTTGGAGATTTGGGCTAGAACTCTTAGGGTATAGTACACAGAGCTCAATGAGTGCTTATGGCTGCTGTTCTGAAGACCAAAATGCTGACAGAAATCTGGAGAGGAGGCTTCTACTGGGAACAAGTATTCCAATGGTATTTGAACTAGAGGCCATGCATGTTATATTCCGACAGAAAATGATCGGTCTACAGGCCGGGGATTTAGCTTAGCCGTTCGGTGTCCTGCCTTGCTAAGCGCAAGGACCCGAGTTCAATCCTGATACAATAATAATGATGATAATAATAATAATAATAATAATAATAATCTGTCTACATTTTGCCCATGTCCTGAGATAGTGCAAGAAACTAAGGGTAAGAGCAGTGAACTAATTAATCTGATGGAGGAAAAATGAATTACATGGCACACTAACAAGTTAATGCTGTGTCTTTTACTGCTAAATATTCAATCAATGTCATGGGAACTGCTAGCTTCTTTTAGCCAGATTTATAGTAAAAATCAGGGGCAAAGACAGAGCAGAAACACTTCAAAAATTAAATTTTGCCTTAAAGGAACCATGTGTAAAGTTGGTGTGAAAGGAAGTTTGGCTGCTGAAGGGCACCTTGGGAATCAGCAAGAACCCACCCATTTTAAGCTCCAGAGAAGAAAAACATCAATTTTTCATTATTTGTTCTTTGGGATTCTTCTCGCTATTCTTAGTCATCCAGAAACTCAGAGAACACAGATGCCATGGTCCAAAGGATCCTGGCTACTGCTTCTGCTACCAGCAGACCTTGGCATCATCCATATGATGTTTGTTATACCGGCATGCAGAATGAAATAGTTGTGGTGTCAGGGAAGTTTCCGCTCAGATTTCAAAAGAAAGTTGAGAAGGCCCAGGGAGGAGCTCTAGAGGGGGCAGTGCATGAAGGCATGGGAATGAAGCCAGAAGTTCATTGCAGACCAAGGAAATTAAAGATGCCAGGAATATGAAATGTCTTCTGAGAAAACCTTCAGGCCATGACTGGAGCCAGCCAAGAGAGAATCTGTGTGGCCTTCAAGTAATAAGGCCATAAGGGTGGGTCCACCCAGTCTCTTTGGAATTCACATTTTATCACTGTGTGCCCCAAATCTCTGATATGGAGTTTCAGTACATGTTCTGGGCTCTGTTAGGTTTCAGCTTGTTTTGGTTTGATTCTTTTCTATCCACCATTCCTCCCTTTAAAATAAGGGACTGTGACACTGTTCCTTGGTATTATGTAACTTGTCTTTAGTTTTTGCGAAGGTTCATAGTTAAGAATTTCCCGTGGGTCTCAGAAGGGTCTTGGACTCTTCCCTGTTCTGCTTCCCAGCTACTCTAGGCTAAGCAGGTGTGCTCCTTCATACCCTTCTACTATGATGTCTCTGTCTTAGAGCCACTAATCATGGGCTGATGCTATATCAAATTAAAAATCTTGTCCTTTAAATTGTGAGTGTGGGTTTTTGTGTCTCAGTGATTAGAAAACTAGTGACTATACAGTGCTATTTGTGTAATAGTTCTAGGCATGATACTTCTGAATTTTACAATACAATATATCCAAAGACATATGTAAAAATTTACAACTTTTTTCTCAGTAAATATCCCAAATATAAAAAAGCCCACTTACTCCAAGAACTGTAAAAGTAGAATAAAATTATAATTCATGAGGGCAGAGACAAGGGGAAAAAATGGGAACCAAGTCCTGTCATGTAAAGGTACAAGATCCCAATAATGAATGTAACTGTACTGTATGCATAAAATGTACCAATAAACTCAATGAGGAAAAAAAATATAATTCATAACAATGAATCTATCTGCCTCAAAGACACTATATTATTTTCCTATTTTCTGTTTTATGAATCTAAATGCAGGTTCCAAGTTAAATAGCAGCTGTGTTGATTGGCAGCTACTTTTTGAGGAACATAGAGTCATATTCTCTTCTCTGCAAAAACAGTATCTCTTTTTTAATGTGCATTGGATAGATTCTGGAATTCTATTTTCTCCACAGTTATACACTCAACCCAAAATATAATTATCACAAATAAAATATCAATAGAGTCAGAGTTTGGCCCTTTATCCATGTATCCTGGAGATTACTTTTCTATTTATTTGTTATACTAGAGTATGAGATGGCTAGAACATCTTAATGAATCATGGTATAACAATCTACATTTATTTTTTATTCATACATGAAAATCTACATTATCTGTTCAAATGCAGTCATGTCATCTTTTGGAATAGTCCCATAACTCTCCAAACTCTGAATTCTAGCCTGAATTTCTTGTGATTTCATTTCCTATAAAAACTATTGCCCCCAATCTCTTAATTCAGCAGTAGAGCTCACCTTAAATGGGCACTTCTTGTCCATGTAGCCTGGTAGTAGTACATTGGCAGGACAGCTGTTATTTATTTTAATCCTATTAATTCTTCTCCCAAAATATAACTACTTGAATGCCAGACTTTATGAAGTTTCTGTTAAATCAAGTGTTAATTAAAAACTCACAAGAGGACTGGCAACAAAAATGATGCTTGATGTGACTGATGGTCTACACAAAAGCAATGAAAAATTTCAGGCACCAATATTCAGAAAACATTTCATCATTTCATATGAGTGCATTAAGTATGTCCATTACAAAACACAATATATTGAATTATGAAGACACACCCAAATCTGTTTGTTATCAAGTGTGCATGTTATTTATTCATTGTGTCTGTACTTCAGTTGGTCACTCAGCAATAATTCTGGAGTTCATCTGTTTACATAGGCATTTACCTCTCACTCAAAGGTGCCTGCTTGGTCATTTACAGATATATAATTATAATTTATGTGATCATTTAAGTACCAATGTCAAGGATTTTATTTATTTCTATTTAATTATATATTAATACTACTATTATTTTATAATTCAAAATGTACATTATGTCTTGTAGCACATGAAATAAATTCATCCATCTTGCTGACAATCTTGACTTGGGCTTATTTTAGGAGCAGACTTAAATTACAGGTATCCTGAAAAATCTTGCTAGTGCTTATTTTCCTGTTTGTACTTTTTTTCAGGGAAAATGATACTTTATTTCAAAAGAGCACAACATCTCTTTTGAAGCATCAACATGGCAAAAACTACAGTAAAGTTTAGTAGGATATTATGACAAGATGAAGATTAATCCCAAGATAAGACAATGGTCAGAGTTAAATTAGTAAGAAAGGAAAAGAGATGAACTTGATAATATGTGGTATGGAGAATGCATTGGACCTAGGAATTAACTGAGTATTTACTGAGGGGATATAGTGAGTGAAAATAGCTGTCAGTTTCTGACTTGGACGGTATTATTGCCATAAAAGTTGAAAATTGGGTTTTGGTAGTTGTTGGTGTGTGTGTTTGTGTGTGTGTGTGTGTGTTTATACAAGCTGATGTGATTTTTCTGTTTGCTAGTTTATATCTTCATTTTTACTCATCTTCTAAAGAGAACCTTAGAACAAACTCTATTTTATGCAAACAACCATTGTACTTCTACGTGAATTTGCCAGGTAACTTTTGCCCTAGAACAGATATGGATTATGTACATAGTGAATACCGGTGATAGACAGACTATGAAAAGAAAGAATGATATGTCACTGCTCCTGAGAGTCTTTGGTGTACTTATGAAAATAAATACTGACTGTGGATGCATTAGACAGAGCTGGGATTGACTGTAACTCTTCCATTTGCTAGCTGTGTGACTGAGGACAGGTAATTTGAGTTCTATGTTAAACTTACCTTTTCAATTTATGAACAAAGGCATATAATTATTTTATTCATGCTTCAAATGACTTGTTAATGAAATAGGAATAAGAATGCTTTAGACAAAGTATTTCCTGCAATATACTTATTGAACCCTTTGTGTGTATGTGTGTGTGTATATATATATATATATATATATATATATACATATACATATGTCATGTGATAAACCTTCATTAAATGTTAGCCTTTAAAAAATAATTGTTTATTGAAAATAAGCTATGAAAGGTGAAGGAAGTGTGACTCTTAGCATCTTAATGTTGTTTGGATCTGGATATATATTGATATTTGTGGAATCGTCATATGGAAACAAGAGAAGGTAAAATTTCTTTAACCATGAGAAAGATGTATTTGCAGTGAATAGCAATTTGCCATAGTATGATTAAAGAAAAGCTCTGAAGAGTAGAAAGGATTAGAATTGGTAAATTTTTGAGGATTAATAATAGTGTGCTATTGACATTTTTCCTATGAATTCTCCAACAAAATATATCCTCTCTCTAATGTCCTTTTCTTCTAATCCAGATGAATAAAATGCCAAATCCTTCCACTACCTCTAACTATTCCTCTGAGTATGCGTGTGACCATTTCATCATTTCAGTTATTTTCTGTCAATATTTGGATAGCTGATTTTTCCTACAAGGAAGAGAAATAAAACTAAATCCATTAAGTTTTGCTCAAAAAGCATCTGTCTTCATGGAGAGTTCATCTTTCTTTAAAATGAAGAAGATAATTGAGCCCAAGCTGTACTTAACTCTTGGACTTTGTTAAGAATGAATGAACACTTTTGCTAAAGATGGAATACTTTACTCTTTTTTTCTTAATGGATCAGAGGGCACTGAATTTTAAATCTAGAAAGAATATGAAAAATAATATACATATTGTATTTTGTTACATATATGTTGAAGTTTTATGTCCATAATAACTCCATTTAATATATTTTTCACTTGCAGTTACATCATCTCTAGGCATAGATTTTCATTTCTATATCTCAATGAATCATCCTGAGTTGGAGAAAATGCATAGAAACTCTGATTTTTAAAAAAGATAATACCAAGCGATGCTGACATTATTTTGAAATAAACTAACATACTGCTGATAAGAATACAAAGGGTATTATTTTTCTGAACATTGTTTAAGCTGTACAAATATTTTAATAGGGCCTATTATTACTTTGTGTAGAAAGGGATTTTAAGAGAATATTATGATGAGTGCAGAGATTAATACATGGAGATGTATTACCAGCCAAAATTTGTATTTTCAGTTCACTGACCATAACCAAGTCATTAAAATACCAAATGTTCAATACAAGAAACAAGTTAAATAAATCAGCTAGCCTCATAATGTAATAATGAAACAGTAAAAGATTCAGATTTTTTTTTTTTTTTTTTTTTTTTTTTTTTTTTTTTGCAG
>NW_022900928.1:42650535-42664379 GCF_012274545.1 Fukomys damarensis | reverse complement strand
TTTTGAGACAGGGTCTCACTATATAGTTGAGACTGAGCTGGAACTCACTATGTACCCCAGGCTGGTCTCGAACTCACAGCGGTCCTCCTGCCTCAGCCTGCCAAGTGCTGGTATTATAGGCATGTGGCACCAAGCCTGGCTCATATTTTCATAAAATAATGAAATGGAAATTTAAAAATTCTCAAATTTAAATAAAGCGTAGTTTTTTGTTTTCATGATGTGTATACATGCATGCTTGTATGTTTGTTTGTAGAATGAAGCTGTTAAAATGGGACAATTTCCATCTCTATTTAGCTGTGTCACCAGGACGATAATAAGATAATAAGGGGCGCATATGCTTATGTTCTAAAGTAAGATGCCAATCCATCTACTGTATGCAGGATGTTGGAAGAGTAAATATTATGACCTTCAGCCTATCATATTCATTAGTATTATAAAAACAATTGAAATTAATGAGATTGAGAGAGGAAATTTATTCAAAGAAATTTGCAGATTGTAGCATTTTTCCTTCCCTCTCTGGACTCTGGAAGTCAAGGGTGCTGCCTACTCACCTTAATCAAACTGACAGTAAATTTAAGGAAAGCAATTAATAGTAGTCTTCCAATTGCTAAAGTCAAAATGACCTGCAATCAATTTTCCTTGCTTGTATTACACCTGTTATTGCAAAATCTCTTCAGATTTTTCTGACTCCATACACCCTCACGGATTTCAACACGAGAGCCGATTTGATCCTGCTTGTCAGAATAGACCATTGTTTTGTTGAAAACCTGTGGTCCTATCTTCAGTAGAATGTCCCACAAAGGCCTACAGATCCCTACATGTTCGCTTCCTCATCTGCTCATCTCTTGGTCATTCCAAGAGCTTCACTCCAAGATCCTTAGCTTCTTTATTTCCCCCGCCTTTTCTTCCAACATGGGAGGAACACACTAAGTGCCTTTTATTTATGACTTTTTTTTTGTCTGAATCTACATGGCTCACTTCCTCCTCAATAAACACTGCATTGTTTGCTGAGATATAACCTCAACAATGAGACTTTTCCTGACCACCATGTTTAAAACTGCAGTCTTCTTATCCTGATTCTCCAGTGTGTTCTTATCCTACACTACTTTTTTTTTTTTTTGGTTATGGGGATTGAACTCGGATCTTTGTGCTTGCAAGGCAGGTGGCAGAAGCACTGAGCTAAATCGCCGGCCCCCTAAACTACATTTTTAAAAACCTGACATAGGCTTCTAGATTAGAAGTGACAAGGGAAGGAACTGGCTTGTGGTCAGAGTTTTATGATGGCACTATATGAGATATTTTCATTAATGGTATGTAACTATTATTGGGATTGCTAAAACCTTCAGAAATGTTTAATAATTATGTCAGCAAAGAGTCTGGTTAGTCTAAGATTTCATTCAGTAGTAAGGCAAGAATTAGCCTATTAAGAAGGACTAAAAGCAGAGCAAATCTGAGTTGGTTAATACTTGTACCTTTGTTTATAATTGTTCCGAAAGTAACTTTAAAAAGAATAATCTAAGGATATGAAACATTTGTGTTTGAATCCCATTTCTTTGTCTTAGTAACAAAGAAATATTGGTCAAATTGTTTTTTCTTCTCTATGCTTCCAGTTACAACACAGCACTGCATTATAAGATGTTTTCTACATATCAAGCATCATTCAACAAACTGTTTGTGATATTCATCTCTTATCCTGTTTCCCAGTTAGTAAACAAAATATAGCACAGTGCTCTGCCAGTATTTATTAATTTTCAGCAATCAAGAACTACATTCTGTAAAAAGAAAATACCACTACTAAAGCAGAACTCTTTAAATAGAATTACATATTTTATTTCCAAAAACTATTTATATACCCGGAGCAATGCAAAAATAGTGATGAAAGTGAGATGTTTCGTGACACACTGTGGGGATAGGTTAGGACTGCGATCTCTCTGTGACTTTGAGGAAAATGCTACAGATGCAAGTGCCACTAATTAAGTATTATTAATGCAAATTGTTAATGGGTTCAATGGAGAGTTTTAGTATGAAATGTTATGAAATAGTATGAAAATAAAATAAAACTATTTTGATAATCTTAACATTCCACTAGTGTCCATTCCTCACTTCTGAAATCCACCGGATCTTTATCCTAACTTTAATGCCTGTGTACTTGACAAATCTGCTCAGATGAGTAATAAATTTATAACTATTAACTACATTCAAATCAATTTGTCATTAAGTGCTAATGATGTGCAAAGAATTTATGCCTTCCTTGTCTTGAGTATGAAATCATCATTCTTAAATTTTTTTAAAAAAGTAAACACAGCAAAGATGAATACAAATTCTGCAAAGAATTTTCTTAAAATATGTGGTATTGAAGAAACTTCACAAAGTGGCAAGAACAGTGGGATAAGTATATTCAAGCAAGGGGGAGTAATTTGAGGGAGATTAATGGTAATGCATCTTATTTACTTATTTTTAAAATTTAAAGTTATTATAATTTTGATCATATCTCATATTGTCAGATTCATAGAGAAATTTTAAACTTAGTGATTCCATTCTTTATAATGAAGCTTAGAATAAAAAACAATTATCCTCAAAAGCCAAGTACATGGCTGTAATTACAGCATGTGAGAGGCTGAGGCAGGAGGATCGCTATGAGTTCTATGCCATCCTGAACTACATAGTGAGATCCTGTCTCAAAAAAGAAAAAGAAAGACCAAAAAATTCTGGGAGAGGGGCTGGGCTGGGACATCTCCTTAGAGGTCTCTTGAGTCTGGATGTTGGAGTCCTCTTTTTCATGTTTTTCTTAAAAACACAGCGATTCTTTCTACAGATTACCATTTTCAGAAACAATCCTTAGGCCTTTAACTCTCTTCTGGGAATGGTGAAAGCTAACAGGGATCTGGTTTGATGCTTTGGTGCGAGCTGGTCGGACTGTGAATGGCAGGCATCCTCATGCTGTCCTTCACCCTTGCCTCTTTAGTGCCCTTGGGCTGTACTGCAGGAACTCAGCCTCTGCTCTTGCCTCACAGCTCACTGCTCAATCCAAAAACTCATGATGGCCAATTCCAGCCCTAGGCCATCCGCTGAAAGTGCCCTAAAGACAGACTTCTTAATGTTCCAAATGATGGTAAACGTCTACACACGACCATGAAAAGCCTCGGGTAAACTTTATTGCATCATGAAAAAAATACACAGTTCTATTTGTTTGAATAGAGAATGCATGTCAGTATCATTTGCTGGAAGAATTTATTGTTCTCCCCATTCCTTTTTCTCTTAAAATTGTCCACAATCATGATATCGCTGGCAAGAAGTAGGTAGGTTGATGGAGATACGGAGGAGTATGGGGTATATAGTTCTATGTGAGACACTTGTTTCAGTCTTTCTGGGTTTTTTTAAACTCTAAGATCAATTTATACTGGAATGAATAATAATAATGTACTTCAAAATAAGAGTAAGTTTCAAAAGTCTGGTTAAAAAAAATGACAGTTGCCTGAGCTACACAGTGAGCTCAAGGCCAGCCTGAATTAGAGTGTGATCCTGTCTCAAAACAAAACAAAACAAAAGTCCTGCTGTTGTTATTTTAAAAGGAAACCACAGTAAAAAATGATAATTGAGGTGATGGATGCATTAACTAGCTTTATTTACTCATTTCATATTTTACATACATGTATGAAACTATATTGTAATGCATAAATATAAAACATTATCAATAACATTTTATTAAATTACATTTATATTAAAAAGTTTATATCATTTGACTGAACTATCCATTTCTAAGAACCTACCTCAAATAAGTAAGAAGTAAATTTTCAAGAAAAAGACATTATTAGGAGACTGACGCACTAAGGAGACAGACAGAAAAAGACATTATTAGCAAGGTTATTTATAATCATTAAATCTTCACACAGGATCAAAGTCAACAAAGAAGGAGAGGGGGTGAAGGGAGGGCAGGGACAAGGGGAAAAAATGAGAACCAAGACCTGTCATGCAGAGGTACAAGATCCCAACAATGAATTTAACCGTACTGTATCCCTAAAATGTACCAATAAACTCAGTTAAAGCTGAAAAAAAAAAAAGGAGAATGGTAAACTAAATGATGCTAGTCAATAATTAAATATTATCCATGCATAATTGTTTCCAAATGACATTTACTGGGTTAGGCTAGACATTATAACATTTTCACAATTTGGCTAAATCTGTATTTCTTAATTTTCTACACTTTTATTAGTACATGTATGCAGAACCTAATAACTACATTAATTGTAGGGAGACATGACATGCACATGACATGCACATGACATGTTTTAAGTTTTTTCACTTCCTTCTTCTCTCTCCCTTCCTTCTCTCCTCCCTTAAAATATTTATGTCTTTATCTCAGTGGTTCCACCGTACAAGCACAAGGTTCTGAGTTCAATCCTCGGCACCAATAAATAAATAAGTATGTAAATAAATAAATAAAGCATTCATTCCTGGATTTAGGAATTACAAAATAGTTTCAACATTTTTTCTTATTTTTTCAATGTGAATAATGAAATCATATTACTTTTACATGAGGAAAAGATATATATATATATATATATATATGACACAAAGAAATAATGCATATTTATTTTCTTTTTTGGATAAAGTTTAAATCTGAGTTATTTAATTAATTAATTTATTTATTTTTACTTATGAAGCAATGTGTATATGAAAAGGGGCCCAGAATACTCTTCAGGAAGAGTTAATATTTTGTCTTTAATTTATAGAAAGTCAACTTACAATGAGCAGTAAGATAAAAGGCCATTTTGAGTACCAGTCTTCATCTCCTTGAAAAGGTGCCTCATCTTTAGATGATTTCTTGTGACCTCCTAGTTCTTAGAGGGCTCTGCTGGATTTTGCAGAATATCACCAGATTACTTATGAAGAGGGAACCTTAAGACTTCCTGCCTGTTCCAATTAGGCATACTTGTCTTTGTTGGAGAGCACAGACTTGAAAGCAACTAAGTAGTGGGAAATTTTTTTTTAAAATGAGGATGGAGGTTCGCCTTTATTTATTTATTTATGTATTGCATATAAAAATAGTAAAAGGGAGCTGGGGATTTAGCTCAGTGATTCCACTGCCTGCCTTGCAAGTGCAAGGTCTGGAGTTCAACCCCAGTACCAAATACATACATACAACATACATACATAGAATAGAATAACAAAACTTTATGGGTTTCAATTTCTGTAGATGTGTTCTATATTGTAAGCCTGCATACCTAGGGCATCCATTTACTTTTCTCTTAAAAGAGAAGCCAAATGGTCTTTTTAAGAAATTTGCATCTTCTCTTTGAGTGCTTCTTTAGCCATTTTTGGTCCAGCTTTTAATTCACATGCCTTTTTACAATACACACAAGAGCATCTGACAATTTAAAATAAAAATATAATTAATATCAGCTCAGTTTTCTCAAAGTTACATTTCATTAAACATATTTTTCAAGTAACATCAGAAAACATTACTATTCTGAGGAACTCTGGAAAAAATGATTCCCTAAATACAATACACATTATTCTATATAAAACTTAGCTGTACTTTTGAACTTCATGGTGTTTATGCTGTATAGATTGATTTTAATGAATTTCACTTTGTTGTTATGCAAATAGCCTACATTGAGGAATATTATCAAACAGAGTTGGAAAGTTCTAACACTTAGAGAAGCTAAATAACATTTTTCAAGATCACTGTATTAGTTCTTTTTTTTTTTCAGCATATAACAGTATCACCTCATCCAACAACTGAAAACCACGCGTATTTATTATCTCACAGGTTATGTGAGTCACATAGCAGAGTGTAGGTTCACTAATTTGGGGGGGCCATTTACAAGGGTGGAATCAACATGTTAGCTGGCGTTGCATTTTCATCAGCACCTCAACTGGGGAAAGGTCCAGTTTTTAGCTCATGTACTTCTTTTCAGCATTCAGTTCTTTGTGGAAGGTGGGCTGCAGGGTACAATTTCTTGCTGGCTGTTGGGCACTCTCCTTTCCTCACCATACCTGCCTGATAAACATGACTACTTGCTTTTTCTAAGCTACAAAGGGGGAGGTATTGTCTAAGAAAGATGAATTGTAATCTTATATAAATGTTAAAGGAGAAACGGCATCCCGTTGTCATTATCATATCACTATGATTTGAGGAAAGCTATATTCCCATCCCATAACAAAACACAAAGGATTCCACAGACAGTACACCAAACAGTGGGAATTGTGGTAATAAATGCATGCATGCATCACCACACAGTTAGTAAGTACATTCTAGAATCTAGCTATAAATACATAGGTCATCCCAGAAATATGTGATTTACAATTACATTTTTAAATCTTAGGATAAAAAGACTATTAGTTTCCCATTATTTGTTTGACCTTGATGAGTTTTCAAAAGTCCAGCAAATTACATGACCCAGGATTCAGTTTTGGCCAGTTCTCTTTTAGATGTCATGTTCTGACATATACTCCTTGCTACCATCACCTTTGCCTCATCAAAACTATTTTCTGATATTTGATCAATTCTTAGAGCCTGTGCACTCTAACAAAATTACTGCACCAACCTGGTGTACCTAGGAAAATTTCTCTAGGACACAAGATCACACGCTCTCGGTAAGGTTAATAGAGTAAAATATTCTAATGTGATATATACAAGTGTTACCCTACTGTGTAATATACTTGCATACTGTGCGTATGTTCATTTTTCAAAGGCATAACACTGATGTTGAAATTTCCCACTGGTATTTTAGTGCCCCTAACTTATGGTGATACTATAATGGCATGAGAGAGAATCATATAAAAATGTTGACTCATTGTACTTCTCTACTCGTGAACATTTTCCTCAATTTTCTCCTCTGTCATTTTGAAGGGAAGGTTTGAGATTGAAGTAAAGTGAGTCAGCTGGCCTCCATTTCTTCATGAGAACTCGCTGTTCTATATATGAATGAGGGCAGACAAGCTAAGTCAGCAACTCATAATGATAAGTGTTTCACTCAGGGGCGTTGACCACAAATTGTTGGTCATTTCCTTCTGTCAGTCATACTTTAGGCCAAGGTTTACAAAACATAACTATTACTGAAATCTAAGAGCAACAGTAAACTATAGACTTTGTGGACCTTAACATATGAACCTCAAAAATGTACCTGTGAAAATCCAGGCTAGGTCAGTAGGTCATCTTTATTGTAATTTTGGGAAAGTCAAATTCCATAAGTAAATGAAATTGATGTGGGGGGAGGCAAACCAGAAATGTCTCCAGAAACATTGAGCAATGAACTGAATAATATTTAAACACAACAGAAGTTCAGGAATAGGGGATGTCAGTGTGCTTTTCAATAAATAAAATATAAGCCAATCTTGCATAGAATACTTCGAATGGCAACGCTGTCTGGCTAAAAAGAGCAACATTGTAAACACTGTGCTTATTGAATTTTAAACTTCATAAATTACATAAAAGGTAGCTTTTCCCTCATCACCTCAATGGAAATGGTTTATATTATAAATGCATTCCTGCATTCAAATGCATTTCTAAAGAGAGAAAGAGCTGAGCTGCGGCAATTTTCCTGTTATACAGTGTTATTTGCTTATTGTAAACTTTCAAAAATCTTAATACATTTTGTCCTTTGAATCCCATCCACAAAAGAGAATGTTTATTTTGAATAGAATTTCCATTAACCATAATCTGTTCTTTTCCTACCCTTCCAAACTCATCTGCTTCTTTTTCATACTTCCCCACCTGTATTTCAGATACATCAAAGTATCATCTGTTTTGTGAAGCTATCTAGTCTTTTATACAAGATTATTCTCATTTTTAGCACAATGCATGGCACATCAGAAAGTTTAAATATTCTGCTTAATGCCTCCAGGTCATTTTGTCTTTTGACTGCCTTGCTACATATATCTACTTTATCTGTTCAAATCTCACCACTCTTAGAAGGTGAACACAAAAGCGTTTTTCTCCTTAAAGCTGACCTCTAGTTTGGGATATTACTCTCCATTCCATACCCCACAGCTTGTATCTTGATTGCAGCAAGTATTTAATTTCCACTTGTACTGTGAAAGCCTTCAATCAGAGATGGAGAACTACTCTGGAATTTATAATTAGGTAGTAAATGTTTGAAGTCAAATCGGGTTGCTTAATATTTTATTCTCTAATGTTAGGACTTGTATCAGCTCTATATAATCCTGTATTTCATTATCTATTTATCAGAGTAATAACTTGTGCTCCCTTTTATCTTAAAACATGGTACCTTCATTTTTCTCCCATAAGTATGTTGAGGGTTTTATAATATGTGCTATTCATTTGATCTGCCCATGTAGGACATGGGGGAAAAGTAGCTCAAGCTGTATCCTTAGAGGAAAAACGGAATAAATGACCTTCTATTTGCAAGCTTTGCCATGCTTACGGGAAAATGAAAGTAGGATACTGAGATCTTATAGAAAATAAAATAAGTTCACTTTTTACCCACTGGTTTAATGTAAGAGGTTTTCCCTTTGAAACACATGTAACAGCAACATATTGGTATAGTTAGAAGTACGGATTTAGAGACAGACTGCCTGGGTTTGGCTCCCAGCTCTGTTATCTATTAACTAGGCATAATGGGTTTATTGGAATGAGATTTCCAATAATCCCTTTTTTTGTATTCCTGAATAGCTACAAGAGAAATGTACACCCCTTTCCCAGGTGTGGTAGGTATCATCCAATCACCAAAACACACTATGAATCTGAGAAAGTATAACAGCCTGTGAATAATCAGGACTTCAAAAGGCCAATGCTTCAAAAAGGACATATTTCAGTAATAAAAGTTGCTGAATGACTCTTTATCCTAATCCTGTCTCTGTACACCTCATATTGTATGGTTATATTGACAATATTATTTTTCCATCTTCTACTGCCTCCACTGATAAAGCTATTGTGTTACACAGTGGGAGTTCCCTTGAAAGTGAGTGAATTAGAATTATATGGTGCAATATTTTAAGTAGTGTATGAATTAGGAAAGTTAAGAAGGAAGCGTGGAAGCTTATTTTCCATACATGAAGAAACTGGGTCAGGCAATCTAGGTTACAGATGTTCTTTCTGACTTCTTGCTCTTTCATTCTTCCTGTGGCATTTCCTCTTCACCATCATGATCACAGCTTATGAAATGGAGGCTCTACCTCTAGTCTCTGTTTATTGCACAAAGGAACCAAAAAGTCAGAACCTTAAGAAAGCTGTTTCTAAAATACCATAGAAAATTATATTTGTTCTTTCACCTCTTTGGCCTGAACTATGAACTTGTTTCTTTCCCTAATTACAAATAAAAATAAACCACAGAGCTTTCTTTTTTTAACCTGGGTATATTACCATCTTGAAGACATTTGAATTATAATAATGAAGCCTAAAGGATAAATGGAAATTTGTAATAAAATGGCAACATCATTTATGAATAGTAAGAGGAGAACAAAATGAATCAAAGCATTTTTGTTCCGATCTCCTTGAGAGAAACTCAAATCATCCTTTTTTGAAACTCAGAGGAAGTGCTTTGCGTACGCTATCCTACAGAAAACTTGGTCCAGAGAAAATTAAGCCAGCAATAATGTGTTGCAATTGAGTGGGCTGGAGGAGGAATGTCTCATTGCTTAATAACTAAGAGTATCATAATGGTGCCATTGAGATTGTTTATATCGTTATTTTCCTTCTTTAATTATTAAGGCAAAGCAAATGCCTCCAATGGCTACATTTGGAAGACATGCATGCATGTTGCAGCTTTCAGTATGACTGCAATTATTATACATTAATAATTTTAAAAACCAACCTGAACCCCACGTCATTAAAGCTTCTGCAATTTTCCAAATTCTAGTAACTTCTATCTGAATTTCATCATCCTAGAAATGGTAGTATCTTCTAGAGCTACTGGTTGTGTTTCCTCAACATTGCTTCATTGTATTTCATTTCTTGAAATTTTGTTTGAATAGCTCTTCATATTATTATTATCACTATTATATTATTATCAATGGCTTATATCTAGATATTCTCCCAAAGCCTTGGGTACTCATAGGTAAGGCTTTTTGGAGCTGGTGGCATCTAGGCTGTGGGAATATGGATTAAGAGTATGTGATAAATGAATTGGTTCAGCGTAGTTCTGGATGTGCACAATGGAAGCCCCACACTGGTTGTGGGTGACATTAAGCAATAGGCTTGTATCCTGGGTGTAATAAAGTTGAACCTTTTTTCATATACTTATTTGCTGCTTTTACTTTTTTTTTTTTTCTACTGGGATGAAACTCGGGACCTTATTCTTGGGAGGCAGGCAGCAGCACTACTGAGCTAAATCCCTGGCCATGCTTTTACTTCTTTGTCTGAGAAATGTTTGTTCATGTCAGATGCTCATTTTTTAATTGGGTCTTTGTATTTGGGGGGTCTAGTTCAACATTACTGGTCATTTGAGAGATGCAGATGAAAACAACACTGAGATTCCATCTTACCCCAGTGAGAATGGCTGCTATCAAGAAATCAAGCAAAAAAAAAAAAATGCTGGCAGGACTGTGGGGTGAAAGGAACCCTTCTCTATTGTTGGTGGGAGTGCAGACTGGTGCAACCACTATGGAAGTCAATGTGCAGATACCTGAAAGAGCTGGGACTAGAAGTTGCATTTGTCCCGGCTCTCCCTCTGCCAGGCATCTTTCCAAAAGAATTAAAAGAATCATACAACAGTGATATATGTGCACCCATTTTTATAGTGGTGCAGTTCATAATAGCTAAAACTTGGAAACAACCCAATTGTCCATCAGTTGGAGACTGGATAAAGAAGATGTGTTTTTTTCTACAAAATGGAGTATTACTCAGCCATAAAGAATGAGAAACTAGCAACATTTATAGCTAAATGGATGCACATTGAGGCTATACTCTTAAGTGAAATACATAGGACACACTTGAGTAAATACCAAATAGTTTCTCTGGTGTGAAAAAGTAAAAGTATAAAAAAGGCTCAAATGGTATAATTGGGCGAGTGAAATAGGAAGAAAATGGCTAAAGGGGAAGTGGGAAGAGGAGAGGAAAGGAAATAAGGGAAAAGAAAAAATGTGAAAAAATGGAAAAATGGAAGCATTCTTTGTAAATAAGGAAGGCTGAATGGGGTGAAGGAAGGGCAGGGGTATGGCAAAAACAAGAACCAAGATAGAGCATGTAAATTTACAAGATTACAATGATGAATGTAACTGTATTGTTTGTTTAAACTTAATGGAAAAAAAGTGTAATGGAGAAGGAAGATTTACATTTTTTTTTCAGAGAAGCTGTAGTCTTTACCGCCACCTATATATGTTTTCTTTGCATCAGCCCAGAACAGAAGACTGATGGCTATTCTCTGTTAATGAAGAACAGCTGGGTGTATATAGGGACTTGGCTATCCATGCACAAATAACAGCTCAGTGTGTATCGTATTTACTCATTTCAAATACAGCAATTGATTCTAAAATCAAACTGCCACATTATGATTTCATTGCACCAGTAACACTTCAAGCTTTACTATTCTAGGGAAATTTTTTCTGTCCAAAGAAAGTCTCATATAAAGTAGAAGTCACTAAGCCCTCATTTGAGATTATTTCAGGAATTTCCACCAAAACACATGACATCCAGTTTATCAGTGTAAATTGCTAGAACAGTTTACACCTTAAAGTGATGTATTTGTCCTATGCATTGAAAAGACATTTTAATGGTTTCATATTGCAATGAAATACAGTGCAATAACACTACATATAGGCAATGAAAATAAATTTGTTTCTCAATAGAAGAAAACGTTAAATATCACAAAGAAAAAATTTCCCATGTGTTTTATTGAATTAGAACAGGTGTGAAATTGAGTTAGAAGAAATATAGTAATAATCCAAGTTTTTTAAAATATATATATATTTTAGTATTGAGTATACTTTGGTATTGAAGTGAGGACCTTGCACTTGTGAGGCAGGTGCAGTGCCACTGAGCTAAATCCCTGGCCCCAAAAATACACTTTTTATAAATTGGAGACATAATCGTGAATTGTTTTTCTATTATACAGAGACCATATAGATCAATCTCTTCTATTTCCTACAGGGAAACTAAAATTACTCTGTCTCTCAGTATCTGTCTATCTGTCTGTCTGTCTATCTAGAAAAAGAAGACCAAGAAGATAGAAAACAAGGACAAATCAATATTTTTAAAGATTTTGGGAAATACAATGTAGAAGGGTTGAAGGCAGCAAGATGACAATGAGTTAGAGCCTAAATAACGAAATGAAATGTGCAGAGAAGCAGGACCTAGTATAGTGAGAATGAGGTACAAAATGTAAATAAATGTAACACCTGGATAGTAGGGTATTTTTGTTTGCTTTTTGTTCAAGGGATAGAATTCAGGACCAATGAGCTTGTGAGGCAGGTGGCAGAGCCACTAAACTAAACCCCCAGCCCCAACAGACAGTAGTTTTGTTGTTGTTGTTTTGTTTTGCTTTTTGGTACATTTTAGGTATACAGTGCAGTTACATTCATTATTGGGATCTTGTACCTGTACATGATATCTCTTGCTTCTTTTTTTCCCTCATTCTCTTGCCCTCGCTTCACTCCCTCCACCCTTCTCTATTTACTGAGACTCTGTTTCCATTTTTTCCTTTTCTCTTTTTTCCCTTCTTCGCTTTTCCCTACCCTCCCACTTCTTCTACACCTTTCAACATTTTTCCTATTACATAATATCGATTATACATTTTGATTCTTATTTACACATTTAATTTATCACATGAGAGAAACTGTTCTGTATTTACACATGTGTCTTATTAATTTCACTTAAGAGTATGCCCTCAGTGTGCATCCATTTAGCTTTAAATGTCTCTGCCTCATTTATCATTGTTTATGGCTGAGTAGTACTTCATTTTATAAAAAAAAATCCACATTTTCTTTATCCAGTCTCCAACCGATGAGCAATCCTTTCCCTAGCTACCTAAATGCTATTTATGCAGATTTTTAATAGGTAAAGGCAATACAATTTTCCTTTTAGTATTCAGAGTTTTACATGAAAGTGTAAATAATACTTTATATATCATAAATATATTATATATAAATTATATATATGACTTTATTAGTACATGTAAATTTGCTTTAAATTTTTTGATGTTTTTAATGATAGAAATTAATATCTATTTTGATATATGTTCTATACACACTAGAAATTAAAATATATTCTGTCATTGAATGGAGTAATCCATAAATGTTAAGTAAATTGTTAGTTGATATTATTATTGAATTCTTCTATATCCTTGTTGATTTTATGATGGAGTGCTCTATTAATTTTGTTAAATATGGATTTTGTAATCTCCAATTATAATTGTATATGTACTTATTTCAGTTTCCACCTCTATGTTTTGGTTATATTGTTTTTTCAGCTCTGTTGCTTGGTATGTGCTTAGGACTGTAATGTCTTCTTTGTAGACTGCCTCTTGGATCTTTGTAGTATGCTGATTTTAACTCTTTGGGGAAGATACCTAGAAGAGGAATAGCTGTGTTCAATGAAATTTATATTTTTAGTTTTCTGAGAACTCTTCATATTGATTTCTATAGTGGTTATTCTAGTTTGCAAGCCTTCCAACAGTGTAGAAGAGTTTCTTTACTCTCACATCCTTGTGAACATTTATTATTAGACTATTTATGATAAGCTACACTTTTTCAGGTAAGATGGTATCTCAGCATGGTTTTAGTTTGTATTTGTTTAATGGCCAGTGATATAAATTAGACACATAAGATTAAATATTATATGGTTTCTCTAAGAAACTCAATAAATATATAAAAATAAATATTATTTATATATAAATATATGTATACATATATAATGTATATAATATAATACATATTTATACATA
>NW_022900928.1:42649141-42650442 GCF_012274545.1 Fukomys damarensis | reverse complement strand
ATATATAAATATATTTATATATTGTGTATATACATATACTATACACACAAATAAAGGGCAAAATAAACAATATATAAATAGAAAGTACAGGGGAGTTAAAATAATTTTCCAAAATACCTATGCCATTGTTTCAAAGATATTTGAACACATATGATATTGTGTTTCATTTATTCTACTTAGCTCATTGAAAAGAAAAATTTGAGCTGTTATCTGTTTTTTTCTTCTTTGTAAGAGATAACTTTTTGTCTATATAATGTACACTGAATAACTACTTTGAAGATAATACTTCACAGTGTATTAAATCTTCTTGTTGTCTTAATTTGTTACATGATATTAATTTTTTCATAAAATAAAAAAGCTTAAAAGAAAATGTACTTAACATTTTTCGTCATATGAAGTCTACCTTATATAATGTTAATGTAGCTGCTTTTGCTTTTTTTTTTTTTTTTTTTGTGGTACCAGGGATCAAACTCGGGTCCTTGCGCTTGTGAGGCAGGCCACAGAACTGCTGAGCTAAATCCCCAGCCCTAGCTGCTTTTGCTTTAATGGATTAATTGTAGCAGGATATACCTTTATATGTCTTCTCATTTTCAACCTACCCTATCTTTATATTTAAATTAAGATTTTTATAAAGACCTTGTAATTGTTTTGTTTTTAAATCTATTTTCCAGCCTTTATGTGCTTTTATTTAGAAAACACATAATTAATGTAATTGAGATGTACTTTTCATTTCTTTTTTTCCCCTCATTGGGTTTATTGGTACATTTTAGGTATGCAGTATAATTACATTCATTATTGGGATCTTGTACCTTTACATGACAGGTCTTGCTTCTCATTTTTGCCCCTTGTCCCTGCCATCCCTTCACCCCTCCTCCCCTCCTCCTTTACAAACACTTCATTTCCAATTTTTCATTTTCTCGTATTTGTTTTCTTTGCCCTTATTAGGTTTCTCCTACCCTTCCCACTTTCCCTACACCTTTAGCCCCTTTCTTCCTATTTCACATTGTCTGTTATATCATTATGATCTTATGTAATATTATAATTTATTCACACCAGAGAAACTATTCAGTATTTAGACATGTGTGACTTATGTATTTCACTTAGGAGTATATCCTCAATATGTATCCATTTTCCTAGTAATAAATCTAATTTCTCATTCTTTATGGCTGAGTAATATCCCTCTTTATAGAAAAAACAGATCTTGTTTATCCAGTCTCAGACTGATAGGCAACTGGGCTGTTTCCAAGTTTTAGCTATTAAAAACTGTGCCGCTATAAACATAGGTGTGCGCATATATATAT
>NW_022900928.1:42537177-42644547 GCF_012274545.1 Fukomys damarensis | reverse complement strand
ATATATATAAAATCTGTGATATGATTCTTTTAATTATTTTTTGCTTCTTATTGAGTTTATTGGTACATTCTAGGGATACAGTACAGTTATATTCATTACTGGGATCTTGTACCATTACATGACAGGTCTTGGTTCTCATTTTTCCCCTTGTCCCTGCCTTCCCTTCACCCCCTCGTCCCCTCCCCATTTACAAACCCTTTATTTCCATATATTTCATTTTGATTCTTTTATTTATTTACTTTTTATACTTTAACTACTTTTTTTTCAGCTTTAATTGAGTTTATTGGTACATTTCGGGGATACAGTACAGTTGTATTCATTGTTGGGATCATGTACCTCTACATGACAAGTCTTGATTCTCATTCATTTTGATTCTTTTAATTCTTTTGGGAAGATAGCCAGCAGAGGGATATCTGGGTCAAATGGAACCTCTAGTCCCAGCTCTTTAAGGTATGTCCATATTTCCATAGCAGTTGCACCAGTATGCACTCCTCAAAATAATGGGGAAGGTTTCCTTTCTCCCCACAACCCTGCCAACATTTGTTATTGGGTGAATTCTTGATAGCAGCCATTATTTCTGAGGTGAGGTGGAATTGGTGTGGTGTTTTCATCTGCATCTCTTGAATGACCAGTGATGTGGAACATATTTTCATGTATTTGCTTCCTGCTTTTACTTCTTTGAGAAATGTCTTTTCAGTTCACATGCCCATTTTTGAATTGGGTATTTATATTTGGGGGGCCTGTTTCTTTTGAGTTCTTTATATATTCTAGAAAATAGTCCTTTGCCTGAGGAACAGCTAGTAAAAATTTTTTCCCACATTGTAGGTTGTCTCTTACTTCTCTTTATGGTTTCTTTGGGAGTGCAGAAGCTTTTTAATAAGATGAGATCCCAGTTGTTGATTCTTTCTGCTAGTTCCTGTGCTACTGAGGATTTGTTCATTAAGTCTTTTCTTATGCCAATGTCTTCAAGAGTTCTGCCTAACTTATGTTCCAGCAAGTTTAGTGTTTCTGCTTTAATATTTAGATCTTTAATGCACCTGGATTTTAACTTAGTGCATAGTGAAAGATAAAGGTCTAGTTTTAATCTTTGGCAGGTTGAAACCCAGTTTTTCCAACACCCTTTATTGAAGAGGCTATCTTTCCTCCACTGATGATAGTCAGCTTCTTTGTCAAAGATGAGGTAACTGAGTGAATCTGGATTTGTTTTTGTGTCTTCCAATCTGTTCCACTGATCCTCAGGCCTGTTTCCTTGCCACTACCATACTGTTTTTATAGCATGGTTTTGTAGTATAGTTTCAAATTGGGAATTGTTATACCCGCTGCCATGTCTCTGTTGCCTAGGATGGCTTTTGCTATTCTAGGTCTTTTAAAGTTCCAAAAGAATTTTTGGATTCTTTTTTCTAGTTCTGTGAAACATGGTGTTGGAATTTTTATTGGAATTGCATTGAATCTGTATAGCAATTTTGGTAGTATGGACGTTTTCACTATGTTGATTCTTCCTACCCAGGAGCAGGGGATATCTTTCCATTTTCTTACATCCTCTTCAATCTCTTTTTTCAGACTGCTGTAGTTTTCAGTGTAGAGGTCTTCTGTTTCTTTTGTTAGATTGATTCCTAGATACTTCATTTTTTTGGATGCTGTTGTGAAAGGAATTGTTTCCATAATCTCTCTCTCAGTGAGTCTGTTATTTGTGTATAAGAAGGCTATTGATTTTGGGGTGTTAACATTTTATCCAGCTACTCTGCTAAAAGTGTCAATTAAGTGTAGAAGTCTTTGGTGGAGTTTTTTGGGTTTTCAGTGTAGTGTATCATATCATCAGGTTATAATGACAGTTTAACTTCTTCCTTTCCTATCTGTATTGCTTTAACTTCTTTCTCTTTTCTAATTGGTGTGGCTAATGTTTCCAGAACTATATCAAAGAGGAGTGGTGATAGTGGGCATCCTTGTCTTGTTCCTGATTTTAACATGAAGGTTTTAAGTTTTTGGTGATTTAATGTGATGTTGGCTGTTGGTTTTTCATAGACAGCCTTCATTAAATTGAGATATAGAACATCTATTCCAATTTTTTGCATGGTTTTCATCATGAATGGGTGTTGAATTTTGTCAAATGCTTTTTCTGCATCTATCAAGAGGATCATATGGCTTTTGTCCTTGACTTTGTTAATATAGTGTATTAAACTTACTGACTTATGTATGTTGAACCATCCTTGCATCCCTGGAATAAATCCGACTTGGTCAGGATGTATGATCTTTTTGATGATCCTCTGTATTCTTTTTGCTACAATCTAATTGAGGATTTTTGCATCTGTATTCATTAAGGAGATTGGCCCATAGTTCTCTTTTTTAGTTACATCTTTCCTTGGCTTGGGAATCAAAGTGATGCTTGCTTCCAGGAATGAATTTGGAAGTATAGCTTCTCTTTCAATTTCATTGAAAAGTCTAAATGATAAAGGCAGTAGTTCTTCTATAAATGTCTCATAAAATTAAGCAGTGAATCCATGAGGATCTGGGCTTTTCTTTGTTCATAAATTTTTAATTACATTTTCAATTTCACTGATTTTAATTGGGGTGTTTAAAATGTTTTTATCTTCTTTGTTCAACTTTGGTAATTCATAAGTATCTACAAATCTGTCCATTTCTTCTGTGCTTTCCATTTTGTTAGGGTACAAGTTCTCAAAGCAGGTATTAATGATCCTCTACATTTGTGTTGAATCTGTTTTGACTTCACCTTTATCATTCCTGATTGAATGGATCTGAGCCTTTTCTTTCCTTTTTTTGATAAGGTTAGCAAAGGGTTTATCAATTTTATTTATTCTTTCAAAAAACCAACTTTTTGTTTTGCTTATTTTTTGTATCATTTTCTTAGTTTCCATTGCATTGATTTCAGCTCTAATCTGTATAATTTCCTCTCTTGTTCAAGCTTTGAGTTTTTCTTGCTCTTGTTTTTCTAGGAGTCTGAGATTAATCATTAGGTTGTTTATTTGAGCTCACTGTTTTCCTAGTATGGGCATTCAGTGCTATGAATTTTCCCTGTAGAACTGCTTTCATTGTGTCCCACAGATTCCTCTATGTTGTATTGGCATTTTCATTTATTTGTAAAAACTGTCTAATTTTTTATTTAATTTCCTCTGTGATCCATTGATTGCTCAGGGGAATGTTGTTCAATTTCCATGAAGTTGTGAAGTTCCTACAGTTTCTTATGCTATTTATCTCCAGTTTGATTGTGCTATGATCTGATAATACACATTTATTCAAACCTGTTCTGTGAGCTATTGTGTGGTCTATTTTGGAGAATGACCCATGTGCAGCCAAAAAGAATATATATATTCTGATATTGTGGGGTGGAACACTCTATACACGTCTATTAAGTCCATGCATTCAAAATTTTGGTTGAGTTCTAGTGTTTCATTGTTGATTTTCTGCCTCAATGATATGTCTATTTGTGATAGTGTGGTATTTAGATCCTCCACTACAATTGTATTAGTGCTTATTTGGTTTTTCATGTTACTTAGTATTTGTTTTATATAGTTGGGGGAATTAATATTTGGTGCATATATGTTTATGATTGTCATCTCTTCCTCTTGAATTGTTCCCTTTACAAGGATGTAGTGGCCTTCTTTGTCTCTCTTAATCAGTTTTGGTTTGAAATTTACTTTGTCTTAGAATCAGATTGCTACCTCTGGGCTCCTCTCACATGGAAAATTGTTTTCCATCCTTTCACTTTTGGTCTATGGGCTTCTTTTTGCACTAGGTGTGTTTCTTGTATACAACATATTGTTGAATTTTGCTTCCTAATCCATTCTGCCAGTCTATATATCTTGATTGCTGATTTGAGGCCATTGACATTGATGGTTATAACTGATATGTACTGACTTATTATTGTCAGGTTATTGTCCTTTTGTTGACTTTTATTAATTTTTTTGTCCTCTCCTTTTAGTTTCTCACCTTGCCTATTTGATTTGCTATGTTGGGCCTCATGGTGCTGTGAACTTCATTGTCTTTTTCTAGGATATTGTTTAGAATTCCTTGTAGCATTGTTTCATGAAGTTTCTCAGGTGTTCTTTGTCATGGAAGTATCTTATTTCACCATCCATTTTGAAAGAGAGTTTTGCAGGATCCATCATTCTAGGTTGGAGGTTGTTTTCTTTCAGGACTCGAAATACCTCACTCCAGGCGCTCCGTGACCTGAGGGTTTGTGTTGAAAAGTCTGCTGTGATTTTGATGTACTTTCCTTTGCATGTGACTTGTTTCTTTTCTCTTACTACTTGTAGTATTTTGTTCTTCTGTTGGATTTATGGGATCTTGATTATTATATGTCTAGGTGTAGATTTTTTTGATAATGGCTAGTTGGATTTCTATATGCCTCATTTATCTGTATATCTAATTCTTCCCTTACGTTTGGGAAATTTTCTGTGATTAATTCTGTGAACAGCTTTTTTACATTATTTGCATTTTCTCCTGCTACTTCAAGGATTCCTATCAGTCTTATGGTATTCTTCTTTGTGTCATCTAGAAATTGTTGGATTGATTTCTCATGCTCCCTTACTGCTTTTAAGAGACCTCCCTTTTCATGATCACTGACTGCAATCCTATTTTCTATATCTGAAATTCTGTCTTGGCAATCTTGTATTCTGTTTCATACACTTTCAATAGAGTTTTTAATCTGGAAGTCTGTTTGAATCTGTTTTATGGATCCATTTCTTTCCTATCTTGGGCATTTATTGTTTCCATTTCTTTCTTATGCTGGCCTTCATAGCTTCTATCATGGTTCTGAGCTCATCTGTTTTTTTGTCAGTTTCTGTTTTAGATTCTCAAATCATGTCTTCCATTTTGTTCATCATCTCTATGTTATCTGGGAAATTATTTCTGTTTTGAATTTTTCTAGAGCCTGATTGATCTGTTTTGTTACTACCTGTGCTATGGTTTCAGGGTGTCCTGCTGGTTCACTATCAGACTTGTCATCCTCATTTGCCCAACTGTTTGCCATTGGTGAACTGCAAATCTGTCTTTGTGTCTTGCTTAAGTGTTTTCTCACTTTTATTTTTGTTGTTGGGTTGTCCTTGGTTTAATTTCTGACTTATTACTTAAATCTTCCTGATATAGTTGCGCTTTAGCTTTTGAGTCTCTAATGACTCATAGACATCCTCATTTTCATAACATAGGAGAATACAACTCATTAAATCAATCACAATCCTTTATCCCAATTGATACATTCAGCAGCCCAATAGGATCAAGCACAACTTGCAAATTAACCACTTGTGGTAGTCATTAATCTATCAACTTTAAACCATGTGAATTAAATTAAAATCAGTAATTAGCACAAAATGTGTTTACAGTGAATATGCTTTTCATTATAGCATCTTTACCATTTTGATTGGGAGCCTAGACAAAGTTAGGACGAGAGGAGTAAATAAGTGAAAGAACTGGAGAAGGTTTCAAGTGAAGCCAGAGGACATAGAGTGACCATACAATCTTCATGAAACTATTAAATTCAAAAGGGATAGACAGACTGCAAGAATAAGGACAAGAATATATCTTCTTAACAGTAACAGGGGCTTACTTTCCCTTGAAACTACTGACCCATGAGTGAGGTAAAATGACAGAAGAAAAGAATATAAAGAGAAAAGAAAAAAAATGATAAAAGTAGAAGTCTGAGTTATGGCAGGTGCAGGAGTAGAAAGGGAAATGAGGGATAATATATGCAGCAAGAGACTGAGTTAGAGAAAGAGGACAAGAAAAGAAAGAATTTGAAGGCTGGAATGAGGAAAAGAGAGAAAGAAAAAAAATAATTTGAAGGGCCTCTTTCATACTGTTTCTCTGCTGTCATAATATAACACATGCACAGCCATGTGCGGAACCAAGTTCCCTGATCTCAGCTTGCCAATGGCAGATCCCCACAACTCAGATTGACCTCAGGCCACAAGGCCTAAGTTGAGTTCCCAACCTGCTGGGTTGAACTCCACACAGTTCTATTACAGGTTTCCCACACCCTTTCTTTAAAGAGGTTCAAAGTTGAGAGCTCATAATACAAATTCCTTTATAATCACCTATGCCTCTGCAGAGTGGGTCCAAGCACTGGCTCAATCAGGATGTCTGAGAGTGCGTGGGTGGCGGGGATCATGCGGAATGTTTCAAGGGTGCCGGCATGGCTACCTTCCTCACTGGAGCTGGTGTCAGAGCAGGCAGGAGATGGCACAGATCCGCGGAGCCCAGGCAGGCAGCAGGAGAGATCCCAGGGTGGCCTTCCTCACTGGGGCTGCTGTCAGAACAGGCAGATTACTTACTGTTTTTAAGAGATCTCTTTTTTCACAGTCACTGACTGCAGTCCTAGTTTCTCTATCTGAGATTCTATCTTCACATTCTTTTATTCTGTTGCATACACTTTCAATAGAGGTTTTTTTTTTTTCAGCTTTAATTGAGTTTATTGGTACATTTTAGGGATACAGTACAGTTACATTCATTGTTGGGATCTTGTACCTCTACATGACAAGTCTTGATTCTAATTTTTTCCCCTTACCTCTGCCCTCTCTTCACCCCCTCCTCCCCTCCCCATCTACAAACGCTTGATTTTCATCTTTTCATTCTCTCACATTTTTTTCTTTTCCCTTTTTACTCTTCCCCTACACATCCCACCTTCCCTACACCTTTAGCTCCTTTCTTCCCATTTCTAAATGTCAAAGATCTAAATATTAAAACAGAAACATTAAACTTGCTGGAAGGTAAGTTAGGCAGAACTCTGGAAGACATTGGTATAGGAAAAGACTTTATGAACAAATCCTCAGTAGCACGGGAACTAGCAGATAGAATCAACAACTGGGATCTCATCTTACTAAAAAGCTTCTGTACTTCAAAAGAAACCATCAGCAGAACTAAGAGACAATCTACAATGTGGGAAAAAATTTTTACCAGCTGTTCCTCAGACAAAGGACTATTATCAAGGATATATAAAGAACTCAAAACAATCAGTCCCCCCAAATATAAAGACCTGATTCAAAAATGGGCATCCGAAATGAACAGACATTTCTCAGACAAAGAAGTAAAAGCAGCAAGAAAATATTTGAAAAAATGTTCCACATCACTGGTCATTGGAGAGATGCAGATGAAAACAACACTGAGATTCCACCTCACCCCACAAAGCATGGCTGCTATCAAGAAATCACACAATAACAAATGTTGGCGGGGTTGTGGGGAGAAAGGAACCCTTCTCCATTGTTGGTGGGAGTGCAGACTAGTGCAACCACTATGGAAATCAATATGGAGATACCTCAAAGAGCTTGGACTGGAGGTTCCATTTGACCCAGCCATCCCTCTGCAGGGTATCTTTCCAAGAGAACTAAAAGAATCATATCACAGAGAAGTATGTGCACCCATGTTTATAGAAGCAAAGTTTGTAATAGCTAAATCTTGGAAACAGCCTATTTGCCCATCCGTTGGAAACTGGATGAAGAAGTTGTGGTTTTTCTATAAAATGGAATATTACTCAGCCATAAAGAACGAGAAAATAGATTCATTCATAGGAAAATGGATACATATTGAAGATATACTCCTAAGTGAAATAAATAAGTCACACATGTGTAAATACCCAATAGAGGTTTTAATCTGGATATCTGAATCTGCTTTATGGATTCCATTTCTTTCCTCTGTTGGGCATTCATTGTTTACATTTCTTTCTTATGCTGTGCCTTCATGGCTTCTTTCATGGTTCTGAGATCATTTATTTTTTTTCTCAATTTCTGCTCTAGAGTCTCGAATCACGACTTCCACTTTACTCACCATCTCTATGGTTATCTGGGAAATTATTTCTGTTTTGAATTTTTCTAGAGCCTGATTGATCTGTTTTGTTATTTCTTGTGATATGGATTCAGGGTGTCCTCCTGGTTCACTATCAGACTTTTCAATAAAGCACATTTGCCTTTTAGGATGGGGGCTTAGACAGAGTTAGAATGAGAGGACTAGATAAGTGAAAGAATTGGAGAAGTTTTCAAGTGAAACCAGAGGACATAGAATGACCATATAATCTTCACGAAACTATTAATTTCAAAAGGGATAGACAGACTACAAGAATAAGGACAATAATATGTCCTCTAATAATAATAGGGCTCACTCTCCCTTAAAACTATTGACCCTTGAATGAGGTAAAATGACAGAAGAGAAGAACATAAAGGATAAATAAAAAATAATAAAAGAAGTCTGAGTTAGGGCAGGAGCAGGAAAAGAAATGGAGATGAGGGATAATATGGTGGAGCAAGAGACTGAGTTGGAGAAAGAGGACCCAAAAAAATGTGAAAAAAGGAAAAAATGGAAACAAAGTCTTTGTAAATAGGGAAGAGTGAAGGGGGAGAAGGGAGGGCAGGGATATAGGGAAGACAAGAACCAAGATATATCATGTAATAGTATAAGGTCCCAATGATAAATATAGCTGTATTGTTTGCTTTAAATGTACCAATAAACTTGATGGAAAAAAAAAAGAATCAATTCATCAAACTACTGGTTCTTTGAAAGACAAAGCAAAATACTTTGTTTCCACTTTTTTCCTTTTCCCACATTAATTTCTTTCCCTTCTTTCCTTTCCCTTCACCCTCCTGTCCCCTTCCCCTTTGGACCTTTTCTTCATATTTCACATTATCTCTTATACATGTATAACTAAAATGTATCAATAAAATTGATGAATAATAAAAAGTAGACAAACACGGCTAAATTTACTGAAAGAGAGAAGATCCATATTAATACAATAGGAAATGAAACAGGAAAAATCACCACAGACAGCACCAAAGCCCATAATTTTTTTTTCATTGAATTTATTGGTACTTCTTAAGAATACAGTACAGTTATATTTATCATTGGGATCTTGTACCTTTACATGACAGATCTTGGTTATTATTTTTCTCCATACCCCTATCCTCCCTTCACCCCCCATTTACAAAGACTTTGTTTCCATTTTTTTCTTTTCTCACATTTTTTTCTTTTCCCTTATTTCTTTTCCCCTCCCCTTCCCACTTCCCCTTTATTAACTGTTTACTTTTTTTGTCTTCAATTTCATTAACTTCTCTGATCTTTACAATTTCTTTCTTTGTACTAGGTTTCAATTCAGACCATTTTTTTTTCTGGGCCCTTGAGATGCATCATTTAGTTGTTCCATGCATCCCTCCATTTTTCCACTGTGTGCATTCACAGAATTAAATTGTTTTACACTTACTTTCTTTGTATCCCATAGGTTCTTGTATGTTGTACTGAATTATTGTTCGAATCTAGGAATTATTTAATTTGTTCCTTAATTTCTTCTGTGATCCAATGATTATTCAGGAGTGGGCTATTTGATGTTCTGCTGCTTACAAAATTTTTGTTATTTCATTTCAATTGCTTTCTAGAATAACTTCAATTATATTGTATTTAGTTAAGCAAGATTTATGGGCCAGTATATGGTCTATTTTGGAGAAACCTTGTGGTGATGAGAAGAAAGTGAATTCTGTTTTGGTAGGACAAACCAGTCCATGTGTACCCATTAAGTCTACCTGTTTGAAGGTTTACTTCACCTCTGGTAATTCTTTGTACATTTTTTTAAGTTCATTTGTATATTTGTGAAAATACAGTGTTTCAGTCCCCACCATGTTTGTGTTGAAGTTTATTTAATCTTTTATATCTAGTAGTGTTTTTTTTTTTTTTATAAATTTGGGTTCACTGGTATTCCACATATATATACACAATTATTTTCTCTTCCTGTTGTATTATTTCCTTAACTAATGTATAGTGACCTTCTTTGCATCTTGTGATCAGTTTTAGCTTGATGTTCATTTTGTTTGAAAATATAATTGCAAATCCTACTTTTTGGAGGGAGTCCTGATGCATGGAATATTGTTTTCCATATTTTTCATTTGTAGTCTGTGAATTTTTTCATTAAATGTGTCACTCGTATGCAGCATACTGTTAGCTATTGGTTTTTGATACATTATGCTAATGTGTGTCTTTTAAAAGCAAGATGAGCCCATTTACACTGAATTACTACAGCAAGTATTGATATTTCTATCATTGCATTATTTTTGTTATTGATTTCATTATTTCTCCCTTTTACTTAACTGCTGGTCATTTTTTTTTTCTCATTGAGTTTATTGGTACTTTTTAAGTATACAGTACAGTTACATTCATCATTGGTATCTTGTACGTTTACATGACAGGTCTTGGTTCTCATTTTTTCCCCATATCCCTGTCCTTTCTTCACCCCCTCCTCTCTTCCCTATTTACAAAAACTTTGTTTCCATTCTTTCATTTTCTCATATTTTTTCTTTTCCCTTATTTCCTTTCCCCTACCCTTCCCACTTCCCCTACATCTTTAGCCTTTTTTTTCCTACTTCACATTATTAATTATACCATTTGGATCTTATCTATACTTTTAGTTTTTCACACTAGAGAAACTACTTGGTATTTACACATGTGTGACTTAGTTATTTCACTTAAGAGTATGAACTCAATCTGCATCCATTTTCCTATGAATGACTCTAATTTCTCATTCTTTATGACTGAGAATACTCTGCTTTATAGAAAAAAACACCTCTTCTTTATCCAGTCTACAACTGATGGTTATCATCATTTTTAATGTATTAATTTCATCAGGCCTTTTGGAATTGTTGACTTCATTAACTCTCTCGGATATCCTTGAAAATTTTCTGTAGGGCTGGCTGAGTGGTCACAAATTTCTTGTGCGTGCGTGTGTGTGTGTGTGTGTGTTGTTGTTGTTGTTGTTGTTGCTTTGTTTTGTTTTGTTTTCATGGAATGTTTTCATTTTCCCATCAATCTTGAAAGGTAGTTTTGAAGGATATAATAGTCTGGGTTGAAAGATGATTTTTTTTTCCCAGGCTTTAAACACTTCATTGCAATCTCTCTCCTGGACTTTAAAGTTTGTTTTGAGAAGTCTGAAGTAATTCTGATGGGATTAACTTCATAATTGATTTGTTACTTTTCTCTGACAGCTTTTAAGACTCTGTCATTGTGTTGGACTCCTGGGATTTTGACTATGAATACTCCTGAAAAACTTCTTTTGTGGTTATGGCTATTTGTGGTTCTATAAGTGTCACTTATCTGTGGAATTCTTGTCCCCCCCCATTTGGAAAATTTTGTTATGATTTGTGTAAGCAGATTTTGTTTTATACTCTGTGTGCTATTCTCTGTGTTAGGCTGGTCTTCTTTGCATTATCTAGTAGCTGTTGGGTCAATTTTTTCTTGCCCTCTTATTGTTTTTAAGGTATCTCTGAATGTTTGGTCTTGTGCCACAGTCCTATCTTCTATCCCTGATATCCTCTCCTCACATTAGTCAGTTCTGCTACTTATAGGTTCAATAAAATTACTTATCTGCAGATTATCTGTTTGGTAACTTATCATAAATTCTGTTTCTTTTGGAAATTTGACACTCTCATTTTGAATGATTTTAGCTTACTCTTCATTACACTATTGATTTAATAGTATCATCTTTGGTCTTATCAAGGTTTTTTGCTTCTTTGAAATTTTGTATAATTCAGTCATTTGGTGTTTGATTTACTGTCCTTTTGTGTTCTTGGATCTGATTTGGTAGAGTTGGAAGTTTTGATTGGAGGCTATCGTAGTTACTTTTTTTTTTTCATTCATGAAACAAAATACTCAACATTCACAAATTAGAGTAGAAAAGGTTCAGTTTAGCTCATAGTCTGTGAATGTTTGAATCCCATCACCTGGTTAAAGGTAGGACAGCATAGCAAACAAACAATCATGGCAGAGGAGAAGCAGTCCATAGCATGGTCAGCAGGATTTGTTCTCTGATGTATCCTCTAGGAATCTTTCATTTGCATTCTCTTCACTATAGGGCAATGCTATATATGTCTACTGGTTTTCCCTCCCTAGGCCTTTTGCCTAGTGCATCTGCAGCATCACTTTGACCTAGCTACCATTTTCTGACCTTCTGCCCACAAACCTTTATCTGTCCTTGTCCTAAGATCACAGATCTCCAACCAGCAGAATATGGTGTAGCATCCATACTCAGCAAAGGGCCTCTATTACCTGCACAGGGTAGTGTGAGGTAGGCAATATTTCATGCTGTCTCAGACAGTTCTGGCATTTGCAGCAGCAACAGGAGAGTGCCTATTCTGTTTAACCTGCCTTTTACGCCCTGCCCATGTCTCCAGAGATGTGACCCATGGATACCTACCATGATTTCTATTTTTCTTATGGATTACAGTGAGAAGCAGTTCATTATTTAGGGACAGGAGCTTTCTCTGACCCAGTGGATTTATCCCTCATGTTGGTTTTCCATAGCTGGGCATGATTTCCTCTTGCATTTCAGAATACCTGCATTATTCATGTATTTCCATCTCAAATGAGCCATATTGGAATATACATTACAGTACATCTTTGAAAATATAAGAAGTGTAGAGAATATACCTTTTCTGGAAAAAGAAAAAAATATATGAGCTTCATTGAATAAGCAGAGTTCATCTTTGGAAATCATTTAAGAATATTGCTATTATCAATGTAGCCATTACTTTCAATTAGTCAGTATTATAGCATAGTAAATAATGAAGCTTTGAAACATACAATGTATTATTGTTAGTTAATATTCCCCCTGTTCTACAAATATTTTGTTTTAATCAAAACATTAATTAAAGGAAATGTTGGTTAGGAAAAGCTGAAGTAGGACACTTAAACATGAATATTGCATGTATCATAAATAGTATAATCTATTTATTTTCAAATCATCACCTGATCTATTTAAAAATCTTCATTAAATTGTGTGACCAAATTACAGACAGCAGTTTTTTTTCCAGACAGCATATCTGCTGACCCAGAGAAAGGATGAGTGGTTGGACCACTCCTTCTTCTATACTAGGTAAAGAGTTTGTAATGGTGTGTATGGAGCAAAGGAGCAAAAGTCAGTGTTTTTGCTGATAGAATCATCATTTTAATGCCTTGCCTGAAAATACTGATCTGGAAGCAATTTAGAGAGTTGATTTACAACCAACATTGAAAAGAATAACACATGTTCTCAAAACTTTTCAAACATTCAGTGAATAAGAAGCCGTCCAGCTACTTAAATTTTCTTTAACCTTATACTTTAATCAAAGATTCCCTTGTAAAATATCACTTTGAAAGATCAGGAACATTCCTTCGGAGGGCTATAGGTCAGAAATCAATGTGGAATTTTACTATAATCATCACATTTTCTTGATCCTTGAAAGACATGTTTCAGTTGATGTGCCAGGTTGAACTTCATTGTTTCATAACTGCAGTCACTCCTTGACAGTGAAAATTAGAAATTTTGCAAACAAATATTATCAGGGGGCAAAATTTGTCCTGGCATGTCTGAAATGGAAAGCATTTCTGTAATGATCCTGGGAATCCATCAATCAAGGGATTATTAGGCATTAGGTCTTTGGATCTTGAGACTGTCGTAGCAGAGCTAAGATTTAATATACACATGCCTAAAACAAGGAAGCCCAATTCAATTCCTAGTATACACCTTTTCACACTCTGACAGCTAAGCTACTGTTATGTCCAGGAAAAAAGAAGGCCCTCAAAAGAGCTGAATGTGTAAATTTTTACTTTTAGTTCCATCTTTTTAGTTTTCCTACATCTTCATTTATAGTTCTTACACTTTACCTCTGATGTTTTCTGTAAAATTTAATCCTCTTATCATGATTATATTAATAAATTATAATTATAATTCTCTCATTAATTTAAAAATGGTATTTTTGCCAGAGAAGATAACTGTAAAGAGAAATACAAAGATATACAATAAGTATAAAACACTATTGCTGACCATATTACCTATGTTAAACAATATTGTTAAACTGCAAATCATAATGAAGATAAGTGAGAAATACAAAGGCTAATAAATTTGACCTCTTTATAAAAGAATCCTTCTTCTGGGAAGAGTAAATACATATACTTTTTCCTGGTTAACCTGCTAAAATAGAATTTTAAGCCTGGATATTATTCATAAAATAAACCTAGAAAGAGTCTACAAAATGAAGAGAATAAGACACCAATTAGAGGCCTTGAAACTCTGAAAATGACAAAGTGAGTCTGTAAAGTTCTTTATTTATTTCTTTTTTCATCATAAATTCCACACCTAGAAACTAAAAAAGCTGTCAACCTGAAAACACCAACAGATATAAACAAAAACAAAGCAAAGTCCCTAAAGCCTGTTTGTTTTTAAAGGGCAACCTAGTAAGACAAGAACACTTATATTATAACTTCTGTTCTCCAGTCCAACACCATAAAAAGACCCTGGCTCCTTTCCAGTCCTCATCAGCAAAGGCATAGGGAACCTAGACTTTCATTTGTGTGGCTCTTACAAACTGCTAATCAACTTAACTAGATGTTGTCAGAGAACACTAAATACAAAGAAGGAACTTTCAATTGTGCACATTTCTAACCAGTCTCCTTTTCTGCTGTGTCTGTGGAAATTCACTGATGTGGAGAACCTGATTTTCTATTCTTACTTACATTAACAAGGCATCTCTGCTCATCCATATGGGGGTGTTATCAGAGGTGGCCTTTGAAATTTCATCATAACCCAAAAATAGTGAAGCCACCTCCAATATGAGGTCAGGGGAGATCATGTTGGGAATCAGAAATAATATCTAGTCTAAGAGTCATAGAGGCTGACCAGAAATCCCATATTTTTACCCCATCTGTCAGAAACAGGATGATGCCTACACTTCTATTAGAGAATAGCCATTAAAACAAAATATTTATAAAGGGACCCTCATTATATAATCTGAAAATGTCTAGTTTTTCACTTGATGAAAACCAAAAATCACTTGTTATTTTTTTAAAAGTGATACATTTTCAAACTGAAAGATAAAGAAGCCTCTGCTATAATGACAGTGAAGAATCACCTGAAAATAAGTTAGAGCAGCTGCCAAAAAATAATGCTACAATGAATAGCTATGAACAAGAAAAATAAATAATTAAAAAGCCTTAGAAAAAAATGAAAAGAATCTTAGCAAAGAAATAGAAGATGATAATGGGGGTTTTGGCACCAGAAAATAACCAAAATAAAAAGCTCAACATATGATATTAACAGTGCAATAGCTGTAACAGTAGAGAGAGAATCAGTGAAGTGCAAGATAGTATAACTTGAAAAATGGAAAAATTAGAATGGAAATGAGAACAGTATCACTAAATACAGCAAATTTTTAATATAGGTGTTATCAGAAATCTGAAATGAGGAATAAATAAGGAACAACTAAAAAGAAAAATGGCTTAAAATCTCCAAAATTTGGCAAAGTGAAAGGTATAAATGTATTCATCTTAAATTAGAAGCTAAATGAACAGTACAAATGCAAAACCAAAGACAAGATAACTCTTCAATACTGAAAATAAAATTATAGACAGCAACCAAAGAAAACTAACATTTATGGGGCAAAGCGAAATTGGAATGACAGTGGGTTTCTCATCAGAATTTGGAGGCCAGAAGGAAGTGGCACAGTATTTCTCAAGTGCTGAAAAAAAAATGACAATTTAGATTTTGGGGACAATTAAAACATCTTTCAGGAATGAAGGGGAAATAATTGTAGTTTTCAATTAGGAAAATCTGAAAAGATTTGTCATTCTAGTAGACCTAATATATGCAACGTCTGAAATAAATTATTTAAACAGAAAATAATGGATAAAACTAAGAACTTTTGAACATCCAAAGTAAAAAAGAACACAATATACAAAAAGCTATGCATATCAGCTATCCCAAATTTACTAAATGAAGCAAAAATTGTTGCATAATCTGATACAGTTCTGGAAATTATAGAGGAAATATCTAATAGAATTATATAATAACAGGGAGAGAGATAATATAAAACAGTTAAGATTTTTATATATGTTATTTTTAAAGGTAAAATAATGACATCTTTAGAAAAGTTATGTATTATGTATGATAATGTGTTAACATGAGATATACTAAAAACAATAATAAATTGAAAATGAATTGTACAATAGCAAAAGTTTGTAGAAGAAGGCAATAAAAAGAAAACAAAAGAAAAACAGTAAGAAAAAATAGAAAACAAAATAAAGCGAAATGAAAAATACATTGACCAGCCCCAGTGAGAATGGTGAGATTTGGGGAGGCTCCTCAGAGATCTGCTCTCCCTCCAGCCTGCTTGGGCCCATTCAGCAGGACCGGGTACCACTCCACACCGCCCCCGCCTGTGTGCCACCAGCCCCAGCAAGGAAGGTAGCCACATGGGCGGCCCTGAAACACCCCCCAGACCTCCTGATGGTGCCAGTCCTTGGACCCACTCTGCAGAGGCACAGGTGGTCAAAAAGGGTATTTTTCTGAGCTCCCAACTTTGAACATTTTAAAGAAAGGGTGGGAAAACCTATAGTAGAACTGTGTGGAGTTCAACCCTACAGGAGGTCGGGGAACTCAATCTGGGCCTTGCAGCCTGAGGTCAGTCTGAGTACAGGGATCTGCCATTGGCTAGCTGAGATCAGGGGACTTGGTTCTGCACATGGCTGCACATGTTGCATATTATGACAGCAGACATATGGTCTGAAAGAGGCCTTCAAATTCATCTTTTTTCTTTCTTTTCTTCATTCCACTCTGCAAATTCCTTCTTTTTTCTGTCCTGTTTCTACCCTTCCCACTCCCCCTACACCTTTATCCCCTTTCATCCTATTTCACATTGTGAGTTATACACTTTGGATCTTAGTTACACTTTTAGTTTTTCACACCAGAGAAACTATTTGGTATTTATGCATATGTGTCTTATTTATTTCACTTAATGGTCTCAATATGAGATTGCACCTCACCCCAGAAAGATTCCACCTCACCCCAGAAATAATGGCTGCTATCAAGAAATCAACTAATAACAAATGTTGGCAGGGTTGTGAGGAGAAAGGAACCCTTCTCCATTGTTGGTGGGAGTGCAGACTGGTGCAACCACTAAGGAAAACAATATGGTGATACCTCAAAGAACTAGGACTGGAGGCTTCATTTTACCCAGCTCTCCCTCTGCTGGGTATCTTTCTAAAAGAATTATAAGAATCATACCACAGTGATATATATGCACACCCATGTTTATAGTGATGCAGTTCATAATAGCTAAAACTTGGAAACAGCCCAATTGCCCATTAGTTGGAAACTGGATAAAGAAGATGTTTTTTCTGTAAAATGGTGTACTACTAATCTATAAAGAATGAGAAGTCCAGAATATTATTAATAATGATTATGACCTTGTACTCCAAAGAATTAGCGAATCAAAAAATCAGAAGACTCCTACACATATGTAGTATCAAAATGAAGAAAAATATAAATACACTGAACTGTTCAATAACAGGCAATGAATTTGAGGTAACAATAAAAGAAAAAAAAATAAACCCACAAGGAAAATCCCAGGAATTGATGGATTACCCACTGATTTATTTATTTATTTATTTATTTGTTTGTTTGTTTGTTTATTTATACATACATACATACATACCAGGGATCAAACTCAGGTCCTTGTGCTAGCAGGGTAGGTGGTGGAACCACTGACCTAAATCCATGGCCCCCCACTGAATGTAAAAAGAACTTCAGGAACAATCTAATGCATTGTTTCTTTGATAAGAGAAACTGAAAGTAGATATAAGGCCCAGAATGCATAAACGATATTGGGAAATGTGAAGAAATGTTCAAATAAGAAAAGAAAAAAAAAAGAAAGGAAAGTCAAAGAGGAGGAGAGAGAAAGAAAAGAAGGATAAGAAAAAGAATAGTAGGAAAAAGTGGGAACAAAGCTTTTGTAAATAAGGAGGGAAGAGAGGTCAAAGAAAGTGGGGGAATGAAAAAAAAAGAAGCACAATATATCATGTGCAGGTACAAATTCTCCATATGAATGTTTTCATTATGCATATCTAAACTGTACCAGTAAAGGATTTGCTTAAAAGAGTGTAGATTTGAAAAATATAATTGAGAGGGAAGGACTACTTTCCAACTCATACCTGCAGGCTGTTATTACCTTGTTTCCAAAACCAGAAAAGACACAGACAAATGAAAAAATTGCAGGCCAGTTTCTTTAAGGAAAATACGCAAAGTATACTCCACAAGATACTGGCAAACAAAATAGAATACGTAATCAAAAGATCATACATCATGATTAAGAAGGTTTCATCCCAGGGATTCAATGAATGAGTTGGAGGGGAAAAAAGAGTTGAAGAAGAATGAAATGTATCAAGATATATATCAAGTGACTAAACCCCACAATGAATGCGATCATTATGTACCACAAATACAAACTAGTAAAATATTTTATACCAATGTATAAATATTGTCTTTTGAACAAATTTTCCCAGTGGCTCATTCAAGTTATACTTTTCATCATATATAGTCATTCCACAATAAATAATGGGGGTATGCTCTGCAGAATGTATTTGCAGACTTTTTTCATTGTCAAATATCATAGGGTGAACTTTCACAACTAAGCTGTCGTTCACGAAGCAAGATGGTACTATGAGATCACTGTTGTGTAAGAATTCTGTCATTGACCAAAATGTCATTTGTGGCACCTGATTATACTTTTAATTTAGCATCCACTCAATATTCCCTACTTAACTATAAATTCCATGAGAGAAAAATCTGTGTTTTGAATTAAGTTTAAACATTTCCTGGCAATGATTTTGGCACATACATGTAGTATAAATGTTTGTTGAATGTAAAAAATCTTAAGTTATGTGACATTTAAATTTTAGCCTACAATAAATGATTCCTTCTATATTAATGGTTAAATCTATAGCTACCTTTTCCTTAGATAAGTATAGAAGAAATCAAACCACTGACTCGTTTATTGCCTGTTAGTTTAAATCAATTAATTTGCATTTTTTACATATATGTAAAATTCATTTACAACCTATTATTCTTCAATATTGCACTAATGAAACATCCTTTATTTGAATCTCCTGGATAATAATTAGCATACAAGATAAATTAGTCTATAGCACTGTTCCAAAATGGAGATTATAGAAGTATCTACTTTGTGAGTATGTAGAATACATTTTTTTTTATTAAAATGAAACCATCGTACCTGAAATGTGAAATATTCTTACTATGTGACATACAATAGGAAAGTGCAGTCTGGGTCTGAACCAATATTCTGTGGGCATTAACACAGTAACAGTGGTTCTAAGAATAAATACTAATAAGTAGCCTATGTTGTTAGTATTTTTTTTTAACTAATGAGAATGAAGGGAGGGCAGGGCTAAGGGGAAAAAATGAGAATCAAGACTTGTCACGTAGAGGTACAAGATCCCAACAATGAATGTAACTGTACTGTATCCCTAAAATGTAGCAATAAACTCAATTAAAGCTGAAAGAAAAAGAGAATGAAAATGTATGGAAAAATAAGTGGTATTAAGCTTTGAAATCCAAAATTCATTTTTAAATTTAGAAGTCAATTATTACACTAGAAGTAAAGCTCATCAGCTGACAGTCAAGAGAAGCCTCTCAACACTACTGATGCTGTGTGGTTATAAACATTCTCAGTGTGACAGACACCTGTGAACTTGAACATCATCAAATCCATGAATGAGACAAATAATGTCTGTGGTCTGCTGTCATGGGCCTACTGTGAACAAGTAACTAACTCATGGAATCAGAGGAAACTTACCTGTTTCTAGAATAATAATAGCACCTCACCTCACCTGTGAAAAAAGGAAATGATATAGACAAGGGGAGAAAGAACAACTTGAAAGAGGGTTTAGAGCTGAACTATAGTTCAAGAGTCTCTTATGCTTCTAGAAGACTTTACAGAAGGTTCCGAAGAACTGAACTATGACAAGGATATTAATAAGAGAACTGTAGTGTATTCCAACAGAGCCTTGATTGTCCCTGGTATAAGATAACATGCATTGTGGGCACTCTTGGACTGTGATCATGTAGGAGTATAAGGAGATTATGGTTGCTCTGACTTCAGTGATAGCCTTGGCATTAAAAAAAATTACAAGGTGTGATAGTACATAACGAAAGCTCTGTACTGCCCTCTGAAAAGTGTTAGAATTGATCTCCAAGTGTTAAGCAATCCACCTCTAACTGACACCCTTTCATGCCCTCAGGGACCCAAATCTGATTTCTAGTCCAGTGTCCATTATGAGAAATGCAAGGGGCAGATGATTCCATGGGTTATTCAACAAAATCTTTACTGAAAAAATGAGCGCAACTTTGACAATCATGCTTAGGACTTCTTTCTGATCTATTCAACTACTTGTGTTGCATGAATGCTCTCTTAGTGGCATCTGTGTATTTGTATCTCACTCAACAGTAGAGTCCTTTCATTTCATCTTAAAAGTGAGATTTGGCAATATTTGCCCATAGTAAGTGCTCAATGTTTAAATTTAGCTTTAAGATCATCTGCACAGGGCTGGGGCTTTAGCTCAGTGGTTCCGCCACCTGCCTCACAAGCACAAGGACCTGAGTTCAATCCCTGGTACCAAAACAAACAAACAAAAAAATCGTCTGCATGGGAGAAGAGGGGACAGGAATATCCTGGTTATAAAGAACACTAAGAACCATAGAAGGCCTGTGAATGGAATGTCCTTGGGATAATTTACAATAATCTCTCATTCTACTGATGGTAAATAAAGTTCAGACAAGATTAATTTCCTGTCCAGCATCTCTGAAATAGTGAGTGGTAAAAGCCACAAACTAAAATTGAGTTCCCCCTTTTTCTAAACCTGCAGCTATACATTCTGTTTACACCTTATAAAATGCTTCACATATTTTCTACTGTCTGACAGGAGAGGACTTTAGTAATTAAAAAGAAAGACATTTCTTCTTCAAGCCAACACACACAGAAGGGGGTTTCTTAAAAGAGTGGCATACTGCTTTCTAAAGGAGATTATTAGAAATTTCCCTGAATACAGACTTTCTAGCTAATGAAAAGCAGTCAAAAAGGAAATGTAAGGGCTGGAGATTTAGCTCAATGGTTCTGCCACCTGCCTTGCAAGTGCAAGGACCCAAGTTCAGTCCCCAGGACCAAAAACAAGAAAAGGAAATGTAAGATTCCCTGCTTCTGCCATTCTGTTCTCAATTATTCCTAAACTATAGGTGAAAAACACCTGAGGAAGGGAGTGTAGAGGCTAACATTAAAATGTCAGCACACTTTCTGGTAAATATTGTATCATCACCTCGAATTTTCTAGAATATACCTTCCCATCTCCTGTTATTCCAAAGCTGGATTTGCCCACACTTTGGCTTATATCACAAATTTGTGAAACTAATTGTTAAGATAATTTTAGGTACTCAGAAATTTTGGTGAAATCAATTTTCTCTGATTAATTTTATCTCACAGATAATCATTTCAAAAAAAGATACTGTTGGCAGGTTTCTCATTCATCGATGTCCAAAACCTTCATTGCAAGCTAAAAGAAAACAAACAATGGCAAAAGAAAAACCCGGGACCAATGTCCAGTTGGAAAGGGTTACATTTGTGACTGAGCCTGATAACCAGACCCATTCATGACAGGGAAAAATGACACACATGGAGGGAAAGGGCAGCTCTTAGTTGAGAAAGAGCGAGACAGAGGAAGAAGAGGAGGTAGTATGGATAAGACGATAAGATTTATAGCAGAGGACAAAAGCTATTTGTGATACAAAGAATGCTACTTCACATACCAAGAAATCTTTAAGAATGAAAAGTATATACAACAGGAGGCTCAGCTCAGTACAACTTCAAACTTAAACCTCATTCCAATGACCATTAGAGTTTCCATCTGTTGTGATTAAAAAAAAATTATAAATACTTTCAGTAATGCTAAACCTAATAGGTCTACTTTGCCTAAAATATATTTCAACCAAGGCACTTTCAATGTTTAACATTAAAGTTAGCCTAAGAAAATAAAAAAAAATAAATAAATGAAAAGCTTTCTTCTTGTTGAAAACTGTCAATCCATCAATAGCTATTAACCAAACACCTACTATATATGAGGCACTAGCCCACTGCTATCTGAAAATTAAGTAATTTATAGGAATGCCACGATTCATCATTATGAATTGGCGAAACATAATCTATCCTTTGTTTTTGCAGTAGACTGCAAGTAGACTCTAATATCAAGCTGTATTTATTACCATTTTAGTATTACTTCATATTTCATATTCTGTCATTATAGATTAAACTACTCTAGTTATAAATTTAGCAAGGCATTATCGATAGGTTCAGGGATGAACATGGTACCAGACACATGATTTATCCCCTCAAAATAAAATGTAATGATAATTAGTGTTATGGTTTGGATCTGGATGTCCCCCTAAAGCCTCGTGTGGTTTTTTGGCATGATCTAGAGTGTGTGAGGCTGGAATTGATTCATGATGCAATGCTAGGCTCAAGGTCACCAGGATTAAGGGTGTGAGTGCTGCCCACCCTAAGTAGTCTCAATAAGATAAAAGGGGCAGGGAGATACTGTTAAATTTCTTTTGTTGCCTTTGCTGCCTTGTGTGTGCTAGCCATGTTGTTCCTGCTCTGCCAAGCCTGTTTGTCATCCCTGCCTTGGAGTCGGCCGATTATGGGCTGAAACCTCTACAAACTGTAAGCCAAATATAACCCTTCCCCTTTAACTTTGAATTGCTGGTATTTTGTCTCAGCAAGGAATGAAAAGTAACTAACACAAATAGTGTATATAATCCAGAGGAAAATTAGCTTCTTTACTGTTAAAGGAAATGGCAGTTTTAGCAAATGGTCATTTTTTTTATTTGAGTGTCTACTGTGTGCTATGTGATTTACTTATGTTTTTAGAGGCACAACAAATAATTCATTAAATAGTTTAAAGAAAACTATTACTAATTCTGGAATCAAAATAAAATCAACCTAAATAAATGTAGGAAATGCCTTTAGCAGTGACCAGTAGGTTTTCAAAGTAAAATGACCCACTAGATCTTTATTTCTAGGTATGCTTGGCAAAGGATTGATTAGCAAAGAAGAGACTTTAAGGACAGTGTCTAAATGATCTCAGGTCAGAACCTAAACTGTTCCACCTACTTGCTATAGTAGTTGTCAGGAATGCAGCTATAAACAGTGAAAGAAAGTCCTCAAGCAGTAATTTCTTTGTGGGCATCAGGAAAACCATGGCTATACATGAGTTACTAATAAATTAAAGTATCTTAAGAGGCTGGTGTGTTACCTTGATAGAGCATATATATGTATAGAACTGTTTACCAGATAAAAGAGCTTATCCAACTCTTTGTGTCATTAAATCAATCCAGAAGAGAGTTAAAGAAAAAAAAAGAATTTGGATGCTTTTAGAAATAATGTGCTTATTCACTTCTCAGCCTTTTGGCTAAGATCACTTGTAGAAATAATGTGCTTGTTTGACCAAATTTGCAGTCTTCTTACTGTCTTCTTTTTTCTCACTGAGATTATTGATACTTTCTAGGTATACAGTACAGTTACATTCATCATTGGAATCTTCTACCTTCACATGTCAAGTCTTGGTTCTCATCTTTTCCTCATACCTCTCCCCTCTCTTCTTAATGTTTTACATCTAACATTCAGCCAGAATTTATCTGAACTACTTGGTCCTTGAATAATGATCCTAGTCTTTAAACCTTTTCTTCCACTTTTTTTTTTTTTCACTTTTTGTTCTCTTCAGGCCCTCAATGGAAATGCTGATGTCTATCTGTGTTGGGAGAATGATTCACCTTACTGAGTCCAACTATTCAAATATTAATCTCATTTAGAAACATTCTTTTTTTTTTCCATTGAGTTTATTGGTACATTTTAGGTATACAGTACAGTTACATTCATTACTGGATCTTGTACCTTTACATGAAAGGTCTTGGTTCTCATCTTTTCCCCTTGTCCCTGCCCTCCCTTCACCCCCTATTCCCCTCCCCCTTTACAAACACTTCATTTCCATTTTCGCATTTTCTCATATTTTTTATCTTTTCCCTTATCAGATTTCCCCAACCCTTCCCACTTTCCCTACACCCTTAGAAACATTTTCACAGAGATATCCAAAAACAATGTGCATTTAGCTACCTGGGCATTCTCTGACCCAGTCAAGTTGCTATATAAACTTAACTCTTGCACTGCCTATGGACAAGATAGTTGGGCTAAATGAGACGGTACATGATTTCACCCAAGATACAAGAGAAAATTGTTTAGGTGGCAGAGTTTGCACAACCAGACAGCTGGTTCTTCCAGTGACAGCATGCCACACTATCTGACTGTATAGCATGTCATCAATGTAATAAAATATTCTTATGTCCAACATGAAATGAAGCAAGCATTAATAACAATGCTGAAGAATTCTGAGGGTTACTCATAAAATATCTCTAGGGCAGATCACCCTTAAGCTGGCTAAGTCTGCCCATCATTTCAACACATGATTTTTGAAGCCTGTCATTTTTCTAAGCACTTGTGTAAATCAAAAAGATATAGCAGTCATGGATCCTGCCTTCAGGGTTCTGTAGGCTTAGATGGGAAATATGGCACATAAAAATAATTTAAATATATAGTAGATGGTGGTTAGTGCTACAGGGCAGTATATATAAATTGCTCTAGGTGTTATGAAGGAAGGAAGAGTATTTCTGGTTCACAAATCCAGAAAGCCTCCTCAATGGGTGAGGTTCTGCTTGTACTCTATATTTCTGTAGCCAAAGGAATTCTAATTTTGACTTACATGACCCAGTATACACAAAATAAAATTCAGCACCTTTCACAATAAATGTATTCTTCCTTGTAAGTTCCCAATCCACAGAATCCTACCAACCACCGGGTAACAAGGCTAGTGTCCTGGATGTAACAGTGGACTCTGTCTATATTTCATGTGTGTGGCCATATTTCACCAGTCACATAGTCCAAGGTTTACTCCCTGTTCAGTGCTGTGGTCCTCAGTCCTTCCATTAACACAGCTAGTGTTGTATTTATATTTTAATAATTGATATCTGATGCCAATACATAATGGTCTCCTCTCCTAATTCATTTCATGAATTAATCATGCCATCACTCCATTTAAAATCCTATAATAAATGTCTATACATTTGAAGGAAAGGTTTAGATTTCCCAATTCCTGTATAATCTAGCACAGGATGAAGTATGTATCACATAATAGGTACTCAATAAGTATTCTTAAATTAATGACAGATAAAATAGATTAGTGTACAGATTGGATAGGTTTGAACCTAGAAATAAGGTAATTTGTTCATGCTGATAGAATAAAGGAAATTCCAACTATAGAGAATGTGCTAATGAATTCTGACCTTGAAAACTATTTAAAAGAGTGCTGGACAGCAAGTTCAGTAATGCTTCATATTCTTAGTAGGCTTCTCATATTACTTCAAGAGAATTGCTTCAAAAATATTATTATATCCTCTGTTATGGTAGAAGAAATGAAAATCAAGATGTCCATCCACTTGCAGTCATCCAAAACTTCGTGGAAGAAATACTTGATTCATAATATCAACTGTATATGAAGGGAGAAACAGAAGAAAAGGACAGAGGGCATGAGGAAGAGGATAACTGGAAAGAATTTTAGAAGTTTTGTTGATGCCATGCATAATCCTAACAAATTAAAAAATATTGACTAAAACGGTTCAGTCTAGGGTTAAAATGTAATTTAAATTTGGTTCATCATGAAATGTCATCACAGATGAACAAAATTCCAAAAACAGTATTTCTGCACAAAAATATAATTAAAATTTCTTTAAAAATAATTTCATATTTCAAATTCATACACTCCATGGGAATCTCCAAAATTCTTAGAGTGGAAGTTGATGAGTTAGGATTCATTCTGTATACCAGCTAATTTTATACTTTGTGAGGTCAGGCAGTGATGGGAAATGGGTAAAATCCAGAGGGATGCAGTGTTCATCCACTAACAAAATTGGATCTGGCCCTAAAGGCTGAATCCATTGTTTAGCATTTCAAGATTATGAGAAATATAGAAATATTTACACGCTGAAAACAATGCCCTAACCAAAACCAACAATTTTGAAAGTCATTGCTAAACAATAATTTTCCCTTTTTCTATTTCTAATCTTTAACTAAACATATTATTAATGTTCCTCAAAACTCTTCAAAGACTTGGTGCAATAATTATTTGGTCTATGGTAATGATAAATAGCTGGGCATGGTAGAGCACACCTGTAATCCTAGAACTTGGGAGCCTGAGGAAGGAGGATCACTCTGAGTTCAAGACCAGCCTGGTTTATATAGTGAGTTCCAAGGCAGTCTGAACCACATAGTGAGACACTGTCTCAAAAAAACAAATACAATAAAATGACGATAAGCAATTTATACTGGATGGTTGTTCCTTTTAAATGCTTGAATTTATTTTACAAATAGATTAAGAAGACTTGGATACTGTTCTTATCTTACAGATAGATTCTCTAGTAACCTTTCAAACTACTTGCTTTGTGAAATCTAAAAATAGAGACTGTCTTCCAATAAACATGTATATGAAAATTTCAAATATTTGTTTTTAACAGGCTCTTCATGTACTTATAGAACAAAATATGTCAGCAAATAAACTAAGAGTTGACTCTTTTTAGGTTACATTGTGGGATGTACTAGAGCTGTGTTTGTTGTAATCTATGTCACTATATTGATGTACTTTTAAACCCTTTACCACTTAAAACAATTCTTTTCAAAAACAATACTTTATGTTTGCCCTATCAAGTTTCCTTATAGGCTCATAATGACAGACAGCAACTAGCCCACTAGAACTACCCTCCCTCCCCAGAATAGAAGCCCAACCCTCTGAGAAAGCTAACTTTAACTGCTGCATCTCTTCTGGCATTTATCCTCATTTGCCTAAGTCATGTATTGAATTCCTGATTTTTCTAAATAGAGTTATTATTTGTAAACTCCAAGCAAGTACTTTGAAAGGTTGCTGGAGAATGGGGCCATAGGATAAGAACAGTCTCCAGGTTTTCCTTTACTCTATATGTAATAGAAATTTAAGAGCTCAGAAATTCAGTCAGTAGAATTTTTAAAATCTTTGTTAAGTTTATTGGTACATTTTAGGTATACAATACAGTTACATTCATCATTGGAATCTTGTACTTTGACATGATTTATCTTAGTTCTTATTTTTCCCCATTCCCCAGCCTTCCCTGCAGTCCCTCCAGCCTTCCAAGTTTACAAAGACATTGCTTCCATGTTTTTTTTTCACATATTTTTCATTTCCCTTTTTACATTTCCCCTACCCCTCTGACTTCCTCTACTCTTTTAGACCTTTTCTTCCCATTATACACTACCAGTTATACATTTTGATCCCTATTTACACTTTCAGTTTTTCATACCAGAGAAATCATTTGGTATTTACACATGATTTATTAATTTCACTTAAGAATAGGGACTCAATGTGCATCCACTTAGTTATAAATTTCTCTAGTTCCTCATTCTTTATGGCTGAGTAGTACTCCATTTTGTAAAAAATGAAAAAAACACATCTTCTTTATCCAGTCTCCAGTTGATGGGCAATTGTTCCGTTTCCAAATTTTAGCTTTACAAACTGTGCTGCTATAAATATGGGTGAGCATATATCACTGGGGTATGAGTCTCTTAATTCTTTGGGGAAGATATGCGGTAGAGGAATAGCTGGGTGAAATGGAAATTCTGATCCTAGTTATTTGAGGTATCTCCATATTGATTTGCACAGTGATTGCACCAGTCTGCACTCCCACCAGCAATAAAGAAGGGTTCCTATCTTCCCACGACCCTACCAGCATTTGTTATTAGTTGACTTCTTGATAGAAGATATTCTTACTGGGATGAGATGGATTCTCAGTGTTGTTTTCCTCTGTATCTCTCGAATGACCAGTGATGTTCAACATCTTTTCATATGTATATACACTGCTATTACTTCTTTGTTTGAGAGATGTCTGTTCATTTCAGATGCCCATTTTTGAATTGGCTCTTTATATTTGGGATGCCTGAATTTTTTAGTTCTTTATACATTCTGGAAAGTAGACCTTTGTCTGGTAATTTTTTCCCCCATATTGTGGGTTGTCTCTTAGCTCTGCTTGTGATTTCTCTGGCAGCGTGCAAACTTTTTAAAAAAAACATGAGATCCCAATTGTTGATTTTTTTTGTGCTAGTTCCTGTGCTACTGAGGATTTATTCATAAAGCCTTTTCCTATGCTGATATCTTCAAGAGTTCTACCTAACTTACCTACCAGGAAGTTTAGAATTTCTGTTTCAATGTTTATATCTTTAATCCACTTGGATTTTACTTTAGTGCATGGTGAAAGATGCACATCTATTTTAATCATTGACAAGTTGAAATCCAGTTTTTCCAGCACCATTTATTTATTAAAGAGGATATCTTTCCTCCCCTAGAGTATTTGGCTCTTTTGTCAAAGATGAGGTAGCTGAGTATGTCAGTTATTTTTGCATCATCTAATCTGTTTCACTGATCCTCAGGTCTGTTTCTTTGCCAGTACCATGCTGTTTTTATCACAATGGCTTTATAGTATAGTTTCAAGTTGGGGATTGTGATACCCCCTGCATGTCTCTGTTGCCTAGAATTGCTTTTACTATTCTAGGTCTCTTCTGATTCCAAATGAATATTTGGACTGTTTTCTCTACTTCTGTGAAATACACTTTTAGGATTTCAATAGGATTGCATTGAAGCTGTATAGCAGTTTTGGAATTATGGCCATTTTCACTATATTGATTCTTCCTACCCATGAACAAGGGATATCTTTCCATTTTCTTATATCCTCTTCAATCTCTTTTCAGTGTTGTAGTTCTCAATGTGTAAATCTTATGTTTCCTTTGATAGATTTATTCCTAGATATTTCATTTTTTGGATCCTTTGTTAAAGGGATTATTTCCATAATTTCACTCTCAGCAAGATTGTTATTTGTGTACAAAAAAATTATTGAATTTTTAAATATTTACCTTGTATCCAGATACTTTACTGAATCTGTAAACTAAGTCTAGAAGTCTTTTGATGGAGTTTTTTGGGTTTTCTATGTATTCTATTATATCATCAGCAAATAATGACAGTTTCACATCTTCCTTTCCTATCTTTATTGCTTTAATTTCTTTCTCTTGTAATTGTCATGGCTAATGTTTCCAAAACTATATTGAACAGCAGTGGTGACAGTGTACATTCTGGCTTATTTCTGATTTTAGTTTGAAGGTTTTCAGTTTTTGACTATTTAGTATGGTGTTGGCTATCAGTTTTTGATACCCTTTGTCAAGTTGAGATAAAGACCGTCCATTCTAATTTTATGCAGAGATTTTATCATGAATGGGTGTTGAATTTTGTTGAATGATTCTTCTGCATATATTGAGATGATCATATGGTTTTTATCCTAGGCTCTGTTAATATAGTGATTTATGTAATTTATTGATTTATGGATGTTGAACCATCCTTGAATCCCTGGGATAAATCTGACTTGGTCAGGGTGTAAGATCTTCTCAGAGACCCTCTGTATTCTGTTTACCAGTATCTTATTGAGGATTTTGGCATCTATGTTCCTTAAGGAGATTAGCCTGTAGTTCTCTTTTTTGCTTGGGTCTTACCCTGGTTTTAGAATCAAAGTAACATTTGCTTCCAGGAATGAATTTGGAAGCATTGCTTTTCTTTCAATTTCATTGAAAAGTTTAGTGTACTGGCAATTGTTCTTTGCTAAATGTCTTGTAGAATTTAATTACATTTTCAATTTCACTGATTGTAATTGGGGTGTTTAGAATTTTTATACCTTCTTCATTTAACTTTGCTAATTCATACATATCTAGAAATCTGTCTGATTCCTCCTTTTTCTCCATTTTATTAGAGTACAGGTTCTCAAAATAAATATTGATGATCCTCTGGATTTCTGCTTGATCTGTTTTGACTTCATTTTCATTCCTAATTGCATGAATTTGAGCCTTTTCTTTCCTTTTTCTGATAATATTGGCTAAGATTTTATCAATTTTATTCATTCTTTTGTAAAACCATCTTAGTTCATTGATTTTTTATATTATTTTCTTAGTCTCCATTGCAATGATTTCTGCTCTGATTTTTTATAATTTTCCCCTTTGTATGAGCTTTGGGTTTTTGTTGCTCTTCCTTTTATAAGAGCAGAAGATTCACCATTAAGTTGTTCATTTGATCTCATTCTGTTTTTCTAGTGTGGGCATTCACTGCTATGAATTTCCCACATAAAACTGCTTTTATTGTATCCCATACATTTCTGCATATTATATTGGCATTGTCATTAAATTGTAAAAACTATTAGATTTCTTCTTTAATTTCTTCTGTGACCCATTGATTGTTCAGGAGAGTGTTATTCAATTTCCATGTGTTTGTGAAGTGCTTACAGTTTCTTATTCTATTGATCTCCAGTTTAATTGCAGTATGGTTTGATATTATACATGGGATAACTTGAATTCCTTTGCATTTCCTTAAAAGTTTTCCATGAGCTAGCATGATGTCTATTTTGGAAACTGACCCATGTTTCTATTTTAGTTCTGGAGTTGTATTATATAGCAGACTGATTATAGTCAATAACCAGTGTGATTTATTAGATGTTAAACTTCTAGACATTGGTAATATTATCTTTCTCATTCACTGTCTAATCTTCTATGAGCTTGTTAACAATGATTTGCCTATCATAATCTTTCAGTAATTGAACATCAAACTGAGTCTACTACAGAAGAATACTGTATTCTAGTTGTTTATTTTAGGAAATGATAATAAATAGCTTAAATGGGGCTCTAATTACATATGCTTAATGAAAGCCTTTGTCCTTTACTTATATATTTGAAACCAAAAGAAAGACAAAACAAACAAACAAACAAACAAAAAACAGAATAAACTAAAACTCAGAATAGGTTAAAACCCAAAATAGGCTATATGGTTCGGATTGTTCAAATGAATTTAAATAAACTTTTAGAAATTCAAACATTTTAATTCAATGTTAGCTATGAGAAAATTTAATCAATGGATGCAACCTTAATGAAAATAAGGGAACTTACATAGTTAATAGAAAAAAGTTGTTAATTATTTTTGTTTGCCAAGAATATTAGACTCTAAAGCTAACAATTCCAAGGCTTATATAATACAATGTTTATAACTGGCTTTATAATACTTGTTTTAATAATAATAGGGTTGCAAGCCACGTTCTCATTATTTAAAACTCACTTTAAAAATTTCAAAATACTATAAATAAGATTTATCAAAAGATCATTTAATTTTACTTTTATATGTAACATATTGTGCTAGGTATAAATATTTTAACATAAAACCATAAAAATACTTCCTACCTTAAGCAGGCTTGCAGTTCAGTTTTAAATATGGACAAATATAATAGCCATAACAGAAATTTTGTGTACAATATTATGAATGTATTGAGTAAGAAATTTCTAGTAATCCTTCATGTCTTTTGCATGATGTGTCTTTAATATTATCATCTAGTTTTCAAAAAAGACTGGATGAGTCATTAAAAACTCATTTTTTCAGACACTGTTATTAGTGAATATTGAGGCTCAAAAAACAGTAAGTGATATTCAAGCTTAATCTCCAATTAAGATTAATTCACAATGTATTTACAATGTATAATTTACAAGTTGGTTATGGAGTTCTACAGATAAATGACATTTTAACAGGAAATCTCTAGTATGCTATAAAAGGAAAAGGAAGTGAAGTACAGAGAAAATGGTGAGTGAATAAATGGTGTGTGTAAAGGCCAATAAAAGGTGTGTAATTACAAGTTTATGCTTTAAATAGCCCCATATATACATATATGCATTTATTTCTTATTCTCTGAATAGAATACCTGTAATCTACTCATGAAATTATTGTTCTTACTTAATGATTTTATGATCCATTAAGAGCTGTAGATCTCTCAGTGAGGTAGAAAGTAAGATAAAGTATACTTCATTCACAAAAGTATTTTTAGATTTTTAAAAAATGGACACCCATAAAGCATAGCATTACAAAATTATTGCTTTTATTTCCTACCTAATTTACGATATAGGTGATAATTTAATTTATTCTTCCAAATAACAAAGTGATTCCTCAATCAAGTTAGAAGAATATATTCTTTTCCTTCTCATGTGAGTAAATAAAGTAAAATTTAAACAACTGGTTCTTCTTCAGTTGAGGAGCAAGGAGCCCATGCTGACTTTGGATTACATATATTACTGTTCTTGATGAAATATAGCACTGGAAGGAGTACTGCTGTTCAAATTTACAGCCTTGTCTATCAAAAGAAAGAGATTTTTAAAAATGTACAAAAGTATCACAGAGCATAGCATTTATGGGAACTCAAAACCACACCACTTAAAAATAATTAAAAATAACGAATAGAGTCATAATATTTTTGGCAACTATTAAAGTTTATGGATTTCTTCTCCTTCTTAAGCACAGGTAATCTATTCATACTTGCAAAATATATTACTAAAAGCCCATCACATTTAAAAAATGAAAATACAGAAGTTATACTGCTTTCCAACATTTGCACTATAATAAAGAAACAGCATCATGACAGTTAATGAAGACTTGTTAGACAAGCATCGACTAGGTAAGGGACTTCTGCCTTTTATTAGACCTTGCTGGTTTCCTTTTGCTTCTTTACATTTCTTCATAAATCAGGACCTGGATTCCATTAAAAACTAGCATCCCAATACTGCCAACTAGAATAGATATATTGAAGATCCTTTTAACACAATGGCAAAATGAAGCCTTACTGTAAATGACAAAGGATTTTTTTTTTTTTGGTTTTTTGAGACAGGGTCTCACTATGTGGTTGAGACTGACCTGGTACTCACTATGTAGCCCAGGCTAGTCAAACTCACAGCAACCCTCCTGCCTCAGCCTCCCAAGTGCTGGGATTACAGGTGTGCACCACCACTCCGGGCAAAAGGATCTTGAATGATTTAGTCTACTAAAGAAAAGGAATACTGTAAAATTGTTCTCACATTTGCTTTGTCCTGTTTATGTAGCCATATATTTATTTATCTCAAAGAAATCTAACATATCCAGAAACGTTCAGTACCTATTGATTTAAGGAAGAAATTAGTGTAAAAATAAATAATTTGTTTGGCACTCTGTGCCTCCAGGGAAATGCTCATAGCATCCCTATCAACTCACCTTATTAACATGTTAGATTTCTTATATGCTTGATGACCACATGTGTGAGTATGTGAGTCCAAATTAAATAATTTCTAAATAAAGCCCTATGATTTAATAGCTTTAATCTAATTATTAATAGCTCATATTTAAAAGATATCCACAACATCATAGGATCTTGAATACAACTCACACAGAACAGTAGATTAGAAGTATTTTTTTAATGTCTCACTACTCAAGAGCAGACAAAAATTTTAATCTTCAGGATGTTAGACATTCACTATGATACAGATTTGAATGTCATCCCTGAAGTAGATTGTTACCAATCCACATTTTTCCTAAGATGTTCACTTTCAGCTGTTATATGGATCAGCTTCTGTGAAAGATTTGTGATTCTTAAGTGATATTTCAAAAAACTATTAAAGTCTGAATATGTAGAAGCTCCCTATTTTCTTTCACTATAACCTAGTTCTATTTTTTTTCTTTTCTGATATCTAAAATGTTATAAATCTGATAGTGTTGAGAAGGACGTAAAAGTTTTGGACCAAAATGACCTATTGTCTTGTTTGCTATGAGGTGAGAACTTCTCCATAATAGAGCTAAAGTCAGGACTATCAAGAGAACTGTTTTCTCAGAGGATTTATGTTTGTTTTCTTTCATAGGTTGCATGAGTTTGTGATTTTAGTGTTATGTGAGTTGATGCTACATAAGCTCAAAAACTATAAAGGCTTTACCTATCCTAAGAATTTCAGTAAAACTCAGATGTTGCAAATCATTACAAATTTTCTGAAGAATATATTTACTTCCAAAGCATATATCAGCATATAACAACAAAAACTAGAATACTTTGATCACCGTTATTTTGGTTCCTTATTTTGCAAACATTAAAGTTTGGCTTGCTCATAGAGTTGATAATGCAGACACCTAAGTAAAGACATAGAAACTTACTTGAAAATAAAATCTGGTATCCCAGGGTCTCAGCTTATTGGGTTAAGGTGTAATTTACCTTTGGTTATTGCAATATTATATATTATTCTTTTTTTGCAGAAATAAACACATTTTCATAAAGAATCTTGAAATTGTTGCTAACCACCTTAACACCTTACTTTCTGAAGACTTCTAGGGGCTTAAATGCCTTATGCAGGAGATGTTGCTTATGCTACATCCATTAGCTGTTCGCCTACCTGTAATATGAGAACTCCAGGACTGAAAAGGCCAAAATTTCCTGCTATCTGCCAACTTACATTGGTAATTAATTACACACTTAAATTTACAGTGCTACAAACCGCGTCGACATATTTTCTCACACATATGATAAACTACAGACCCAATGCATTGTTTATACACTGTTTTTATGGAAGTGAATGGGATAAATAGCTGCATAACAACCTGAGAGTAGTCTCAAGCATGGAGAAACATTTGAATTGAGTTCTAATCTGAGTAAGCTTTTGAGAAGAAGTATGGCTAATAGAAAATTTAACACCTAACAAACATTGTGTTCAGCATTTTTTAATGATATTCTAATTAATCTATAAAATAGGCCCATAACCTAAATGCTTTAGTTATTCATATTTTACAAAGGAAAAACCCGAAACACAGTGAAGTAAAATATTTTCCCCAAAATTATATGCTTTATAGGTGGCAAAATTTTCTACTATCTGCATCTTGCTAATTTTGACTCTAAAAATTGTCTTGCTTTTAATTGCTAGATTTTCCTGCTAGTTTTATATTTCTTTGGATTTTCTTACAGTTCATAATCTGGAACAAATTTAAATCTGACATTCAATTACTATCTTCTATGGATTAGATCTAACCTGTCTCCCAAACTTCTCATGAGTTTTGGAAGGTGACTGGACCATGAGGGCGCTAACTCATTGCTGGATTAATCCATGGATGGTTTCATACTTAAATGTACTGTTAGGAAGTTGGGTGCTGGTTGGAGGAGGCAGGCCACTGGGGCAAATTCTGGGAAGATGAACTTCCCTGCCTGGCTCCTCCCTCCACTTTCTGCTTCCTGGCTTCCGTGACTTGAACAGCTTTCTTTCACTCTAGCCCTTCATGTACAATTTCTTCCTAGAAGCCAGCTGACCATGGACTGACTGTAAGCAAAAACAAAACTCTCTTCCTTTCAATTTTGTGTTGCATATTTTCCCCAGTCATGGGAAAGTGACTAAGACAAATTACTACCAATTAGAATATATTTACTGGAGACTCTCATAAAACCATTGATATCTGATGCCTAGGGAACATAATGAAAGATATGGGACTTCCATCCAAAGAAGAGAAGGAGTGGTCCTTAAGTGTTCTCATATTTATTTAGTCCTGATTAAGTGCCCCTAATTTCTCAATCACTTCCAAAGAAGTGTAACATATCAAAAACTTTATTTTCTTCTTGCTTTTCTTAAGATGACAGTGTCAATAGTCTTCACATTGATGCAGGATTGATGCTTAGTTATTCTTCATGTCTACCATTAACAAAACAAAAGGAAATCAACTTTAAAATATCATACAACTTTAGGGTTACATTTATGAAAGAACTTCTTGAAAGTGAGCATGGGAAGAAACCACGTGGTGGACTGAAGGTCATGATGCAGCAGATCTTCCTGGATAGGAGTGATCCTTACAAAGCCAGTGTTGTTGGGCATTTTGCAGGGAGAGCAGCACCAAAGACTTCTGGTGGCTTCTTAGTCCTCGAATACTACACTTGTCCACATAAATGAGTTGATCTATTAAAAGGAAAAAAAGAATTCAATAACTTACTAGTGTTCCTGTATGCCTATTTTGTACCAAGCACACATTGTTCAAGAATGGTAAACCATGGTGGCGATATAGACAATTTCTGGCCTCACAAAATTTATATGGCATGACACACTCAGGCAGAAATATCTTCAATAAAATTTGCAATAATTAAAGGGAAAATTCTACTTTAAAATTTTACATTATGCAATAATTAACTGTTTTCCCCATTTTTTGGTGATAACTAGAATAAATTAAACTCTTGATGAGTAGGCAGTTGTATCCTCTTCATAAAAGACCTCTGTGTCAGTTAAAAAGAAATTTTAAATACACATACTAACATAGCAAACATTATATAATTAGTGTTTATAAATCTTTCCAATTCTGACTATAAATATAAAATCCTGGTATATCAGCATGTATAGAAATGGGATAGACCACATCAAAGTAAACTTGGCCCTTGACATACTTTTGAATGCCTAAGATGTATTGTATAAGAGTCTATAATTTCAAAAGTCTACCCTCTGTATGTGCAATCGATATCGTTCAATTAAAGGATGATACTATTGATTTTAATTAACCAAAATTGCTTACCTCATTAGTTTCCAGTTCATATGTGTTCCCAGAAACAGGATGATTTAGTGATTGTAATCCTACTCTCATTACATGGGTTAGAGATGACATTTTAAAAATGCTACCTCTGGGGCCGGGGATTTAGCTCAGAGATTCAGTGGCCTATCTTGCAAGTGCAAGGACCCGAGTTCAATCCCCGGTACCAAAAAGAAAAAAAAAAAAAAAAGAAACAGCTACCTCTGGCACTCTGATTTTGAGTTGTCTTTGTACTTGTAATTAATAAACAGTTAGAATACATTATGTGAGAGTTCTTCCTAAATATACAAATACGATTTTTGGGTCAATTGAATTATTAAATCCTGGAATCATGATACAACTAAAATTGGTAACCCTATCAATAATTTTGGACTGTAATATATTTTTGAATGAACACTTTTTATTTTAAATTATCTTTAAAAAGCCACTTGGATAGCTTTGTGGGTTGACATATACTAAGCACAGAAGTAGATTAGATCTAATTTTCCTATTACAGGGACTATGTAGAAGGATATAATTAGGTAATAAAATACAAAATTTTGTTCGTAATCATTCAAATAGGGGTTAATGGTGATTGTTAAGTGATAATATTAAAGGTAATGTTACATTTCCACTGACCAATTTGAAGGCCACACCTAAAAGGCCTTCCTGAGATGATGGAAATATGGAAATGAGGGGGAAAGCAACTATTAAGATCAGTCAAACATCGACACATAGATTTTATCATTAATAATACTTACAAATTTACAAACATGAACTTAATCCTCACAATGTCCTGAAAGATAAGGTGAAATTAACCCCACTGTATGAAGATAAAGCAGCGCTTCATGTTTGGAGCTTAAGTAAAGTGCTGTAGGTAGTAGGTAGTAGGAGTATTAAATTGTGATTTGAAACTATACAGCATAGACTTTGGACAAACTCTTTCCTTTTTCTTTTAGGTAACTGGCATTAGAAACTAGCTGAAAATAATATACAGTATTTCTTCATTTGTCCAAGAAGAAGAAAAACAAACAACTTCAGATAGATATACATGTACATGGAAACATACTTAATCTATTTTAAGTAAAATGAACATCTACAATAATTATGTTTACCATTATCTTTACAGCACCATTTATTAAGGATTAGTAAGGCAGGAACCTTTCAAAATGCTTTAGGTAATTTAATTTATCTAATATTTACAGAGATTTTCTAAAAGATATTATCATCATCATTTTAAGAAAAAACTGAGACAAATAATGTGACCTATTTTACCAGCATATTTTATACTTACAAAATCAAGAAATTTAAGCTTAAAGCTATTTGAACTGATGAACAATAAACTATCCAGAAATAAACTTGGCATATTTGAGTATATAAATATGTATTAGAGATAACATCTCAACTCAATGGGAAAATTATGACCTAATAAGTCATCACCCATAAGAAGAAAAATCATATTTACCTTGAAGAAAACCTGAGAGACAAAGAGCATCATCAAATAATGGATGTGATGCTGTTGACCAAGCAAAACATACAGGATCTGTAAAACAAAAATATTCCTAGACAGCATGACATTACAACTTTGTGTAAGCAAAACTTTTGAATAAATAAAATCTGTAAAATGAGTTTGGAAAACCTTTGTAATATACATTCTTCATCAAATCCAAATATCTAGAATACATATAAAGATCTAAAAAATTAGTGAGGTAATGAATAACTTAGGGAAATGGTTTAAGATTTTGTGGTGAAGTTTGAAGAAGAGCAGAATAAAATGACCAAAAAAATATATATGCATGATCATATACACTTGTATTCAGAGATGTAAAAATTAGTGCCAAAAAAGAAAAGAAATAAAAGAGTAAATCAATCTTTCTCTGATATTATGGGACTATTCAATATGCAGAACTTTTTACTTTTCATTTTTTAACCTTTGAAATTAATTTATTTTAAAAATTTATTAGTATTTGTTTATTACTATTAGTTCTATTAACAAGTTAAAATTGTATACAATTATATGAAATAGGTAATATATGTTTTGCTACATATATACAATGCAAAATAATAAAATCAGGCTAATATATCCATTATCTTGCTTATCTGTCATTTTTATGGTGAAACATTTAAATTTATTCTTTGTTATTTTAAAATATATATTACATTATTATTGACTGTTGTCACCCCGCTGTGAAATAGATATTGAAACATATTCTTTTGAAACTTTGGATGCTTTTGTCAACAATCCAGAGTGTCACTCTCCTTATATCCCTCTTCCCAAACACCTCTGGTAGTCATTGTTCCACTTTCTCCATATGAATTTGCACATACAAATAAAATCATATACTTACATGCATATAAGTATATTATATACTTATGTGACTGGCTTATTTCACTTACCACAATTTCTTTTACGTTCATCCTCTAGTGTTGCTAAGTGACAGATTCTCTTCTTTTTAAAATCTGAATGTGATTTCATTGTGATCTTATACTACTTTTAATTTCTTGATGGCCACTCAGGCAGTTTCCATTTCTTGGCCTTTGGGCATTACTGGTGTAATGAGCATAGAAATGCAATCTTTCAATACTGATTTAATTTCCTTTATGTATATACCCTGAATTAAGATTACTGCATCATATAGTAATTCTATTTTTAGTTATGTGATGAACCTTCATATCTTTTTCACAATGGCTAAACTAATTATATATATATATATTTTGTTGTTGTTGTTGTTGTTGTTGTTGTTGTTGTTGTTGTTCCAGGAATCAAACTCAGGACATTGCACTTGAGAGGCAGCTGGCAGAACCACTGAGCTAAATCCGCAATCTCTCTCTCTCTCTCTCTCTCTCTCTCTCTCTCTGGATTTGTTTTTTGGTAAAAGGGATCAAACTCAGGACCTTGCACTTGCCAGGCAGATGGTGGCACCACTGAGCTAAATACCCAGCTCTCTCTTCTATTTTTGTTATTTCTGTTATGCAAAGGTCAGTTTGCTTGATAGTGTTTCATAGCTGTTAGAGACCATTTTCATTCCATTTTCTTTTCTTCTCCATCTGTATAATATCAAATACTTTATATTTGAGTTTAGATTCTTATTTTCTGCTTAATCCAATCTATTGTTGGAGGGTTCTGTTGATTTTTCAGTTCAGTTATTTTATTCTTATATTTAGCATTTCTATTTTTTATTTCTATTTCTTTTCAAATTTCTTATTTTGATTATCAGAAATTTCCAAACTTTAAAAAAAATTTTATTTGTTTTTTCTTGGATTTCCTTGAACTGGCTGTGGTCTGCAGTTAAGATGATCCCACTTGGAGGACTATTGCAGTTAGGCAGAGATACTAGATAGATTTTATAATAATCTCTGTCTAAGAAAGTTTGCAGATTGTCTTCACTGGCTGAGCTTTACTGCTGTTGGGAATTTGAGTTTAGTCATAACCATGTACTGGACTCCAAAGCTACCTGAAGCTTCTGCGATGGTAGCTCAGCCTCATGAAGAGGCAGGACCAGAGCTGATGCCCTATAATTACACATGGACTTGGGCTTGCCTTCTGGTCTAGGGTAATCACAATCAGATTGCCAAAGCTTGGTAAATGTGTCACCCCACCACTAATTTCGAATAGGGCCCGATCTTCCCTCCAAAGGTAAAATGCTGCTCCTTCCTTGTCTTCCAAACTAGGAGAAAACTAAGTGCGTGGGGGAAGCTACCTTGGACTCAGGTCTTGCAAATCTGTGGACTATGCTTGCTGCAGCATGTGGTTTTTGGCTAGACTCTGATATGTCACATCTTGCAATTGAATTGCAGAGTCGTTGTTAAACTCTGTGTGCTGATTGATCTGAGCTTCACTTTTATTATTTTTTCTAAGTCCAGCTCAATAAGCCCTACCAATCCCCTCAGTGTTTTCTATGAGATGAGACAGAAGCGGATCTCTATACAGAGCTACATTCTGAGCTTCTCTGAATGATAAATACTGAGAAAGTCTGATTTCAAATCTCTTTCCTCAGTAGAAAAACTATAGAGCCAAGTAAATCCCCCATGTGCAGTGGTGTGTTGGCTTAAAGAACATTTTAGAGTGTACCTTCTCTTAGATCTGTTTCTAATAAATTTTCCAAGTCTCATTTCCAATTTCTAAGATATTCATGAAGGCAAGTTTACCTATGGAAGACACGTAAAGGATTTGAGGTGGAGAGACGAGGCTGAGACTGTCCACACCTGTACTTTGCTGACATCGCTCGCAACCTTCAATTTTGGAAGGAGCATTTTAGACATTTAAATCTTAATCCATCACCTAAACAAAACTCATTTTTCTAAATGTGTTTTGTGTCTTACTATAAATGAGAAGAGTTATCTCTCATTATAGAAATAAGAAAAGGAATAGCAGATGGAATTATAATATTTCACATTCACATTTAGTATTAGTAAAAAGGGAAAATGTGATAATGATGACAAGCTAGTAAGCAGTATTGAAGAAGTTCAGATACAAACATGGCTGTCAATTTAACAATTTGTATGGACAGTGGCATAATAAGGGCATAATGGTTACTGTGTTGGAAAAGTTGCAATAGTCACTGAAATGGAAAGCATAAAAATGATGGAAAACCATGCTATACAGAGAAGTGAAAAGTAAGTTTAATGAATCTTAAATATAGCAGTATGGCCAACTTCAAATAATATTAAAATGAAAGTACTGCATTTCAACTATTAATTATTTATTCAGAGTACTGAAGGGACCAGGGGAGGATTAGTATATACTAGCATTTTAACTGTATTTATTTTCAACTCAAATCTTTCACAGAAGAAGGACTCCAGAAAGGAAGCGAAACATAATTATCAGATAGGATGATGAGATAGAGTTTTCATTTCATAGTTTGTGAATGTGTAATTGAGTTGCTAGTCAGGGGCATAATTAGACAAACTATTGATTTGCATTGTACTGGTGCCATCTCAATTTGTCTAAAATTTATTTTTATTTGTTTTAAAAATACAAGAAGGGAGAAAATCATAGTGATTTGTGAATATACTATAAGTCTGGTCCTGGAGCACTAAGTACATATGAAATCAACTATTAAACATAGAATGCAATTGGTCTGGATTAGAGATAATGAAAATGACTTGAGAAAAGTCTGCAGATTTATGAACAGTCATTATAAGGAGTGTGGTTACCAGCTGTTGTACACGTCCAGAGAGACCAGTACAAGAAGTCCCTAACTGCAAGGGTAATTAGACACAGCAAGAAGTTGCTGGAAGAATGCCTGTGGAATTTCCTTTTGGGGAATTATTTCTGTAACAGCATGGTTATCTTTGGATGAGGGGTTCTTAGAAACAAGAGAGTGATCTCTATGAACTCTTTGATATCTCTTCCAGACAATGATCCCATACCAAATTATTACAATATGATGAATAGTGTCATATAGTCACTGCTTCTGTAAACATTCTCAGTGATGGAAATGCTGATGGAAGGAAAAGCCTTGTCATAAAAATAATGGTAAAGAAAAAGAAAATTCAATGGGGAAAATTAAAAAGTGCAACTTGGTGCTGTTGTTTAAAATTAGGATTTGTACACTGGGATATATAAATAGGATAATTTTCTATGGAAACTGTGAGACGATTCTCTATACCTAGGATCTCTCAGGTATTTATTTTGCTGTTATGATAGCTGAGAGTCTCACAACTTCAGTGAAATATAGAAATTTGGAGTAGTTCCCAACAACGTGCAGCAACAAAGAAACAAGAATAGGAGCAATGCAATTTGAAGTGCGAAATTATTTTTTTCATGGAGTTATCTTTCCTAAATGTCTTACTAATCACTTTTTCTTTTAAATAAAGCTGTATTAAAATTTAGAGGGTTCCTATAGATGAAAGTTTTACTTCTTTACATATTTCAATTGTGAAATTTGTGGCGATATGTTCAAAAATGGAGAATAAGAGCTCCCTTGGAATAAGAAAAAACAAATTTAACTTTAATGAATGTGCCATTGTTCCCTTATTAACCTAATTACTATTATGTATCATTTATTAGTATATGCTTGTGATATTCCCTAAGATTAATGTAATTATTATATACTGTATCTATGAATACAAATTTTATATAGTGAATATTAGTATGTATATCAGTACTGATTAAATCATGTATCTGTGCCTAATCACTGATCTTTCTTTCTTTCTTTTTTTTTGTGTGTGTATGTGTTTTTGTTTTTGAGACAAGGTCTTGCTATGTACTTCATGCTGCCCTTGAACACACTATATACCTAGGCTGGCCTCGAACTTGTGCCAATCCTCCTACCTCAGCCTCCAAAGTGCTGGGATTACAGAAATGCATCCCATGCTTGGCTTGATTTTTCGATCTCTGTCAAATCCTTTATATCCCTCCTTTCTAATTATCTTTCTTCCCACACAATCACATCTTCTGATGGACTTTGATTTCCACTCATAATCTTCCTTTCCAAACTAATAGGCAGAATCCTAATTCTCAACATCTCTACTACCTGGTATACACAGGATGTGCAAACCCATCCCATTCTGCATAATATTAGGGAGTAAGACTTCTGTGACCATGTTACAGTGTAAGATGTGAGGAACTTTACTGATGTAGTTAAGTTTTCTAATCAGCAAGGTGACTCTGGGATGATCATGCATTAAGAGAAGAAACTCAAGGAAGCACCAGATACTTTGCTAACTTTGAGTATCAAACTACTTGCGAGGCTGGAAGAATTTTTTTCAGATGATGGCAAGAGAACAAACAGTAATATGGCTGCAAAAAAATTAATTATACCAACAGCCAGAAGGAATTTGCTAATGAATTTTATCTAGTCAAGCTTCAAGATGAAGGTATTCCTATATAGAACCTTAATGTTAGCCTTGTAAAATCCTGAGAGGAACTTGCTAGCATTGGCCAGGTTCTTCAACCAAGCAAACAGATCATAAACTTGTATTGTTTTCAGTTACTTTTTATAAATGCGTAACAGTAGGAAAAAAAAACATACCATCAACTTCTATAGCTTGATGTTTTTATGACTTAATAAATAGTATGGTACCTATGTATCATAAGCTCTTGAATCAGCTTTGCCAGTCAAGTTACACTGCTAATTCTCCTAATCCCTGTATCAGTGAGAGCTGTTGGTTTTTATTCTTAAATGTGTTTAAAATAACTTTCCAAAACTTTCCAGGTCAGGCTCTCTAGTTTTCTTCGATTATTGTGGAAATCTTCTATTTTCTCTCCCTTCTTGCAGTCTTAACTTTCAAAGTGAACTTACTGAAATACATATCTGTTTTTCATGCTGATGCATAATATTTTTATGATCTTCATAGTTTGAATTCTTTTCCATAACATAAAAACCCTGCAGACTGCTTTTGCAACCTCAGCTATTCTATAAAATTTCAGGATAACCAGAGTATTGGCAATTCTATGAAAAGGTTGATATTTCCAGTACTTTATGCTGTCTCGCAGACAGAAATTTTCATTGCGTCACTAATTCCTACTCATTGGCTAAGTCAAATATTACCACTTTGGGGAGTGCTACCTCGATTCATAGATTCCTACCTCGATTCCTCGATTCTTATTTTGCACTTTTCTGTATTTGCTGCACAGTTTTCACCATAATTTAGTTGTTGGTTTCTTAGCCTATCATTTCCATTTGCTTGTAAATGCACAAAATATAAATTCAGCTTCTATCTATAATTTTATTATCTTGCAGTGAGTCTTTATGAACATATGACATATATTATATTAATATGCTAGATATGCCAGTTTTTCAAGAAGAATGCAATTTGTATGTATTACAAATATGTACTAATAAAATTTATGAAAAATGGTTAGTTTTAGAATGAAAAATACTGTAGAGATTTCTTAAAAAATAAAAAATAGAAATTATATTTTACCCAGCTATCCCACTTCTGGGTACCTACAGAAATACATGCATATTAATGTTTATGTATAGCACAATTCATATTAGCAAACACTTGGAACTAGCTTATATGTCTACCAAGTGAAATTTGATTAAAAATTTGGTATTTACATGCAATGGAATACTACTCTGCAACAAAGAGGAAGAATTTGAAGCATTTGTAGCAAAATGGATACACCTTAAAAACAATACTACATGAAATAAATCAGACACTTAATTTAAATATCACATGGTTTTCCTCATATGAGAAAAGCAAAGTACCAATAATATAAAGAGCATAACAAAGGAAATTAAAGGTGATTTTATATGCAATGTTGTACTACTTTGTTATAAAGAAGATAAATTTGGTTTATTTGTACAGAAATGATTGTGCTTTGATACCAGAAGTTTAAGTGAAACAAATCAGACACACAAGCCTAAATGTTGTATGCTTTCTTTTATATGAGAAGCAAAAATATAAATAAAGAACAAATTCAAAGATAGAAAGTAGGAAACAAGAAAATGGAATATTTGCAAAGGGAGAGGAACTAAATGATGAAAGGAGAGAAGAGGAAGGAGAAGGTCAAGGAAAAATATAAAAAAAGAATTAGGACTCATTATGTACAGGTACCACCTCTCCATAACAAGTGTAATTTTGATGTTAGAAACATAAAAACATACCAGTTATATATAAATAAATCAAATAACTTTAAAATAAAAATATGTAAAGTAAGGAAGTACTCAGAGAAATTTGAAGACATTGTCAGTGGGAAAAATACAAAAATATTAGATCCAAGACTTTTGAATCTCTTACGGGGCAATAAATCCAAGTATTTGGGTTTTTTAAATTTACCAAATATAAATCTTGTACAACTTTGTCAGTTGTAAATTATTTACAACTTACCAGTCATCTAAACGTTATGACCCCTTGTTAAAAATCCTGGGGTTTAGTCAGCAAAGATTAAGTCAAATAAAGTTACTTTTCTTCAAATTATACCATGACTTTTTGATGAGGTTTTCAGACAATGTGTCCAGATGACATCAATACTCATGCCTGATGTTTTGGGATTATTTTTCCTCTCCAACTATCTTCATTGCATTTTTGAGAAAGTATAAAATTCTTGTTTTAACAGGGATATAAAGGCCAAAAAATACTGAAATTGAGCTTTTACTTCTGTGTGCCATAATCCCCCTTGCTGGTAGCGTGAAACTTAAAAATTCAGACACATTAAATAGTGTGGAATTTAATCTCTAGCCACTTGTGTTTCTCTTGCCTACATAATGATATTCATATCTTGTATGATTACATAATTTTACCTCATTCTCTTTTGAAGTGATATTATGAAATGTCTTAACACTAGCCTGAAAGGTTTTATTCTACATCTTTTTGTTTCCACTTAAGATTTTTTTTATTTATTTGTTTGTTTGTTTTTTGAGACAGGATTTCACTATGTAGTTGAGACTGACCTGGAACTCACTATGTAGCCCAGGCTGGTCTGTAACTCACAGTGATCCTTCTGCCTCAGCCTCCTGAGTGCTGGTATTACAGGTGCGCACCACCATGTCCGGCCTAAGATATTCTACTTATATAGGGTTAAGAATGAATTTACAAATAAGACTTATAGCTGGGACTAGAGGACAATTAAACCATGCAAATTAAATGATGATGTAGGTAAACTGCATGAGTAAATGAAGGACTAAGTTGCATTGATGGATTTTCTTCTTTTCATTCCTTAGAACGTGGAGAATTGGAATACATGAGTAAATAAATGACTCTAAGTAATCCTTTATTTTTTTTCCTTATCGAATTTATTGGTACACTTTAGGTATACTGTACAGTTACATTCATCATTGGAAACTTGTACCTTTACATGGCAGATCTTGGTTCTCATTTTTGCCCATACCTTGCCCTCCCTTCACCTCCTCCTCCCATCCCTATTTACAAAAACTTTATTTTCATTTTCTCACACGTTTTACATTTTCCCTTATTTCCTTTCTCCTACCCCTCCCACTTCCCCTACACCTTTAGCACTTTCCTTCCAATTTCACACTGTCAATTATACCATTAGGATCTTATGTACAATTATAATTTTTCATACCAGAGAAACTATTCGGTATTTACACGTGTGACTTATTTATTTCACTTAAGAGTATGACCTCAATATGCATCCATTTTCCTATGACTGACTCTAGTTTCTCACTTTTTATGGCTGAGTAGTACCCCATTTTTTAGAAAAACCACATCTCCTTTATCCAGTCTCCAACTGATGGGCAATTGGGCTGTTTCCAAGTTTTAGCTATTACAAACTGTGCCACTATAAACATGGGTGTGTATATGTCACTGTGGTATGATTCTTTTAATTCTTTTGGAAAGATACCCAGCAGAGGGAGAGCTGGGTCAGATGGAACCTCTAATCCCAGCTCTTTGAGGTATCTCCATATTGATTTTCATAGTGATTTCACCAGTTTGCACTCTCACCAACAATGGAGAAGGGTACATTTCTCCTCACAACCCTGCCAATATTTGTTATTAGTTGATTTTTTGATAGCAGCCATTCTTTCTTAGGTGAGGTGGAATCGCATTGTTGTTTTCATCTGCATCTCTTGAATGACCAGTGATATGGAACATTTTTTCATGTATTTACTTGATGCTTTTACTTCTTTGTCTGAGAAATGTACGTTCATTTCAGATGCCCATTTTTGAATTGGGTCTTTATATTTGAGGGGGGCTGATTTTTTGAATTCTTTATATATTCTAGATAAGGGCCCTTTGAGGAGCAGCTGGTAAAAATTTTTTCCCACATTGTAGGTTGTCTTTTAGTTCTGTTGACAGTTTCTTTTGCAGTGAAGAAACTTTTTAATAAGATGAGATGCCAGTTGATTCTTTCTGCTAGTTCCCATGCTACTGAGGATTTCTTCATAAATTTTCCTGTGCCACTGTCTTCAAAAGTTCTGCCTAACTTATCTTCCAGCAAAATTAGTGACTCTTTTTTAATATTTAGATCTTTAATGAAATTCCGAAAGTATATTTCACAGAGCTAGAAAAAATAATTCCAAAAATTCATTTGGAACCATAAGAGACCTAGAATAGCAAAAGCCATCCTAGGCAACAGACACATGACAGCGGGTATAACATTTCCCAATTTGAAACTGTACTACAAGGCCACTGTGATAAAAACAGCATGGTACTGGCCAAGAAACAGGCCTGAGGATTAGTGGAATAGATTACAAGGTACAGAAACAACTCCAGAAATACTCAGCTACCTCATCTTTGACAAAGGAGCCAAGCATCCTCCCTGGAGGAAAGATAGCTTCTTTAATAGATAGTGTTGGAAAACCTGGATTTCAACCTGCCAAAGATTAAAACTAGACCCTTTCACTATGCACTAAAGTAAAATCCTTTATTTAAAAAATCTGTACATTTAATCAATTATTTAATAATTTTCATATTAAAATATTATATTTGATTCCTTAAATGCTGGATTATACCAACAAATTAAGAATAAAGATCTCATTTAGTATTTTACCATCAACAATATCACATATTTCCCTGATTCATTCAAAAGCTTCTGGATTTCAGAAAATTTCCACCTAAAGTAAAAGACTAGTTAGGGTTAGTTAGCACATGAAACAAGAAAGATAGTAATATGCACTAATATTACTAGAATAAGTTGTACAAAGACCTTTAATCTTAGAAAAGACTCATTTTTCTGAGCAAGCTTTCATTTTAGCCATATGAAATCTATTTCTTCTGATACAATCCTCAAACAAGATATACAATGTTCTCATAATTTTTAAACGAATCATTTCCTGGAAGGTACTTTTCTCTTTTCTTTTCATTTTTTTTCTTTCTTTTATTCTTGTATGAGGATTCAAACTGAGGACCTTGCACTTGCCAGGCAGGCTTGGCACCACTGAGCTATGACCCTGGCTCTGGAAAGTGCTTTTCACTGCAAATCTGAAAATTTAAACTGCAATTTATTTTCTTCTGTTAATATCCAATGTATATTTCTTTTTGCTGAATGTCAGTTAAGCAGAAATAGATCAATTTACTATCTGAAAATTTAGGCAGAGTGGAGTACAGGAGGAAATAGCATAATGCTGAGCAAAAAAAAGCCCTTTTATCTCAAACAATGAAAAAATAGACAAAATTTATAATAAAACGAAAAAGAAACATTAAAAACGCCTGGGGCAGAAAATTGGAGAAAGTGATGGTGAGAAGAAAAATCAACTTAAGAGGGGATAAGAACTAACATATTATGTGCCCAACACTTCACAGGACTCATCTCATTCAATCACCCCAACATACCAGGAGGGAAAATGTAGCATCACCATTGCAGAGGTGTATACAGAGATTAAGTGATTGACCCATAGCCATGAAGGCAGTAAAGCGAAAATGGAGTGGAAATGTGCGATAACCTTATCCTTCCATGTGGTCACCTCCCACTGAACTATGAGAAAGTAATGAAGTGATATTATCAAAATGATTTTCTTACAAAAGGAGTTCCACAATTACTGTAGATGAGCTCATCATTATGTTTACCAAATTTTCTGTAATTTTTGTGTTAATAAATATTATTTTTAGTTCCAAATTTCATTTTCTACACTCTCAGGATGATTTTCTACTAGTTCTCTTGGTCCTCTTTGGCTCTTCAGATATATTGCTAGAACAAAGTCTTTCTATCAATATTCTCCACAAGAAGGATTTATAATTCTGAAGTGGATATTAGTAGAAAAATTCTTAATTATCACTTCAGGTCACATTTATTAATATTATATCATATATCTACATAAATTTATTGACTTTAAATTGCACTGGCATGGTATTTGACTTTGATATAGAATTCTGCATCTTGTTCTAATACAACCTATGTATAGTTTATACATGTGTGGAAATCAAAGCTGACCAGACAGAAGAATACTTCCTGTAGCTTAAAGATTTTTCAAAAAAAGATGTGGTGTAAGCTATATTAAACCAGGGACTCACTTATGCTTAGACTTCTTTCCCCTGAGTTTATATTTACTTCTTATTCCAATTTCCTTTAAAAGCAAAATCTGTGAAATTCATGCATCCATCACTGGATGGAGCAGGAAAGATAAAGTTGAAGGGAGGGATGGAGAGAGAGGGAGGGAGGGAGAGAGAGAGAGCGCAAAATCTGTACAATTCTTGACAAATTGTCATTTGGAAGAAAAAAGCACAAATGTCTGTATGTGATTGAAAAGCAGCAAGTGTCCGCCTAAGTCCTGAAAGTCTTATTACAGGGTCACAATGAAAATGTTTATAATAGCAAGTCAAGTAAGTAGCTATGTCAGATAGGTGGAGAGGGTAGACATTGGATAGAAATTGGTCTTCCTAAAGGGAATAGCTGATCTTGGAAATTGAAATGTTGTCCAACAGAAATAAAGAACTAACGTGGTCAAGTCTTCTTATTCTGAAAAAAAAAATAAATTCATATTTTTATGCCAAATAGTCCCATAATAGAGAATTGTTTTTGACCTGTGCAAATAAAATACTGAACTGGTCTAATCAAATATTTCTCTAGATGATGTAAAATCTGGATATTTTAAATCTTTGTTTCCTCACACAGAAAACAGATAGAAAATAAGAACATTTTCAGGACGAGTGATAATGTCAGGATTTTGCAAAATCTATTGACTCTGACATCAGTGATTTGCGGTTTAACTTCACTGCAGTATTTTCTGAGTATATACCCTCCATCCTTCATCTAAAAATCCAACAGAACTCCAAAATATCTTAAAACAGTTTGCTAGGTACTAAGATTTGTTATCAGTACTAGTTACTAATTATTCATCTGGGTTATCAGGTTCAAAACACCTTCTCTCTTTCAAAATATTAAGTACTATATGGATTTTCTCAAAGAATGTTTAAAATGTCTGAAAATTTTGTTACTATATTTGTTGATCCTTAAATGCAGAAGTACTTTAATACCATCAAGATCCTCTTGTAATGGATGTATTGAGAAATTAGTCAGTAGAGAAAATGTATTGTGTTCTTTTTCGATTCCAATTTATTTTTACTGTGAATTTTAACAGTTGAAATCTAAAACATAAGAAGTCATTTTTATTTACTTATTTTCTCATTGAGTTTATTGGTACATTTTAGGTATACAGTACAGTTACATTCACTATTGGGACCTTGTACCTTTACATGACAGGTCTTGGTTCTCATTTTTTCCCCTTGTCCCTGCCCTCCCTTCACCCCCTCCTACCCTCCCCATTTACAAACATTTTATTTCCATTTTTCATTTTCTCCTATTTTTTTCTTTCCCTTATTCCCCTTCTCCTACCCTTCCCACTTTCACTATACCTTTAGCCCTTTTCTTCCTATTTCACATTGTCAATTATCTCATTAGGATCTTATGTACTGTTATAGTTTTTCACACCAGAGAAACGATTCGGTATTTACACATGTGTGACTTATTTATTTCACTTAGGAAGAATTTATTTTTAGAAGAATGGCATCTGAATAAACTTAGAACATGTGGCTGAAATGTAACATCAGTAAAATATAAGGCTATTGAAGGAAGATGCATAGCAAGCATTCAGCTGGAAAGGCTAGTAGTTCACAGAATATACACCAAAAAATAGCAGCCACTGTGATGCAGATTGAGAAGAATTTCAAAAATAAGGGTGAGAACGAGTACAGTTGAATTGTTTCACTAACAGAGGCTTTGGCAAGGTGATACCAAATATGTAATTTGAGAAAAATGAAAGAATGCATTATGATTTAATTAGAAAAACATGAACAGTTTGTGGTGTACTGTCTTTACTAAATGTATTTTTATTTTTAGTATTATTTTTTTTTCTTGGTACCAGGGATTGAACTAGGGTCCTTGCACTTGCAAGGCAGGCCACCGAACTGCTGAGCTAAATCCCCGGCCCCTAAATGTATTTTTATTTTTAGTATTATTTTTTTTTCTTGGTACCAGGGATTGAACTAGGGTCCTTGCACTTGCAAGGCAGGCCACCGAACTGCTGAGCTAAATCCCCGGCCCCTAAATGTATTTTTATAAAAGAAATAAATTGTTTTGGCTGGGGATTTAGTTCAGGGGTTCTGCCAGCTGCCTCGCAAGTGCAAGGACCCAAGTTCAATCCCTGGTAACCAAAAAAAATAAAAGAAGAGATTGGTTTACTTTTTGAGTAATTACATTTAAGAAACTACTGAAGGTGTTCTGTTCTTTCTTGAAAAGCACTAGCAAGTAGCACTTAAGCTATAATTCATTTGTGAGTCAAGTCTCTCTTTTGTGCATACCTCAATCACCTACACATGGAAGAGGAAAGGCCAAACTACTAGTAGTTCAGTTGACTCCATGTTCATGCTGCTCTGTCAGCTTTGATGATTCATTAAAATCTCTATAGTTGAATATAATTAAATGTTTACTTTTCTTTTTTTTTTCTTTTATTGAGTTTATCAGTACATTTTATGTTTACAGTACAATTACATTCATCATTGGGATCTTGTACCTTTACATAACAGGTGGTCTTGGTTCTAATTTTTTCTCCTTGTCCTTGCCCTTCCTTGTTTACTTTTCACCAAAACTTAAAATTTAATCTTCATCAGAAAAAGCTAATTAAATAGAACTCCAATCATGCCAACTTATTATTTGTTCTTTAAAGTATTAAACATCACTGAAGGTGAATGACAGTTATAGAATTCACAGTAGCACTCACTTCATTCTTCAATTCATCACTTTCTTATTCTTGTTTTCTCAATTCTTTTTTTCTCTTATATAATTAAGGTTATCTTAAGGGAGTAAGGTAGGCAGATACTAGATCATCTAATAGCATGCATTCTTCTGTTGACAAATACTTCAATTCCTTTTCTAGCATTGAGTAAATTCAAAGCTTATTTCTAATAATAATGAGCAGTTAGTTCTAATGTCTCTTATGATATAAGAATCCATGTGATTTAATAGTAGTCTTTCAATAGAATTAGAGAATGTGCATTTCTACACAAAAGAACTGATATGCTACTAATAGCACTTGTATTGTTCTCAATATACCATGGATCACAGGCTCTCGTGCATTTTCTTCATTTCCTTACAATTAAATGCTCACTCACTACACCCTTCCTTCTATCCCTCTTTTTAATATATGACAAAATTTGTTCCTATTGTAACTGAATTAATGGTTTGTCTGGTAAGAAGAGAACAAGAGAGAAATGTATCTAGTTAAAAAAAAGATAGAGATAATTAGAATGTCTAGTAATTCAAAGGAGCAATTAAAGAAGTATGTAGGAATTAAAAGTAGAGCTCAAATAAGCCCAGAGCCAATATAGGCAGTGATGAGTGTGACAATATTAATGTTTTCCCCAACTTCTGCCTTTCTAGTCTAATTGTACACACATACATATGAATATTGTAGTTGAAAACATGGATAGCATAGACTATACTTCTGACAAAAATTCAAAATGCATTATAGAGTCTAATTGCATAAGAAAGAAAATCAGAATATGAATGGTGGGTGAAGACTGAGTGGGAACATAGTTATACAGGTTGGAAAGGGGATATGTGAAAAGTGTTTTTGGAATTTGTATAATTAGTGATGTAAATTGATGGCTGGCATGAAGGATAAGAAAACTTTGGAGCCAATGTTGTCGAGAAAATTAGATATAGAAAAGAAAAAAATGAATATTCAATTTTGAAATTATAAGAATCCAAATTCTGATCAAGGAATATTTTAATAGATTTTCAAGGTTAATTCTGACTTTGTACTTTTTTCTTTTTATGATGAATTCTAGATCTTACTTTTACCTTCTCAATTATAATTTTTCACCTAATTCTAAATCTCAATAGATTTCTTAGTCTAGGATTTCTGTTCTAATTTTCTCTTATTTTCTATAATTGCTTGCACTTGTTATTGTTTTAATTTTAGTTAATAGATTTTCCCATAAAACTTGCTTAATATAAACCTATAACTCACTTTTGGAAATAGGCACAGGATACAATAATAGCCATACATTAACAAAACTTCTTGGAAAAATACTGAGCTGATAAATATTTGTTCATAGACTGAATAAACTTTTACAGTGCACAGCAATTATGGTGATCATTAAATCTTGTGTTTCTATTATTCAAGTAACAAGAAAAATTTTATTAGTGTTCTGTGAAAAAAAAAATCAATGGCAGAAAATTTACCCTGATCTGTTGCCTTACGGCAATTAATGCTTTATTTGATATTTCTTTGTTCTTTGACAAGGTGTTCAGGATACTATCACCAGAAAAGTCACGGAAACCACATTAATCCTTCACATGAGTCCTGACCAGAATTTTCAAAATGAGAGACGTAAATTGCCTACTAACATTCGTTTTAGTCTTCCATTTATGTTCTGTGTATATTTCTATGTACTCATTTTCCCTGTTTGATAGAATTTTTCCTACCAGTCTTAAGACATGTAACATTATCTTCTGTCTAGACTTTAATTTTTGACTTACTTCTTTGGCTGATTCTAATGGCCAAGTCCCTGTTTTATGTCCAGATTGTTTTCCTTGCCTCTTCACTCCTTGACTTCTACCAAATACCCTCAAAGGATCACCTTCTATTGTTGGCTCTGTTTTGGCTAAGCTTTCATTATGTTTTGGTTCTTGACTAACTCATCTCTCCCTTTCACTGGTGAATTGATGACCAGTATAAATAAGTATCAGGGCAAAAATGTACTAAAACTATCCTCATAGCATTTGGCAATTTCTGACTTTCTCCATTTCATCAATGCAGTTTCAGTGCTCTCTAAGGGACATGGGTGAGAGAAGACACATAACCTTATTGTTTTTCTCTACTACTCCTCCAACCCCTCTCCCCACATGCCTCTTTCCCCTAATATAAACAAAGTCTGCCACTGTACTTGTTGACACAGGCCTCTTGAGCAGTTGTCTCCAGAAAACACAGAATCACCCTTAATTTGTGAAGAGCTGAGAAAAATTGCTGATAATTTGCTCAAGGTAATTCCATCTATATCTAAATCCTCCTTTCTAGATTGTTAATGTTGGAGGATTATAATTTAAATGGATCCTCTCCTAATCATAAATCTCCCCAGAAGCCAAAGAGTGAAGATTTGACCTAAGAAAATGTTTGATGAGGTGGGAAGTAATTGATTGTGATTTATTGATCTCTGGGTCTCCACATCTCAAAACTCATTGATAACCCTCACTCCTATACTTTCAATCCATTAACATTATGGTTGTAGATTTTTTATAGCAATTCTTTATGTGAGAATATAATACAGCAGTTGTCAGTGTTCACTAGAAAAACAAATGTAAATATATGTATATGTATATAATATAACATAAATTATACAACATTTATTTTTCAAGGTAGACTTACAATGAGCACCTACATAGTCAGGTGGGGAAGAGTGCAAGAGGGTGTCCATATGCTGGAGACTCGAAAAATCCAGTCCAAGACCTAAAGCTCACTCTCATATCCCATGAGTTTGTACCAGGAAGCCGAACGGTCTGCCCTGGAAAGATGAGGTGTCTGTACTGTTCGGGTGAAGCGACTGTACTGGTATCCAGGAGATGGACGTCCAAGGAGCAGGCAAAGACTGGGACCCTTCCAAAGGAAGTGAAGTGAGCCTTCATTCTTTCCCTTTTTTGTTTCTTTCAGACTGTAAGTGTATTGGTTGGTGCCACTCTCACACATGGTGCGTATTCAATCTTCAGTAATCCATCCAGTCAAAACCAGAACTGTGCTAGCCAATCAGGAACTTTTTTACTCAAGTCTACTCAGCAGGTAACTCTTACAGCAGTCTCCCCAAAACATATGTTACTGATTATAAGGAAATTAGATACGAGGGCATAATAAAATATTTAGGCATATGAGGTCTCAATAGATTTAAATTATTCATGTTCTGGAACAAAGTTCTGAAAAAGAGGAAGAAACAATGGAAGAAAATTTTTAAAAGATATGGAGCAAAAGTAATTAAAAATATGGTTAAAATGTAAGACTATTTGTAAGAATTATATAGTCAAAGGAAAAAAGATTAGATTGATACAGAATAAAAAGTACATGTAACAAATATATATCAGGATATTCTTTGACTGCCAAGTATATGGGAATAAATTTAACACAAGGTGTTCAAATTTCTAAAGGAAAACATATATGTTGTTTTGAAGGTATAATCTGTGACCAAAATAAATGGAAAAATATATCACATCCATTCATTGGAAGGGTGGATATCATGTGATGTTGACTTTTCCAAAACTGGTTATAGCTTGAGTCTAATCAAAATCTCAACAAGTTATATGCACACCCATGTTTATAGAGGCACAGTTTGTAATAGCTAAAACTTGGCAACAGCCCAATTGCCCATCAACTGGAGGATAAAGAAGATGTGGATTTTCTGTAAAATGGAGTACTACTCAGCCATAAAGAATGAGAAAGTAGAGACATTTATAGCTAAGTGGGCACACATTGAGGCCCTATTCTTAAGTGAAATTAGTAAGTCATACGTGTAAATACTGAATAGTTTCTCTGCTATAAAAAACTAAAACTGTAAATGAGGTTCAAATTGTATAATTGATAATGTGAGATAAGAAGAAAAGGGCTAAAGGAGTATGGGATATAGGAAAGGTAAGAGAAAGGAAAGAAAGGGAATGGGAAAAAATATGAGAAAAGAAAAAAATGGAAGCAAAGTCTTTGTAAATACAGGAAGGTTGGAGTGGGTGAAGGGAGGGCAGGGGTATGGGAAAAAAATGAGAACCAATATCTATCATGTAAAGGTACCATATCCCAATGATGAATGTAGTAGTACAGTACTGTACTGTACTCACAGTAACTAGAAGAATTAAAATAAATTTTTGCTCATGTACAAACTCCCTATGATGAATATAATTTTTGTCTGTTGTAAACTAAGAAAAAATTAGCTAACTAAATGAAAATTGTCCTCAAAAGTATGAAAAAGATTATATTATAACCCAAATTATGATTAATCTAAATGAATGGCTAGGAGGTCTAACATTAAAAATAGAGCAAACTATGTCCCTAATCCCCTTCAGATTTTTCAGCTTTACAACGATTTAGGCAACAAAAAAGTCATAGTCATACTGGGATTAAGAATTTTGTGGTTTTGCCTCATCCTGTCTTCAACTTAGCTTTGAATTCAGCTTCAGGTTTGATGGACACTTTTATATGACGAGGCTTACTTTCACTATGCCCTCTTCACTCTTCATTTCCTTGATTTTCTTCCTCATTCCTTTATACCCAGGGAAGTATCTTACTAGAATCCTTGTACATGGCATATCTTCATTCTACCTATATAATCTAGTTTCTTAGTTATAAAATGTCATAGAAGTATTTAGCTCTGTTTCAAAATAATGTCCCCATTTGCATTTAGATGAATATCTATGTGATGATGTGATTAATGATCATGTCTCCTACTGGATTATAATCTTCATGACAAAAGCTATGTCTGGTTTTTCTCACCACTCTATCTGTCCTAGGCACTTATAAATGTGTGCTGAATATTTATTTTTGAATGTCATTACCTATGACTACTTTCTAGATAACAAAATTAAATTTTTTCTAATTTATGGCCCTTGGCCCCCATCAGGTTCCTGGAGCAGAACTCATCCTAAGCTGAAGACTTCCTTAAATATGACACTTTTGAAGAATGTTTGGGTTTTCATTACCTAAAGAAATATAAAGGATGTTTTTGAGAATGTTTACTGCATTTTGTCTATAAGGTCCCAAAGTCTGTAATTTCTGGTATTTTCTATTTAAAGTTTATGTGGGTATACGCTCAAATGTGTGTGCATTTGTATGTGTGAGCTCACGTACATTTTCATTGCATGTGTGTGTGTGTTCTCATTTAGATCCCAAGAAACCTTCACTTTGATGTGACAGAAATGTGTCCTTTCTCTCAAGCATGAAAATATATAAAACAGTTAATTTTGTTACTTTCCCCGTAATTACTATTAAGTAACCCTGAATTCAAATTTCACAATGTCAGCTGCAAAGTATTAAGCATGGTACAATGTTTTTTCCCTTAAAATAGCATGGTGAATTATTTTCACCCTCAAATATTTATGATACAATATACATGCTTTATTAAGTGCTTTGGCTGCAAAGCTAATCTTTATCTTTGAAGCATCAAAATATTCAACATTACCAAAACTGCAGTTGTTTTATTCTAGTAAATCATTTAATTTTGAGAACACATTTTCTTTATAGATGTAATTTTGGCTGAGAAATCGTAAGACTGCTTAAGTTTAAATTGTAATTCACAGTCCTAGGGATTGTTTATGTTTTATCTTTTGCAAACAAAAGCACATATTATTCCATATGAAGCATAGAGCAACTGGGCTTCAGGAGAGTGATACGACTTGATCAAGGTCTTAGAGCTAGGGAAATGCAGAGGCAAAGTTGATCCTTAACGCCCACTTCCAGAGTCTCAGAACCCCTCTTAGTTTGCAGAGAAGTCCCGTAACAATGACTCTAAAGTGCTGCTATTCGATATTATCCATAACTGAGTTTCACTAGGGCTTCCTAAGCCCCATTCTGATTCTGATCCATAAAGTAGCAATCAGCATACCTCATGTCCAGGCCACCAGAGAAAACAATGTACTTCTCACAAAGCCAGCCATCCTCCAGCTGTTCTTTTCACTTCCTTGGATCAATCAGCAAATACTTTTTACAATATCATCCAGCCTGTCACTGTGAAGTACACATTCAGGTAAATATGACCCAGAAAGTAACACTTGAGAAGCTGATAATCAAGAAATAAAATTAGTACCTATGAAACAATTATAAATAGCACAAGCAGCCTAAAAGTGATACCATTCTAGACCACAGCAAAAGGCAGGAAGGAGCTGATTGCGGTAGGAAGCCAGGTATCAACCTTTCCTGCTGGTGCACCTCAGCCCACACACTGGGATGAGGAATGAGGTTACTTTGGACTAAGAGGTGGCTGATCAAAAGGCCTCTTTGAGAACATGGGATAAAATCCACTGCTAGAAAGAGCGAATGATGTCAAAACCATGTGCAAAGATAAGTAAAAGTACTGATTTGAAGATGGCCTTGGAGCCTTCTCAAGAAAGGAAGGAAAAACGTTTCTGTTTATTAAGTGTTTTTGATGTATCAGACACTGAAATAAACATTTTACAAATGTACATCATTTCATATTATCTTGGCAACGTATCTCAAAAAGGTTACTGACGAGTCATTTTTCACGTCCACACTTGCTAGTGTATCTGATAATGTGTTAAATTTTTTCTAAAAACCCATCTTGTGATATATTTTAGTAGCAGTAATAAAATGAGAAAACTTTGCCACTTTTGTCTCCTTTTAATAAATATTTATGAGGCATTTTGTAAGCTAGTGAGAAAGTTAAAGAACAACAGTTTGCCTCAGAAAACTTAAACTGTAGCAGGAAAACATCAGATAGTCATTACCTGTTTGCACTATCTCACTTACTATCAAACAATCATTCAAGAAAGTTATTACTATGCCTAGAGTGCATTAATCTCTAAGAAATTTAGAAAACAATGCCAGGACTGTAAAGCTTGCAAGGATTATTAATATCCATGTTTAAATCTTACTGATCTAAAACTTATGTTCATCACAAAGTAGGCACCCAAGAAAATGAAAGCTATTAACATCCCATTGTTGTTTGAAGCCTTTCTATGCATACTTCTTGAGTAGGAGAACAGAGAGAGCACTCTAGTAATTTAATTGTTTTTTTCACCACACACTTAGCCTTTTATAATCTAAATAAAAAGATAGACCTGCTTGAGTAGTGTATAAGTCTGACAATAGGAGAAGAATAGCAAATAGCAGCACTGACCTAAATTCTTCAGGCTGAATCATACAGTATATTGGAGACACAGTTTTGATGGCTACAGGAACTCAGTTTGACCTCAGCAACTAATGCTTGCATGCAGCCTTTCTGCTACATGGAAGTGACTGCCTAGAATTCTGCTTCAAAAATATATAGGAGTTGAAGCTCAGGTATGATTCTTTAAGTTAATCATTATATAAAACAACCAATTCAAACACATGGACCATATGTAAAAGTAACCAGAATAATGTTGCCTACTACATTTCAACAAAGTAGCTCTTATTCAAACGAAATTCCCTCCTATCCTTCCCTTTTTTATTCCTTTTTTCTTTCTTTCCTTCCCTCTTCCCTTCCTCTCTTTCAACCCCCTCCTTCTTTCCTTTGTTTATTACTTTTCTTTCTGAATTACTATGGATTAAAACCAGGGCTTCACACTAAAATGTACATCCATTTAAAAATATGGAAATGAGGTCTTGCTAATTCATCAAGTTGTCCAGGCTGGGCTGGAAATTGCATTCCTCCTGCCTCAGCCTTCCAGAGAGCGGAGAGGTTAGGGAGTGTCGACACCACCATGATGGATTTCAAATGAATTTCTGAATCAGTTAATGACAGGCACATATGTTGTGACTGTTGGTGACCTGTCATAAATGTGTCCTTCTCTTTGATCAGATGGGTTATGTGCCTTTTTACTTAGTGAATGATTTGTGGCACTGCTATTGAAAGCTTTACAGGTGTTCTAATTTAATTCTCTATTCATGAGTCTCGGGGCCACTCTGTAATAATGTGGGCAAACTAGTTGGGACAGCATGTTCCCAAAGGAAGCAACAAATGGGAGCTCCTCTGTCTTGTCTGCTGCGATCATGTTTCCTTAAAGCAGCAGTGATACTGCCACTGAATATTGATTGAATTGGGGGCCTGAAATTGTGATGTTATTCCATCCATTACTACTCCCTAGACTATCATGATGAAAGACTAATTTGTCAGTTTTATTCTCAAAGTAGTTTTTAAAATTATTCCCCAAGTTATAATTAACATATTTTCTTCATTAAATTATCCTAATAAACTTTAGCTACTATTGCATTCAATTCAAATTTGAATTCTAATTTGGCATTTACTTTTCTGATTTAGATTTTGAGTTCTCTGAAGGATCCTAATCATTTTTTTCCATTTTTCATCTTTCTTAGTAAGTAGTTAATACAGTTTTAGTATTCACTAAAGATTACTGATAAATATTTTATATTTTACAAGTTCAAACACTTTTTTACTTTAACCAACCTTATTTCAATAAGAACAAATTCCCAAGTCTCAATGACTTACACCAATATATTCATTACCTATCAGGTTGCAGCTTTTCCTATACCACACTCCTAGCCCCACTCTAAAAGAGCATCCTCTGTTTTAATATTTAGATATTTCATCCACTTGGATTTTAATTTAGTGCGTGATGAAAGATAAGGGTCCAGTTTTAATATTTGGCTGGTTGAAATCCAGTTTTTCCAACAACATTTATTGAAGAGGCTATCTTTCCTCCACTGAGGAGCTCCTTTGTCAAAGATGAGGTAGCTGAGTACATCTGGATTTATTTTTGTGTCTTCCAATCTGTTCCAATTATCCTCAGATCTGTTTCTTTGCCAGTACCATGCTGTTTTTATCACAGTGGCTTTGTAGTATAGTTTCAAGTTGGGAATTGTTATACCCACTGCCATGTGTCAGTGGCCTAGGATGGCTTTTGCTATTCTAGGTCTCTTGTGGTTCCAAATGAATTTTTGGATTCTTTTTTCTAGTTCTGTGAAATATAGTGTTGGAATTTCAATTGGCATTGCATTGAATCTGTATAGCAGTTTTGGTAGTATGGCCATTTTCACTATGTTGATTCTTCCTACCCAAGAGCAGGGGATATGTTTCCATTTTTTTTTATATTAAGTTAGGCAGAACTGTTGAAGACATTGGCATAGGAAAAGACTTTATGAACAAATCCTCAGTAGCACGGGAACTAGAAGAAAGAATCAACAACTGGGATCTCATCTTATTAAAAAGCTTCTGCACTGCAAAAGAAACCATCAACCTACAATGAGAAAACCTACAATGTGGGACAAAATTTTTACGAGCTGTTCCTCAAAGGACTATTATCTAGAATATATAAAGAACTCAAAACAATCAGCACCCCCAAATATAAAGACCCAATTCAAAAATGGGCATCCAAAATGAACAGACATTTCTCAGATAAAGAAGTAAAAGCAGCAAGTAAATATATGAAAAAATGTTCCACATCCCTGGTCATTGGAGAGATGCAGATGAAAACAACACTGAGATTCCACCTCACCCCACAAAGAATGGCTACAATCAAGAAATCAAACAATAACAAATGTTGGTGGGGTTGTGGGAAGAAAGGAACCCTTCTCCATTGTTGATGGGAGTGCAGACTGGTGCAACCACTATGGTAATCAATATGGAGATACCTCAAAGAGCTGGGACTAAAGGTTCCATTTGACCCAGTCATCCCTCTGCTGGGTATCTTTCCAAAAGAATTAAAAGAATCATATCACAGTGATGTATGCGCACCCATGTTTTTAGCGGCACAGTTTGTAATGGCTAAAACTTGGAAATAGCCCATTTGCCCATCAGTTGGAGACTGGATAAAGAAGATGTGGTTTTTCTATAAAATGGGATATTACTCATCCATAAAGAATGAGAAATTAGATTCATTCATAGGAAAATGGATCCATATTGAGGATATACTCCTAAGTGAAATAAATAAGTCACACATGTGTAAACACTGAATAGTTTCTCTGGTGTGAATAAACTGTAAAAGTACACAAAATCGTGATGAGATAACCAACCTTGTGAAATGGGAAGCAAGGGGCTAAAGGTGTAGGGAAGGTAGGATGGATAGGGGAAGGGAAATAAGGGAAAAGAAAAATGTGAGAAAATGAAAAGATGGAAATAAGATGTTTGTAAATGGGGAGGGGAGGTGGAGGTAAATGGCAGGCAGGTACAAGGGGAAAAATGAGAACCAAGACCTGTCATGTAAAGGTACAAGATCCCAACAATGAATGTAATGGTACTGTATTCCTAAAATGTACCAATAAATTCAATAATTTAATAAAAAATACAAATAAAAGAGCATCCTCCATCAGAGACAGAAGTTTCCATGGCACAAGGAAAACAAAGGCAAAAGATGAGAACCTCCTAATCCATGTTTTAATTGGGTATATATTTGTCATTATTCTTTTGGATGTAAGTACCACATATCATACAGCGAAACTTAAGGTCAGTGACTAGGGAATGAAGTGGAGGTGAGTGTATTGTCATGAGTCATAATTTTAATATTATCCACCAATAGGTCATTTGTAAATGGGAAGCTGAGGGCGAAGGTAGATGAGAACCCTAAGTTTAAACTATTCAGGTATCAGGGTTCACTAAGACACTAAATTTCACATCACATGCTGTCACGCGCCATTATTTCCAGGTTCTTCATGCCCTGCATGAATTCCGGATGTGAGTCCGCCGGAGTCATGAGTCAATTTTAATATTATCCACCAATAGGTCATTTGTAAATGGGAAGCTGAGGGCGAAGGTAGATGAGAACCCTAAGTTTAAACTATTCAGGTATCAGGGTTCACTAAGACACTAAATTTCACATCACATGCTGTGTCGCGCCATTATTTCCAGGTTCTTCATGCCCTGCATGAATTCCGGATGTGAGTCCGCCGGTGACGGTGGTTCACGCCTGCGCAGAAGAGGCGCTTGGTTCGTCAGAATGACGCAGGCCGGCATTGACCAATAGAAATGGGCCACGTCACCCGAGAGGCTATAAAAGGCAGGCTCGCATCCGGCTCGGGGTCTTTCTGCCATCTTGAAGAATGTAGAAGAAACTCCAATAAAGCGTGCTTCAGAAGAATCCTGAGTGTTGCGTGCTCCTTGCTGGCGAGGTGCGCGTGACAAGTGGTGCCGAAACCCGGGAAGCGACGACCATCATCGCCGGCATCAGCGGAGACCCCTGACTTCAGGAGGATTCAGAACTGAGCAGCAGGAGGGGAGGATCCACCAACTTTCCGAGAGGTAGGCTGTCTGGTGTGGGCGGGTGTTTTAATTTGTTTACTCCAACAGGTTTAACTTTGTCAGTCGCCTACTTTCGTAGATAAGGGAGAAATGGGGAATTCAACTTCACAATCACTGGTTTATGCTTTACAAAGCCTTTTGAAGGAAAGGGAGTTAAAAATATCGGAGCAGGTTTTAAGGAGGTTTTTAAAGGAAGTGGATCGAGCGGCGCCCTGGTTCAGCGGTACCGGGTCACTCACGATCCCATCCTGGGAAAAATTAGGAAAAGACCTCCAGCGAGAGAAAGATAAGAATACCTTAAGATCGGGGGTTTTACCAGTGTGGAAGATGATTAGAGCCTGTTTGGAGGATAAGCGCTGCAATGACAAGGTGCGAGAGGGACAAAAATTGTTTAGGGAGCATCAAGACAGTGTATCAGAAACGGAGAGGGAAGAAAGAAGTAAGTCTAGACAAAAACGGAGAACAATGGGAGCTCAAGAAGAAGGGAGCCAAATTTCCGGCCCTATTGAGGCCTCAACGGGCCTCTACCCTGCCCTAGATGAACTAAAAAGATTAACATTAGCAGAAAAGGAAAGTAATTCGGAGGGCTCCTCGGAGGACTCCGAGACCGCGTCGGAGTCCTCAGGGGAGCCGCCCGAAAAAGAGGAAGTAGTAAGATAATTCAATTGGCCAAAACCATCTGAGTGCACTCGTTAAAATTGTCTTATATGTTTGTCTGTCTTAAGTGTTATATGTTTGTCTGTCTTAAATGTTCAAAGATGTTTGTATGTTCTTGATCAGAATGACGTCAAATGCAAGTAGATTGTTGATTTCTACAACCTGGCTTTATAGGATCAAATAAAAAATTTAAAAGATATTTAAATACAACCTTCAAGTTTGGATATGCTCCTGTTGGTGAATAAAGAAGCAGCTGCTCAGAAAGTTTATTCTGATCTTTGTTCACTAATGGGAGCCACCAAAATAATTTTTTATAGCCTTATAAAAAGATACATCTTGTTAAATATGTTGTTGGGAATATTGTTGGTTATCAAAGGTCTGAATTATAAATATGTTTCTGATGGTTATTTTCTGTTAAAAAAAAAGGGGGGGGGAAATCCTGTTGATACAAAGCCACATTACAGGATATAAGAATTCATTATAATTATTATTGCTATTTTTCTGGTATACAAAATGTATTTATATTGTTTGACCATGCAGGTTTTCCAGCATATTGTTTATGACAATAACCCTTTGGTCCAGGTATTCTCTCTTCTCTTCTGCTCCACCTACTTATGGTTAGTTCTTTTCACCACCAACAACAGGACCATCAACATCACCACAACACTTCAATGGTCTGCGCAACATCACCTTCGCACCCACTCCAGTTTGCGTGTGGCCACCATTTCTTTGGCTTGTGGCTAATGTGACTCTCTCACAGACTATGGAACTGAATTGTGCCAATGATACTTGTTGGTACGCATCCTGCTGGGACGCTACCAAATTTCCTCATGCTGTGGTCGTTCGAATGCCTCGATTCATTCCTGTGCCAACGGAAGTGACGAATCCCTTGAGTATTGTAAGATCTAAGAGAGACTTTGGGATTACGGCAGCAATAGTATCGGCGATAACTATTGCAGCCGCTGGTGCGACCGCAGCCGCCGTCTCTCTTTCCACGTCAGTACAAACCGCAACCGCTTTGAATAATTTGTCAGCCAATGTAGCCTCTGCGCTCGATATGCAAACCTCTGTTAATGCTCATTTGAAGGGAGGGTTAATGATTGTTAATCAAAGGGTTGATTTAGTGCAAGAGCAACTTGATGTGTTATGGCAATTGGCCCAAATAGGATGTATGTGGAGGATGCCAGGACTCTGTGTTACACCTGTACAATATCATAATATGTCAAAAGCTGCGAATCTATCTAGGGAACTCTCTATGTATTTGACATCAAATTGGACGGGACGTTTTGATCACTTGGTTAGACAATTGAGAGTAGCCATTGCTCATGTTAATTCTACCCGAGTAGACATTGTTTTTGCACAAGGTATATCTGATTGGATTGCAAGTGCTGTATCTATTCTGAAGGAGTGGGCTGGAATGGGATCAATGATTGCTTTGTTGGCTTTGGCAGTGTTTTTGGGATTTTGGTGGTTATGTAAGATGAGACGACAGAGACAAAATGATAATATCATGTTGATGCAAGCTTTTGCTGCCCTTGAAGCCGGATACTCGCCTGCTGTTTGGTTGGCCAATTTACAATAGCTTGAACGTTGGTCATTATCTGCCTATGCCTTGCTCATTCGGGAGCCATAAATACCTGCATCTCTCCACCTCCTTGGACATGGCCTCTGCACTCTGTGGACTAGTCCATTGCACCAGAATCAGGCATGTCCTTTTATAATCTTGTTGATCAGCCTTTGCACCGCTCAGAGGTTCTCCTCATTGCACGAGCTAAGGTGATCCAACAGTTGCTCACATGGAATACCTGCTTTGACCACCTTCCGGCCGGGGTGGTTGACAGGCTCCTCCTGAGCTCTAGTTATTTTAAGGAAGGGGGAGATGTCACGCGCCATTATTTCCAGGTTCTTCATGCCCTGCATGAATTCCGGATGTGAGTCCGCCGGTGACGGTGGTTCACGCCTGCGCAGAAGAGGCGCTTGGTTCGTCAGAATGACGCAGGCCGGCATTGACCAATAGAAATGGGCCACGTCACCCGAGAGGCTATAAAAGGCAGGCTCGCATCCGGCTCGGGGTCTTTCCGCCATCTTGAAGAATGTAGAAGAAACTCCAATAAAGCGTGCTTCAGAAGAATCCTGAGTGTTGCGTGCTCCTTGCTGGCGAGGTGCGCGTGACAACATGCCATTCTCTCTAGGAAGCCATAATTTTACAATGAATTCTTCAAAGGAGCATGCATGTTATTTTCTGAGAATTCACCGACTTTTTAATCAGCTGAAAACTGGTTAACAAAACTCAATTCTTCTTTAAAGAATTTGCTATCCTGAGAATTTGAGCCTTTTCTGCTCTAAGCCTAATTGTGGAAGTCAGCCATACCATACTTTTATGATTTAATATTTGTGTTAATTTGGTATAGTCCCAGAGTATGAGATTTAAAATACAGAAGTTTATTTACTTACAATTCTGGGAATCAGAAACTAAAATTCAAGGTGTCAGTAGATTTCATTTGTCCCGAGACCTCTCTCCTTTCCTTAATTATACCTGGGCTTTTACTTGGCCTTTCCATACTGCATATGTCTGGGTTCTTTGTATATTCAAATACCACCTGTTTCAAGGAGAGTGGCCTCACTTTAACTGTGTCAACTCCTTGCATATCTCACCACACAATGCATTCACATTCTGGGATTCTGGGCATTAGAGCTTCAACTTATAAGTTTTAGTGAAACTCAGTTTAGCACGTAACTGTTTTAGGATGATTTTCTTTTAAAACTCAATTTCAAAAGAGCTAAATACTTATACTATGTATTTTTTTTAACGGCTAAATGTTCTTTTAATCATATCCATGTATATTTCTGAGAATAATAGATACAACTTTATTTGATTTAACCATTGTCCTCTCCAGACTAGTAATACTAGGATGTACTTTACTGTGTACAGATTTTTTAGGAGAAAAGCTCCCATACTTAAATACTTCAGTGTAAAGTACAATATATTGGTATAGCTATTTTTCGTGTTAATATCAATTAACATTAATTTCATAAATGTGTACTTTATTATTGAAAAAGTTTAATTTGAATGATTAAACACATAGAAATAGACAGCTATACGCATAGAATTCTATGTACAAAGTGACAGAAGTTTTTAAAATATAAAAAGCAAAGGATCAAACTTAAGCAACATTCATTTTGGTAGGAAATGAGCATCCTGGATCTGCTGTTAATTGTTTGCAAACTCTTCAGCCTTTGATTTTAAAAAATGAATAGATCTATCCAAATTAACATAGAATCCTATGACAAACAAAATAATACAAAAGAACAAGTTGCAGAAGAATATTTTATAATTTCAATTTTCTATAAGAATCACAACAAAATTAACAACCACAGTTTTAGCATGAGAATTATAGATATGGTTTGGGAAATTCAAAGCACATATTTTTACTTCTAACTTTACACAGTTTTCTACTTAAAAATTTTTATAACAATCATCACTTTATGTTATATATGCATATACAAGAATAAATTAAAGTAATATGCTCTAGTAATCATGTTTCAACATATCAATTAATTTGAAAATTTAAACTTGTATGTAAATATTTATTATAATTTTAATCATCATCATGAAGTAAAAGCAACAGTATGTCTGTCCTACAATAAAAGAATGAAAAAGCAAACTATGGTATATCTGTACAATGGACTATTATTCCATTGTAAAAACAAATGTGTTATCAAGCCATTAAAAATATAGATGCAAGCTGAAGACTCAACTCAGTTGTTGAACTTGCCTAGCATGTATGAGGCTCTGGATTCTATCCCAAGCACCAAAAAAAGGAAGAGAGATGCAGAAGAAAGCAAAAAAGTGCTGAGGAAACATTTCAACAATATTAGGGGAATGGCAGTGTTACAGGAGCCAACTCAAAGTGCATTCAGGGACCAAGTTAGAACAATTTGAGGAACAAAATAATGTGCAAAATGTGTATGCATAGATTTACACTCATCAGTGAGGAAAGAAAGAAGAAAGAAGATAGGAAGATAGGAAAGAAGGAAGATAGAAAGGAAGGAAAGAAGGAAGGAAGGAAGGAAGGAAGGAAGGAAGGAAGGAAAGAAAGAAGGAAGGAAGGATCTTTCATGAAGAGAAATAATTTATGATCCTATTTTAACCTCAAGAAGATGGAGTGGACTTTCCTATGCCTTAATATTGTCTTTGCCATAGTGACTTTTTTTCATAAAGGACAGAATGAAAAGTGGCAACAACAACAACAAAAATCTCAATAAATTTACAATGTGGAAACCTGACCAAGACTACTCTTGCCAGATAATCAAGATCAGCACCATAATTTTAACTTATGGTGACTACACTTGATATAATGTGCTTTAAGTTGTCCTTACCTTTCTTGTTTAGCTCTGAAGAAACATGACCCTAGTCTAACTGTGAGAAAAAAATAAATCAGGTAAATTCCAGAAGTCCCCCTTACAAAGCATATGACCAGTACTCTTGAAAACTATCAAGGATAGCACATAAAAAATAAAGTGTAAGAAACTGCTATAACTCGGAAGAGCCCAAGGAAACATGATAAATAAATGTAGTATGAAATTCTGGATGGGATTTTGGAAGAAAAAGAGACTACTATTTTAAAATTAAGAAGGATTGTTTAACCCATAACTTCAAAATTTAAGGACAAACAGCCTCAAAAGATAGTTTTATTGAATGTTTTATTTGAAGAAATTGAATTATTAGTGAGACATTCAGTTCCTCTACTATCAGCTTTCAGACGACAGTGAAAGAAACCTATTTTTCTTTCTTTCTACTACTACTATCAAGAAATCTTACTCCTGAAAGCAGCTTTTCTTTTTCATCTCATGGAGAATCCATTTTTACTAGCTAGTAAATTGACTATATATAAGAATTTGTTCTGCCCAACCAAAGGAAACACTTTTTTCTTTCATCATCATCATCGTCACCTTTATAATTAAAATTGCATATAAAGATATACACCTTTATTATTTTATTATAATTATTAATACATATTTTCACATAGGCTTTACTGTGCTATTTCACTCTTCTTTTGGAAGGGTCTATTTTTGAAATAGGAGTAGGGGTTATAAAAGACAGTGTTGTGTGTGTGTGTATGTGTACTTATACATAACAAATATATTCATACACATGTAGGTATATTAGCTACACTCATAGTTATCACACACACATACTTATGCTTGTTTTGTTATGTCAGGATCTCATATAGATTCATTCATTGATCCACTCGATTTCTGTTCCATATGAATGTATGAAGTTTTCTTAGTTTCTTCCCAAACGACACAGACACATCACTTCAAACAAAAGTATGTTAATGACACTGTAAACTGATACAATTACATAATCACATAGTATTTATTTAAAAATATCAATAATGACTAATAATATCTCATGTAGTTAGCACTACTTCTAAATACATTATTTCAAGGCAAATAAATCTGCTGTTTAGGATGATGTAACAAAGAGACTTGAATTGTACATTATTTGAATTCAAAGGGATCAGTCATTCTTGTTTTTAGTAAAATTATTTAAATAAAACATTTAAATATCTTGCTCTAAAATCAAACATTTTCCCAAAAGATTTAAAGCTACAACTAGCAGCAATACAATTTTTCTTTTTTTCTGTGTATTTTCTCCATTAACTGTTGAGTAAAATAAAGAGATGGATGGAGTAAGGCACTAGATGTAAACAAATGTAGACTTCAGAAATATGGAGGGTAATTGGACTAAAGATATGACATACCTAAATATAAGATTTAGCGGGAGATATTAGGTAGCCTCAGGCAAGTGTAATCTTAGGCTTCAGACTTAGTTTTTATTGCACAGAGAGCAATATAATTAGAGAATTTAGGCAGCAAAGGATAAAATACCCAGTAAAATGCTCAAGTAAGGATAGGGGAGATTTTTAGTTATTACATAAACATAAGAAAGTATAGAGGTAGAAACTCTCTCAGGCACACACATGTACACACACAGACATACACTATGGTTTACTTTCCTTATTTTTAGAATATAAGAGCATCTTCACTTCTTTTCTTTACTCTCTTCGTTTGTTCCTTTCTGAAAATATGCTTCTGTGTTCTGTCTTTTTATCATTTTTCCAATGACTGAAATTTAAATATGGCTTTGATTTTTCTTGCTACCAACTCTGTCTTCAACACTACGTGGACTTTTATCTAGAGGGCAGCACACTAGCATATTTTATTATTTTAATTCAGTATCTCAAATGAAAATAATCCATTGAGTCAGTCAATAGATTGTCAAATTGCTTAGCCTTGGCTCCATCTGTGTATTTTCTAGTGCAAACGTATGGTCTTGTGTTCTGCCCATTTTGAGGGATGATGAAGGATGACCAAACTGACTCTTCTGTTCTGGTACATTGTAGACAGCTAATGCAAATTGTCTATATAGCCAGTGTCCATTTAGTAGCAATAATCTGTAATTTGGATTTATAAATTAAATTTAATCAATTAACTAAAAGTACTTTTCACAAGTTGTTATGGATCATCTTACTGCCTTACACGTCATAGCAATTAAAAAACAATCATAAGATACATCACTGGATTTCAAAATTTAGAAAATAGCTGGAGGAGAAAGCAACCCTGCATTTGGGATAATAATTAAATAATTAATTTGCTAATTTCTGCAGCACATAAGGATGTGATCAAGAGATAGATGACTAAGGATGAGTATAGTCTGAGAAAATCTCATGGAGACATAAAAATTAATATGTGTAGAATGCCTGGTAGGGCTTCTAGATGTTAGAAGAAAGTGCATGTGATATTATGTTTTCTAAAGAGAACATTTACTACAAAATGGCAGGAGAAAGAGAATAGCAGGAAGAAACCTGGGGCAAAATTAGAGAGGATCATCAGAGTGTTGTTTAGCAGAGGAATCTGTGTTCTAGTAAGAGGATAATGGAATAAGATTTTTTTTTTAAATGATGAGAGTCATAATTGAAGCATATGATCTGGAAGTTTAAAACTGAGGTAAATGAATTTATTTTGATTTAAAGTGATGACCACAAGGATACAAAGGATATGAAAGTACGAGCTGCCATGTAATGAGTAGCTGTAGGAGCAGACTTCTGTAGGTTCTACCCCTGGCTCTGCTCCAATTTGGTCTGTGACCTTGACTGAGCCATTGACATTCTCTAGGAGTCAGCTCATTTTCAAAATGATGTCTTTATTTACATGTCCTCTATCATTCGTTCTAGCTTGAGACTGGTAATGTTTAGTACATGTTGAAGAAAATCCTCAGTACTAGGCTTTGTGATAGAAAGAGTAAAAGTACAAAGGAGAAGGAAAACCACATTCACATGGTACTTCTACAATACTTTTATAAATTAATTAAAGGGTTTGTTTAAAGATTGTAAGATTTGGTATTAGGGTAGATACAATGATAAAAAATATTTGCTGAGCACTTCAATGCATGTTTAATAAGGTAATTTATTGCAAATTTCATATATAAAATTTTCATATGGATTATTTTAGTAAAACAGGAACGAAAAATAACTTTTTCAGATAGTAAATTTAAAAAGGCAACTATCTGGGATTTTCATAAAGTAGTCCTGTTACACTGTGGAAATTAGTGGATTTCAGTAAGCCTGATTGTCTGCTGTGTGAAATGGGAAATGTGGAGTAGAAGTAAGATTTGTCAAGAGAATAAGTGAGCTCAATACTTTTTTTCACTGGCAACAAGGTATTAAATCGAATTGCTTCTTAATTAAAGGAAATGTTTTAAGATTGGACTTATACTTCCTATTTATAATGGACTTTTGCCAGCAGAAGAAAAGGATGGTGTACATGATTCACTGTAACATTATAAAGAAATATATTTTTAGGGTGGAGATTTAAATTAATATTGTTTTCTTTTAAGATAGGTTTTATTATAAATTACATAAAACATAAAGAGTAATATGCCAAAAAGCACATGTGTTGTATTTATTTAAAAAAATAACATGTATCATATTATCTTCAGATTAATTTCTTCAAACACAAAATTCGACAGATTAAAGTGAAACATTTGATATCCCTTTATGATTCTACTTCAGTTTTTCCATAAAAATTAAGTAGGATAAACTAATCATCATGAAGCAGAGAACTCAGTGTTTGTGAGAAGATACAATATCAACATATTATATATTAATAAAAATAGAAAATATATTATATTTGTATTTGCTTAATTAATTTTGAAAGAATATTTCTAAAATTTTAAAAGATATCAATTTTTACTTTAAAGAATATTTACAAGAATTAGCTATACTGATACATATAGATCTACTGTGTTTCATGTGTGACTGTGTCACCTTATATTCATTCACTTGTGAATAAGCATTTATTTTTATTTTTAAAATCACATTGAGTTTATTTGTACTTTTTAAGTATACAGTACAGTCACTTTCATCATTGGGATCTTGTACCTTTACATGAAAGGTCTTGGTTCTCATTTTTTCCCCATACCGCTATATTGCCTTTCACCCCCTACCCCCATTTACAAAGACTTTGTTTCCATTTTTTTCTTTTCTCTTATTTTTCTTTTCCCTTCTTACCTTTCCCCTACTCCTCCCATCTCCCCTATACCTTTAGACCTTTTTCCTATTACACAATATCAATTATACATTTTGATTCTTATTTACATTTTTAGTTTAAAAGCAATGTTTTATTTTGTTCACATCAATCTAAATTTACTCTTTTTATATTAATATTTTCCTTTCTATGACATGCTTTTTATGAGTTCTATAAGCAATAAGTTTCCATTTTAAGGTCATAAAATATTGCCTTATGTTTTGTGGTAAAATTTTAAATATTAAATTTGAATGTTCAAGTAAGCATTTAAATCCACATGAAAAACATTATTTTCAATTTCTACTGAATTCCTATTTTATTTATAATTTCTATGTAAATTTATTATTCACATTGTACTATAAAATGCAAATACCTACTTAAATATTTGTTATGAAGACATTAATTTAACATATTAATTTGGAAAAATGTATATTTTTCTCATATTTAATTATTTTCTATGAACATACTATCTCTATTTTCAGATAGAAAATGTCTATCTGAAAATGTCCCTGAATATTACCTTAATTTTTAATTAAATTTATTCTTAGAGATCTCATAACTGTATTATTTGGTAGCTAAGTATCTTTACCATCATTATTATTACATTTTCAAATTGGCTGTTACTAAATTATATGAATACTGTCATTACTTGAAATTAGAACTTTTAGCTGGAGATTTAGCTCAGTGGTTCTGCTGCCTACCTTGAAGTTAGAACTTTTATCAGAAAAAAAATTTTATACGCACACACACACATACACACACACATATATATACTATTTTTACTGTCTTATTTTGACATTTTTCATAGAATTATGTTTTATGTAAATATAGATTTTATTTATCACTTGATTTCCAAGTATGACAAACTTTATTTCTGGTTATTTGACTAATGACCTCACTACAATTTCTAGCTATATTGTGTGATAATGTTGTAGATTAGTTGGATTTTCTATTTCTAATTTTAGTTCTTTGAGCTATCTCCAAACCAATTTTAATACTAGTTGAACTAGTTTATGTTCCCGCCAACAATGTAGAAAGGTTCCTCCCGCCCCCACACACAGTATTTCCAGCATTTATTGTTGTTTGAGATTGTGATAATAGCCATTCCTTTTGGTTAAGACAGAATCTCCTGGTTGTTTTGATTTTCATTTCTCTAAAGGCTAAAGATGCTGAAATTTTTCTCATGTATTTATTGGCCATTCATAGCTGGAATTTCAAGAATTGTTATGAAAATCAGATCTAGTATTGTTATTAACCCCTCTGATAAATAGCAATTCTTAGGAAATAGAACAGTGGTATATGAGACAAAGAAATAGGACAAACATTCTACTCTGGCAAGAGGAGTATTTTGTCATTAGAATTACATAGAATTTCCAACAGGTGGTGATAACAAAAACAAATTAACTGCAAGTTGTTTTTAATTATTTAAAGACAGTATCTTTCTTTGCTGTTTGTAGCAGGTTTGGGTCATTTCCATTGCCTTCCAGGTTGGTAATCTATTGAAACAACATTTGAAGCCAAGACTTGAGGCTGTTTGTGCCTACGACAGATGGCTGCCCCTTTGTAAATTAGTTTCTTCATTTACCTATCCACCTTATCTTTTATATGATGATTGATATACATGATTTACACCAGAACATTTCAAAGTGGAAATCAAACAGAATACAAATAAAATTGTGAAAGAAAGTCTAGACTGTGGGAATGTTTACTCTGTTTCAATTCTAGAGAGTTTATCTATACAATAGAAGAGGAACAGAGTAGAGGTGATTTATAAAGAAAACAAAGAGTAGAATTGTAACAAAGAGAGATATCTTAGGGAAGTGGCACTGTGAAACAAGAACAATCCAAAGATATTAAATATTTAAACACATTATTTAAAAATCTATATATTTATAAATATATTTATAAATATTTTGACAAAATTTCAAAGGTAAGTGAACAATTATAATTTTCCATTGATTATTAAGCTACTTCTGTATGGTTTTGCCTCCATGTTTCTTATGATTCTTTACTTTTGGGGAAAATGAGAGATTTCTAAAATGAAATAATTCATTATAGGAAAAAAAATTTCCATCCTTTGTGAAGAAAACTTATGTTCATTACTGTTACTAATCTCTATAAATAGAAAAAGGGAAGAAAGGAGTCAGTTTCTTATCCGATGCACACTTTTTTTACATGGGAAATACTTTTATTTCTTCATTTAATTCCATTAAGGAAGAATCAAGTGAATTTTTTGCCCTTTACTGACGAAAGTATATTTAATAAAATATCTCAAAATCACAGGAAATTACAGAAAACAACATAACAAATGTTTATTCTCAATATTAGCATTGTGTTATATATACTCTATATCTATATTTTAAGAAATAAAATACCATAGAAAGATTGCATTTAGGGCCAGGGATTTAACTCAGTGATGGCACCACCTGCCTCCAAGTGCAAGGACACAAAGATTGATCCCTGCTACGAAAATCTCAAAAGAAAAAAGCAAAGAAAATATGATTTAAATCTTTCACTATTCTTCTTTCATGCTTATAGGTAATAACTCTCTTAAATGTGATATGTATGAAGATAGGAGTAATGTTTTTAACAAAAACATATTTTAAATAAATAATAGCTTTGGATGAGATACACTATGTTTACACCCAGTATCTACCACGTGTTAGCTGAAGGTAAATGATTTAACTTCTTGAGCTAAATGATTAACTTCATGTTCAAAATGGGAAGAGTCCTCCTAACCATGCAGATTTGAAAAAGATGAGAAATTATTGATATATACCTTTGCATCCCTAAACTCTCAGTATAGCGTAGGGTACCAACCCTTTGTAAAACTAGGGCACTGAGCATCATGGCCCCCAAACACCACTTTTGTGCTCCCAAGCCAAGTCAAGGCTACACTATAAATGGACAGGGACTGAACTATCTTGATAAATATTATCTGACAGACCTGCAAACTAGGGAAATGAGTTTTAACTTTCAGAACCTTCCTCATATGCCAATCCCACTGTTGCTTGAAATGCTGGTCATACAGTGAAGCAAAACTAATGCAGTCTCATCCATGAGAGACCTTCCCTGCAAAGACTGGGTGCAGAACAGAGTACTAAGGAATGCTGTAGTCCATTTGGCCCCCACCGGACATTGCAAATTACTGATGGTCTCTGGTCTGGCTCACTACTTCTGGATTTCCCAGTAGATTTCTATCTGGTTAACTACCCTTGGACTCTGTGGAAATGTTTGCCACTGGACCCTTCTTTTAGTCAATAAATTCAATCTGTCTTATTATTTTCTGTTCATACCCATGAACTCTATGTTATACACACCACCTCTGGGTATTTTCTTTAGTCTCTCATTGATCTATCTCACTGACCTAGTTCAAGTAAGCTGCTACGAGAGGTAGGTAGTAACAATCTTGTTATTGTTCTGTCTCCTGTCCACTAAGGAGTATTTAAAATGCAGAGTTAGGTATAGGTTTTCTATCCTTGGCTAGTACTTTCCTTTGCACTAACTCAAAAATCTAAAACTGAATAAGCATGATCATTCCTCAGTTCAGTCTTAGAGTTGTTTGTTTGTTTGTTTGTTTGTTTTGTGGTACCAGGGATCAAACTCAGGACCTTGTGCTTAGGAGATAGGCGGCAGCACCACTGAGCTGTATCCCTGGACTTTACAGAGAATTTTGAAAGGGGATCACTAACCATCTCATGTTGAAACGATCTCAGAAGTCACTAAACTAAATCCCCGGCTGTGTCTTACAGTTTTGAAAGCAGCTGTGGGTAAGTGGCTCACTGCAGTTTCCAAAGCAGTGATGTCCTGAAGCTGACAGTGGCCCTGCAGCCAAAAATAATATAATGTGAAGTTCTTGGGTGGAAATCTTGCATTAAAGAGGGAATAATTTTGTATAATCATTGGAAGTTGGAATCTCTGTCAGACTATATACCTATCAGTCAATTTACTATCTGCAACAGCATCCCCTCTGCATCTGGATTTGTAGAAGAGGGTGTACTGAATGCAGTTGTTTGATATCAATATTATTTTTTCTCTTCTTATCACAACCTTGTAGTCTTGCTGAGATGAAAATGGAGGGGGGCCTCCAAAAACATTTCTGGCCCTGGAAGGTTTATTTCAGAACCAACACAACTACAGAGCGTTTTTAAATTTTTCTTTAGAGCAGCCAGGTGTACTTGGTTTCCTTCTACAAACCTCATTGGCATTCTGGGCCTATTCCAGCTAATCAATAAGTAAAGCCCAGTTAAACCACATTTATTTCTAGAAGCAAATATCATTGTGGTGGGAGCTCAGGCCCTGTCCATCAGCTGAATCAGTGCACATTAAAGATAGGGGCTTTGAGACCAATTTGCAGAGAAAATGCTGCCTAAAAGGCAAGGAAATAGATCAAATCACTTAGATTTATACACCAGCCTGCTTAATTATCTGGTGAACAAACTCCACTCTGCATTTCACTTAAAATTTATAGGTACCTGCTCCTCTGATGTATCATCTTTTAATAAGACTTTGTTGTTTTCATTGTTTCATCTTCTAATGAGTATATGGCAATTAATAATTTAAAATGTTTTGTGATTGCTTACAATTTCGAGACCTTTCACATACTTCATCTAATTTATATTTACATTGAATTTAAAAGACCTCAAGCTTATAGAAGTGACAGACTGTTTATCAATTCAATTGCAAGTCATTGAAATAGTTTATTTGTTTTATCCTTTCAGAAACATTGTAATCTCTTTAAAGGCACACAACAGGCCTCATTCAGTTTAAAGCCTTATAGAACTTTTCTTGGTAAGTATTCGGTAAATAATTATTGAGTGAATGAATGAAGAAGTTAAGATCATTTTACATGTTTTTATAGGTAGTTATCTGTTTGGCATACTCTTTTCCCCTAAAGTAACATTACCGGACTTTTTACTTTGTTGTAGTAGAATTGAGAGACGTTGCTACAAAATAGTTGAGTGAACTTGGAAAAGCTATTCCACTTCCTTGGGCTTCACTTACTTCAAGAAACAGCAAGAGAAGATAATTTGTGAGTGGCCTTCGAGTTTTAAATTTCTGTGCAATTTCCTTTGGACAGATTAGAAACCTGGCTTGCTATATTCATAAGAGAACTCTTAGCATCCTTTTATGTTGTATTGGTATGATGAGCCCATCACTACATGTTTAAATGTATATGTATAACAGCTATAATAAGACTGAGAAAGGGACAATCATATCCTCTTTTTGCAGAAGCCCAGAACCCTTTGGCAAGAGCTAAGTATGAACATATTTGTGAAAGAGGATTTGCTGAATACATTTGTATCAAGTATTATTTGCTCACATAATTAATTTGGCATCAAGTATTAGTTGCTCTTGTAATTAAGTAATAGTCAAATAAAAGTTTCCTATGGAGCACTTTACATTGACAGAAAGTGTAATTGAGAACCAGAAACTAAGGAGAGAAGGGAACTTTCTAGCTTGGAATTTAATCAAGTGTATGTAGAATTATTTATTTATGATGAACTTCTCACCATAGTACACTCCTGTGAAGGCGAGAATAAATCTGTGTGGTTCACTACAGCATCATTTCTGGAACATACAATGCACTCTTTACACTCTGAGTGTGTGGAGAGGTGAACAAACTCTAAAACTCAAATGTTGAGGTTTATGCACCTTTTATGGGTAGAAGATATACTTAGATTCTTTCAAAACCTTCAAGTCACTTTTACAGACACACACTGCTGTTGGAACCATACACCAGCAGCTTCAGCCTTGGAGTTCTGCATCCACAAACCAATGAGCAGCATCGGTTCCACGGAAAAACAATGCTCCAAGATGCTATGGGAAAAGATTGCGTATTTATGGAATATTCCCTCAGGAACCTCCCAGCAGTGAGCTTTATCTGATAGAAATATTTTTAAGTCAGGAAAATTCACCTAGACCTTTTATTTCCCCTGAAAAATACATTGATAAAAATGTCATATATAAGTATGGTTTTTATCTTTTTAATAACTCACAAGCAAAATAGCAGTGAGAGGGTTACATGGCTTCTTTTAAGTAATCAGTTTGCCTACTTCACAGTGGAAACTTGGGCAACAGGCAAACCGATGCTGATCTAGAGAAAAGGCAAAACCAAAAGTTGTTGACACAGATGTTTGGGGTAGGGAACAGGGCCACTTAGGACTGAAGTGAGGAGAAGCAAATACACAGAGAAAAAATTGGGTGGTAGGCCTCTTTGACTGCGCAGTTGATAGGTGCAGAGAAAATTTCAACAGATGACTCATTGTATCTGGTTTGAGACTGACAAGAACAACTTATTGAATTCGATTACATATAAAATTTTTCCAGTAATTTTTTCTCAAGTATTCAAATATTATTTAGTTTTTGTCTAATTAGAAAAAAGATAAAGATGTATATTCAAAGCTCTGTTTCTTTTTTCTTTGTTGTTTAAAGAGCAATATTTCTTTGTTTTTAAAATAGTTACTACTAAATAACACTATTTTCCTGTTTATGAATCTGTTTAAAATTATTGTTGATTATTTTAGGTTTCTTTGCCTTGGAAAAAAGTATGTTGTGCATTTTTCTTTGATATTTTTTACTTTCTACCATTTATAATGAGAATCTTTGTCAATTAACAGGAATATTATGAATGTTTTAAATGATATATTTTGTTAGGTTTGTTATGCTTTTCATTTTCATTAATGCTTTTCATTATTCTAAAACACATATGTTTTTCTAGTGATTTTTAGTTACATCCAGAAATACCTAAATGTTTTCCAAAACATTTTTGAATCTATATTCTCTGATTAATAAAAGGAAACAATAAAACACACCTTTTAATTCCTGTTCAAAGATGAGGAAATAATACATATCAGTGGTTTAAGCCTAGGTTGATTAGTAGAGTCACCTGAAAAGTTTTTAAAAATCACTTGCCCAAGTTATCAGCTTTACCAATTAAAGCAGATGGTCGAGTGAAATCTAGCCATGCAAATTAAAGAAAAAATGACGGAAAAATATCTCAAGTAATTGCAGTGTCTTTTCACCATTGAAAATCAGAGCTCTATCCCTTTTCTTTCTACTCCTCTTTTTTGCCCTATTCTCTTACACAGACCCAGTCCTACCCTTTTGTTCTCTGTAACAAGATACTCTGAAATAGTGTTTTTAAAGCCTTCAAAATGTTAGTCCACGTCAAACTGTGGGTTAAGAAGTTGGTCAGGGCCGATGGGAGAACATTTCATTACACATTAGAGAGATGCCTTAGGGTTATTGTACTGGTATGTAGGTCTGGCGAATCCATGAGAACTTTACATATGTGTGGAACATCTCGGAAGAGATGACTGGAAGGCTGGATTCAACTGAAGTTATTTAACAGAGCACCTCACAGGGGCCTCTCATTCACAGCTTTGTGTGTTTGTCTGTATGATCAAAATTGTAGAATATTCTTTACCAGAAACATTATTTTTCTATATTTTTTAGATCAAGAGTATAATTTTTATTTAATTTTTCACTGAACACTTTCATTGAAACATAACTTTTATTTTTATACTTTCATATTTTGTTCTTATTTTCTAATTATATAAATTTGTGAACAATATTTTCAGTACTGCATCTGTGCTCTCGTGAAAGATTTATTTTTAAATAGTCCTTTAATTTAAAAGTAACACATCTGAAAATAATGAATCAAATACACGCTGAGTTTCAAAATTATTATAAAAAGGAAATATACATCCACCTAAAGATTCATATGGAAATGTTTATGCTTGCCTTTTAAAAAAACTGAAACTAGAAATTATTCAAAGATCCATTAGCATATACAAATATAGATAATTTTGCTGTATTCATGTATTCTATTATTCAAATATAGTATAAATACACCAATATACAGTGACATGGTATGCAACTTACCAGTTTAATAATAAAACAATGAACTAATGGTACATGAAACAACAAGGGTGAATCTTATAGTAAGAATAATCATAACAAGTATACAGAATGTAATAATTTAGATAAAGCAGAATGTATACTGAGTGATCACCTCTGTGTAAGCTATGGGAAAGGTGACTGCTGTGATTCCTGTGCTGCATGAGTCCAGGCTATGAAGGCTCACTCAAGATTTGGGCAGACCAAAGAAAAGATAAACCACAGGAATGTTTGATTTTTTTCTTTACTAGCTCAGTGGGATGGAGAGCAACAGTGAAGATTCCTATTCCCTTGCACGCAAAGCTGTCAAGTGGCCAGAAAGTTCTATAACACAACTACTTCTTCAATGTTCATTGTTTATGTGCAGGTCACACACCGCGTGTTGATTTACTAGTAAGCAGAAGGTTTAGCTGAAAAGCCTGAGCCCGCCATCGTGGGTACCCTGAACAAACAGTTCCGCTCAGACTCATTAAGAGATTGGAGGGGAGAGGTAGGAGGGAAGAGGATGCTCACTAAACTGATGGTACCCTGAACAAGCGGATACTTATTAAGTTGCACAATTTACATATTGGCGTGTACTGCACGTCATTTCACCCCATTGGGCAATTTTCTTTTGAGATTTGCTGATATATGTAACGTTCATCCACACGAAATAACACATTATCTACCAGAGAAGCCCACGTCATGCTACTTCTCAGTTACAATCTTCTCTATCACCAAGAGTGGCAGAAATTAAAGTTAAGGGATTACCATACACCAGCGTTGTAGGTCATAAACAATGGGAGTGCTGGAAGCAGAGGAGAGAGATATGCCCCCCAAAAGGTATTTAAAGTTTTAATGGCTAAAATTAATTTCCAAATTTGGTAGAAATTATAAGTTTATAGCTCACGAATCTCTGAAAACTAATGGAAAAAATGTAAAGAAAAAATGTGAAAATACATGAAATCTCTGAAAATCAAAGAAGAATATCTACTGAAAGCAGCTCTAAAAAACAATTTCAGTGAAAGATTCTAGAGGCAAGAGGTTAATAAAGCCTGTCTTTAAAGTTCTGAGAGAAATTCCTTTAATTCTAAATTGATGATACTATTGAGGCATTACATTAAGTCCAAATAAAGATGTTCTTGTATAAAAGGAAATCAAGACAGAGTGGCACTCATAGGGTTGTTGTAAATATAATACTGAAGGAAACTGCTGAGATGGAGGGACAGGAGGGTAATGTCAAATTCTCCAAGTTTCTCCAGTCGAAAAAGAACAATAGAGATGTCAAATAACTGGATTAATATAAAGACACTTCCTATATTTTCTATTTTTAAAAATGCCTGAAAAAGCAAACATAGTGATATTTTTCTGGTAGGTTTGTAAAGATCAGGAGGTGTAAAGGGATCATTATATTTGCAAGGTTTCTATCTTTTATAAGAAATATTACAAAATTATATAGATTTAAATTATTAGAAATGCATATTGAACTCATAAAACAGCCATTAAATAATAGAAAGATATAATTCAAAGCTCAAAGGATAAATTTAAATGGAGTATTAAAGTGTTTTAAAATAAAACATTTAAAGATGACAAGAATGGAAAAATAGAGAAACAAAAAGTAGAAGGAAAAATAGAAAAAAAAAGAAAAAACAGGGACTATATCATATACCGCACCACAGTGACATTAAATAAAAATAAAAATGACATTAAATAAAATAAAAAACTAAACATAAAAAGAAGAGACTGAGAGAATGGACTGAGAAATGACCTCCCTTAAATTTAAAGCATGAATACTTTGAAAGGTGAAGAGGAAGATATTTGTTTGTTAGAATTCCTATAATAAAGTACCACCAAGTAGGCGGCTTAACCACAGACATTTACTATGTCACTATGGGAAGGTCAGAGGTCTCTAATCAAGGTTCTGGCAGAATGAACTCCTTCAAAGAGCCCCGAGGGAAAGATCTGCTACTTTTGCTGGCTTCTGTGTCACCTTGTTCATGTTCACGTGCCATTTTTCTTGTGTGTGTATCTACGTTCAAATACTCCCTCTTTTCAGAGGACACCACTTATTAGGGGACTACGCTGCTCCTTTGTGACCTCATCTTAACAAACTGCACCTGCAATAACCCTGTTTCTAGAGAAGAACATATGTTAAAGAGTCATCTATTACTTTAGGTTTTTCAAAAGATCACCCTAGATTGCATTATAAAACTAGAGAATCATGAATCTCAATTACACAATTGTCTTCTTTAAATTATTTCTGTGGAATTATATTTAAGAATATTATCGTATTTTTGTCCCATATTATAAGAAATTGTATTATACAACATGTCACCAGGCTTATATTTAGTATGAGGCATTGGAATATTCTTTGTTTTACCCAGTTATCTACTGATGACAGAGGGAAGAAACTTGTTCTAGCATTAACTAATAGGATTACTTGTGCTTTTACCACATGAATGATGTGTTTTCAATATTCTGAGCACTGTGAGCCCTGGACATTAGGATTTTGCCACCTAACGCTCACACCAGGTATGACCAGAGCCACATTTGTTGCCAACCTAAAATAAGTTAAAATCCCTCTTTGTTTCCCTTTTCCTTTTGAATTTTGAAATTCATTTTAAGACACTTGAGTAATTTTAGAGACGAGAATAAAATAAAGTTGGAAGCAGCTGAGTCTTTCAGAATAAAAATTTGAATTTCATACAGATCTTTAGAAATTTATTTTTTATTGTTGTTTCCTCTGAAGTTACATAATAAAAGACAGTCTACCAAAAATCCGCCCTTGCTGCTGTTAAATATTTTTGTTAAATATGACACGTCAGCAAACCTCCAAGATAGCATTTGCATCAAATTAGACTCAGAGTTTAAGAAATCAAGCGATCTAGGTAATGTTACTGAACACATGCCATTCTCCAAATTCTATTCTAGGCATGAATGCTTTATTAGACTCCCTTTGCAAGTGCGGGTATTCAAAAACAGGATACATAAGTTTCCCTAACACAGATAGGTCCTGTAATTTGCCCAAAGACACATAGCTGCTTAAGTTCCACAGTGAGCATTCAACTCTAAGATTACTGTAGAGCCCATACTGCCATATACTAGATGATACTGTCACAAAAGCTACACAAGCCTTTGCTTTTCAGAGCTGAAACAAGAATAAGTGTTTTTCACTAGTAATTTAATTTGGAATATCAGTTGATTTATATGCTTTTAAGTGCAACATCTTCCATCAGTAACTCTACTCTTTTTATCCTACAGAAATTCCACCTTCTTAGAAGTTAAGTAAATGTTCTGGAAAGCAACTATTCTCAGCAGCAGTTCAAATTCTCTTCTCGGTGTTTAGTCAACTGTAACTCTATTAACTTCTCATTGCCCTACTCAGGCCGGATAGGCAGAACAGATTAAAGTCTGAATAAGATCTGGGCATGAGTCCTAGTTTTACAAGTTAAGTAAATAACTTAACTTTTTAAACCTTAATTTTTGTGTAAAATGCAAAGCCTAATTGTTGATAAGATTGATTGATAAGTTTGCAATAATTGAAGAGATAATATATTAAAGATTTCAGAACAGTATTTGACATTTTAATAGCTCAAAGCAATGTTTCTGATTTACATTTTAAGCAGAATTAGAAACTGATTGGACCTAAAAGTATTCTTGAGAGTTTGGTTTATTTTTTCCCTATATTCGGTTATGTCTAATATAGGAGCAATGTTGACTTTGTTTCCTAGATCTTCAGAGTTGTAAATACTTCAAGGTATTATATGAGGAATGGAATTATATTCCAGCAACATAATATATGGTACATTTATGGTACCGTTCTTAGGTAGGTTTACGTATTTAAGACTTTAATAAACATGTGAAACGTTACTTCTACAGTAAGATTATTTTAAATAACAACAATGTATCTATTGGAGCATGGATTTTGACTGGAGGAAATTATATTTACTGTTTTCTAAGTTAATATAAGTAAAAAATATGAGTCTAACAGAAGCTTTTGTCCATTTTCTACCATCTTCATAGCTCCACCTTGGAATATCTAAAGAAAGTGTTTCAATGAGGCACATAAAATTGCTTTAAAGTCAAGTGGCACAGGTGTTCGCTATAAGCAGCATTTCTTTCAAAACAATTATTTTAAGAAGTATTTTTGAGTGAGTTCATTCTTGCCTCACTCTTCAGTCACTTAAAGATGATTTTGGCAATGATTGAAATATGTAGGGGGCCCGTGAGTCTCATGAATTATCATAGTGAGTCAATAGAGAGGTTTTTTATGGGGGGCACAGGTGTTTTCATAATTGTGAACCACGGGGGTAAAATAGCTATTGTGTTCAATTGCCTTCACAGGCCCCTTTCACCAAATCACGGCCAAGGTTGCATATGTAGTTCCTGTAAAAATTAAGAGTTTCCAAAAGGCAGTTTATATTTTATCTATAAAACATAAAATTAAACTTGGATTGGGGTCGTAGATATTGAGTTCATTGAAGATAACATTTCCCGTTCCCTGATAATTAGCAGAATTTAATTTTGTTATATAGTATAGTTATCTATAAATCATAAAGAGCATAACATTATAAAGGGCTGGCTCCTTTTCAAACTATATTTGCAAATGTGTAAAATTCATCATGTTGCTGTGTGTTAAGCCACTATCATTATTCACAAAAGGAATTTATCTAGAAAGGTAAAAAAGCCACCCAACAAATACATGGCAGGGTATGAGGACACAAAATTGCACCACTTAATTTTGCTCTTTCCACTAGTATGTGAATTCTGGCCAGATTTCTAGAGGACATTTTTTTGCTTTATTGATCTGTCATTATTCAGTCTATGCAGGTTCCTTGGCTGGTACTGGTGTTTCTTAGTTGTGAGTGCAATATAGGATGCCATACAGTGGAATGAGATAAAAAGCAACAGAAATTATACTTTTACAAATGTTTTACACTGTCTCTTGCAAGTGCTTTACATTAGAAATGTGGCTTCAGGAGCCAGCAAGTTAATGAATTCAATTATAATTTAAAAGCTTCCGTAAATTTTAAAAATATTTAAATGAAAATATTAAAATATTTGTAGAACAAAAGCTCATTTTTCATCTTAAATTAAATACTATAAAATATACTCCTAGGTAGTTTATTAAATGTAGTAGTTGAGAAAATGGGCTTTGGGGCCAACATTCACACATAAGTCTAAGAAATACAACTGGTATTTGGGATCTCAATCAATGGATTATTCCCTTTTAGAGATCTATCAGAAGTTCATTGAGTTTTTTCCCCTAATGGTCTAGAAAAAATAAGACAGTTTAGACTGGTGCAACCACTATGGAAATGAGTATGGAGATACCTCAGAGAACTAGAATTGGAAGTCCCATGAGACACAGTTATTCCCCTGCTCAGTGCCTTCCCCAAAGAATTAAAAGAATCATACCACAGTGATAAATGTTCATAGCAGCACAATTCTTGATAGCTAAAACTTAGAATCAGCCCAATTGCCCATTAATGGGAGACTGGATAAAGAAAATGTATTTGTTTGTTTTTTTTAATAAAATGGAGTACCACTCAGCCATAAAGAATGAGAAACTGGAGATATTTATAGCTAAATGGGTGCACTTTGAGGCATTGAGAAATAAATATGACACATAGGAGTAAATACTGAATAGTTTCTCTAGTGTGAGAAACTGAAAGTGTAAAGAAGGACTAAAAGTTATAATAGAGAAAGTGAAATAGGAAGAAAAGCTCCAAAGGGGAAGGGGAATTGGAAGGGGTAGGGGAAAAGAACGAAGAGTATGGAATTAACATGAGAAAATATAAAAATGGAAACAAAGACTTTGTAGATAGGGAGGGGTGGAGGGGTTGAAGGGAGGGCAGGGAAATGAGGCAAAAATAATCACCAAGATGGATTATGTAAAGGTGTAAATCTCCAATGATGAATGTCACTATATTGTATACCTTAAATGTACCAATAAAATTAATTAAAAAATAAAGAAAATAGGGCAGTTTAAAAGGAGTTATGTAACTCCTTCAGGACATAAACACAGAAACACTTTTCCTGAATATACAGACAATCTAAGGTCTGCTACACTTTCTTCACATATTTTGATTTCTTCCCTGGCTCTGATAACCAGCAATGTAATAATAAACTTTTGTAATTTTGCCATTTATTTTTACTGAAAAATCACACAAAAACATTCTCTGTCAACCCCACTTTTGTGCTAATAGCACTTACCACAGTTCCTGAAATAGTGTAGAAAACAAATAAATATTTTAAAATTAAGTTTGAAATTGTTAAAGATACATGATATTCTGTTGCATTTGTAAATAAAATAGGCATATACTTTCATTACCAGGGATCAAAGTCAGGCCCTTGCCCTTGTGAGGCAGGTGGTGGCACCACTGAGATAAATCCCTGGCCCTAAATGTGCAATTTTAAAGTAGGTCTTAAGTATTTATTGTGCATCTTTTTTTTTTTTTTGTATTTACAAGCCTTGTATTTTTTTTTCAGCTTTAATTGAGTTTAATGGTACATTTTAGGGATACAGTACAGTTACATTGTGCATCTTGATTGTGGCTTATTACACAGATATAGAAAGCATGTTATAAAATTTCATATTATAGTAAAATTGATAGGAAAATTTAAAATTATTCATGTTGAATAATTTCCTTTGTTAAAATGTGTAAATAACATATAAATATCATTGAAAAAAAAAGGGTAGTGTGTTATTGGCTGATGTTATTTCTGAAGGTGCTGAGACAGTGATACCAGCAACAGAATTTATTTTACTAAGTTACAAAATTAATTTTATTGGTACACTTTAAGCATACATAACAATCACATTCATCATAGGGAATCTGTACTTGTACATGAAGTATCTTGACTTTCTACAAGCCAGGCATTCACAACGCTGGGCACTTCGTACCCATGATCTCCACTAATTGTCATAAGAATCCAATTAGGCAGTTACTCTTATTTTTTCTGTTTATAGATGCAAAAACAATAAGTAATTCACGCAAGGATAGATAGCAAATAGAGAGTAAAACCCGAATTCAGACCTCAAACATTTCTGGGAAAAATACTACAAAATCGCAATTATATGTTAAATTTTAAAAAGAAGAAATGTCCAATGCATCAATACAGAGCAGAACTGGTAGTTACCAGTTGTGGTTTAGAGGAAGAAATATTAAAATATAGATGAAATTTGTAGTTATATAGGATAAATATAGATGAAACTTGTAGATATCTTAATACCTAATATATCAGGCAAAGGATTACAGATATTACTGTAGTATGTTGCAAATTGCTGAAAATAGGTTTTACTTGCCCTTGTGCACATGCACAGACATGGAGTAGCAATAAAAAGTAATAGATTTGCTAAATTGTATTTTTGCAGCAGTTATTTATTATAGAAATGTATACCAACACATTATGCTTACATATTCAATTTATACATTAAAACTGGGTCATTTCAATGAATTCTTAAATTTAAAGAAAATATAAAGTAGTTTCTCCATAATACAGGTACTCAATTTTTTTTTAGCTTTTGTTTCTTTTCTTTTCTTTTTTTTTTTTCAGCTTTAATTGAATTTATTGGTACATTTTAGGGATACAGTACAGCTGCATTCATTGTTGGGATCATGTATATCTACATGACAAGTCTTGATTCTCATTTTTTCCCCTTACCTCTGCCCTCCCTTCACCCCCTCCTCCCCTCCCCATTTACACTTTATTTTCATCTTTTCATTCTCTCACATATTGAAGATATACTCCTAAGTGAAATAAATAAGTCACACATGTGTACATACCGAATAGTTTCCCTGATGTGAATAATCTGCAACAATGCATAAGATTCTAATAAGATTACTGACATTTAGAAATGGGAAGAAAAGAGCTAAAGGTGTAGGGAAGGTGGAATGGGTAGGGGAAGAGTAAACAGGTACTCAATTTTTAATTATGATAGCTTGTCCTTTAAAAAGAATGTAGAAGAAATATTTGGAAGAGAATTATAGGGAATCATGTTTACAATTAAGACAAAGAATATTGAGTTAAAATCTGATGTTTCATTTCTGTCTAAATATATATACACATGTATATTTATGTATTTAAAAAAACAATTGTACATTCATCACAAAGGTACAAAAATAGAACTTTATGCTTGAAGGCTGAAAAAGAAACCACCATTGATAAGTCACATAATGAATATATATGTCCGATTACATAGAACATATACATATGAAATAAGAAGAGATGACAGGATCTATTCATCTCATCAATAAACAAACATATGAATTCCAAAATATGTGATGATTAGATTTGTACTCTAGGTATGAAACATAAAATAATGTCAAAAAATTAGTCGCCTAGTTATTCACTCAACAAACATCACTTTCTATGTGCTGGGCAATATGGATGTGTAGGTTAAAGAGCTATGAACACAAATAAGTGCCTTTGTAAAATTCCATTTCACTAATAAATTAGCAAAATGCTAAAATGCTATCAGTGGACATTATATTACCCCTGTTATCCAAGAAAAATATTTTTAATTGACAAATTTAGCATGGACAGGTTTGTAGCAGCAAATAAATTTCTGCACTCTTGGTGGCACCAAAAATTGGTAGTTTTTTTAGTGAGCAAGTTGATGACTCGTGACACAAGTAATAAAAATCATCATCTTTAACCTATAACACTCTTTTCTAGAACCTACCCCATAGGAACGATGCAAGGAGAGAAAAGTCTATTTGCGCAAAAATGCTCAGAGCTGTATTATATGTTGTAACTGAAAACTTAAAATTGTTCAAATAATCAATTCTGAGAAAATTGCTAGATGCACAATTCTCTGCTTAAAAACTGATATTATTACATTACCGTTAGATTGACAAATGTGAAAACTGTGAAAATTTGGGGAAAAAAGTGATAAAACTTAAAACAGATAAATTTTAGAAGGAAGTATGCACACATAATATTGATTGCAACTATGATATTGCGTAATGATAGAACCAGGCACCATATATATGTGCAGCAGAGTGTTATATGCAGGGATAGCAACTTGGATTTTCATATGTATTGTTCTGGTGAGATTGTCCATCTAAAATGAAACAGCAGAAACTGATATAAAAATTAATAAGACTTCAGATTTGGAATCTATAAAACAATTATTCAACTAGAAACTACAATATATTAGTTTGTTTTCAATCACTTGTCATTAATGAGCCTGCATGATGAGACTATTGAGCCATTTATCATGGCCATTAAAGAGAATAAAAATTAAACAAAGGGGGCAGGGATTTGGCTCAGTGGTTCCACTGCCTAACTTGCAAGCAAGCACAAGGTCTTGAGTTCAATCCCCAGTACCCCCCCAAAAAATTAACCAAAGGAAGAAAATGCCATGATTGTTTTCAAATTTTAAAGTAAAATATTAGTGACTTAGATAGCAGTACTATGTAAGTCCATTTTATTCCATGAGGACTATAAGAATTACTAAAACAATCAATTATAGTGGCGGAATCAATCATAAATGAAAAGAACTACATCAAAAATAATAAAGGGAAAGAGAATAGTAAGGTAATTATTCCTTTATTCAGATTCTTAGAATTCAATCACTTCCACTTCCAACCTTCCAAATAAATAGAACACCTTTGAGGATAGACAATCAAACAATCTGGTTCTTTGAATGTAGATTTTTCGTTTTTTCTTATTTTTTTTCTGCTTCTCTCTGATTAAATAATTATCCCATTTTCATACTGACTAGCACTAACAGCAGTGGGAGAACAGATGAGTGAAATCCCAACAGTTTTAAATCGCTTTATTATGATGTTATGTTAGCATGTTTATTTCCTCACAAGATGATGAGCTCTACTGATTCTGGTAGGAAGAATATTGACCTTTAGTATCTCTTGCATGCAGCACAAGGGCTGAGACAGAGGGTACTCAGTAAAGGGATATTCAGCCATCTGTGAATTCTTGAGCCCACATAGAAATTTTCCTGGTTCTCATTTTCTAATAAAGACATATTCTTGTTTTTCCCCAGAAGCAAATCGTTTACGGCACCTGAGTAGCATAACATAGACTGATGCCAAGTTAGGAGGCCTCTATTACATGAGTCCTTTTCTTGTGTTAATAAAATTAAACCAAGAAAAGAAGCTTCCCAACAAAGCTTGTAGAAAGGGAGGGGTGGAGGGATTGAAGGTAGGGCAGGGGAATGGGGAAAATATAAGAACAAAGATGGATTATGTAAAGATGCAGATTTCCAATGATGAATGTCATTATATTGTATACTTTAAATGTACAAAAATTAATTTAAAGAAAAAAATAATCTTCCCAAAAGAAGCAGGTAGAATTGTATCAATTAAAGAGATAGTGATAATCCACTATGTACAAAGCTAAATGCTTTTTTGAATTTATTTAAATTTTCAGAGATGAATATATTTATTTCATAATGAATGTACTTGTTCTCTACAAATAAATTCAAAGACAGTATATAAAGGAAAAGTCAGCCTTTTATTCGACACATTAGTTTGTCAAATAAAGTAAGAAAATTCTTGTAACAATTTATATGTGTCAAGCCCAAATCGAAATTTCTTTTGTTTGTTCTTCATTTTTGATGATTTTTATTGATGGTTAAAAAGTTATTCCAGTCTCTCTATAATACAGAATCTATTTTTAAATTTTTCCCAATTAAAATATAGTTTTTATTTTTTATTCTTTTCATGTAACTTTGCCATTTGTCAATACAAATAAGCAAATATGAAAATATTTCTAGAAGTCATATATATGGAAAGAACTTCTTTGGAGAACAGTGCACTAATATTAGGATTATTTTATGCATCCTTGAATATTATAAAAACTTGTTCCTCTCAGAAAAAGTATCATGAAGTTTTTTTTAGAAGACTGTTCTCTAAAGAGTGAAAAAGATAGGTTTCTATTTACTATAATCCATGCAGAATGTACTCAGAAATCCTTTTACATGGTATTTCCTGAATTTTTTTCTGAAATGGCAGATTACTTTTATCTGTCAAGAACCACTTGCTTGTTCAACTGAATTAAACTTTTTACATGTCTTTTTATGAGTGATCAAAACTCTGTTACTCAAGAATTACATTGGGAGATCATCAGCAAATAGTTTTGTATTATTTCTATTAAAATATGGATGGATTATGAAATAAAAACTTTGAGCAGTATGTGTAGTTCTATGACAATGAAGCTACAGAAAACTGCTGATATCAAAGAAGGTTGACCAGCAGCCAGGTAGGTATAAATACATTGAGAATGATAATCAAAAAGGACTTCAAGGATTCTGCAATCTAATGTGAGAGACAAAATGATACTACACAGATACATCTGTATCTTTATTACTACCTGGGTATATGTATCTGTGTCTAAATGTCTATTTTTATATATGCTGCTCTAATTCTCAGATAAATACTAAATACCACGTAGAGTATATTAGGTTCCTTTTGAATTCTCTATTTTTAAAGGTTCTTCAGGGACCCAGTAGCAGGCCTTATAATTTGTATCAGATATTTATTGAGAAAATTATCAATAGTATTAAACTGAAGAAGGAATTTAATTCAACTAGAATAGCTAGTAGGTGAGTAAGGAATGGTGCTTTCAATGAAATGGAAAGTAGTTTTAGAGAAATAGTGAACCAGGAGACAGAACTGGGGAACTGATCACCTTAACTGAGTAGAAACCATATAACAAAATGGAGACCAGTAATATGCTAAATTGATACTTGTGAATACGTACATATAACATATTTGCTCTAAGTTTCAGAATGACATATTATCATGCATTTTTGAATTAAAAAATCAGAAAACAAAACAACTGCAGTGAAGAAGATATACTGACTCCATGACCCAATAGGCATCTATACCTTTTCTGTGAATGTGAAGAAATGCCCTGATCTTTCACTCCTGAACACAATGAACACGTGGCATCTTCTTCTTCTTGGACTATTCTTTACTTTTCAAGTTGACTCCAACTGATTCTTGATATCTCACTGCAGATAGAATGATTTGGTTTGTCCTGTGTACCGACAATAGTACCCTGCTTATATTTATTTCACAAGTACTTTCTGTATTATAATCCCTTATTAAAAGTATTTCAACATTAGGTCTAAAACTCCTAATAGCAAATTACTTCTCTACCATGCCCAATCAAGTACCTTCACTATATAGTCCTAACCTGAATACATTAGATTGCTGGGACTGCAGTAACCAAATTTGGTATCTAGAGCACCACAGTTTGCCGCATACTTCTGAGGGCTTGAAGTCTTAGTTCTTTGCAATGCTGGTTCTGGGGTCAATGAAAGAATCATCTGTTCCCGATCTACCACTGGGGTTATTAATATTTGCCTTCATTTTTTCCTAGTATCCTCCTTGTATCTGCCAATTATCTTTACTCCATTCATCATTTTGTTCACTTTTTTATAAGGATATCACCCATGTCAGAATAAAATCAAATCTAATGAATTCAATTTAATTATGTGTGTAGAGATTCTATTTGCAAAGAAAGTTGCATTTTGAGATACTAAGTAAATAATTCAACATATAAAATTTGGTGGGATATTACTGAAACTTTTACACCATAAATTGACAAATCAATGAGTACATGAATTATTTTCAGCACTATGTGATTTGCTTTAATTTTACAATTCATATGTTTTCCTCACATTTGTGCATTCTTTCAGGGTGAAATTTATGTCTTGTTCATCTGTGCCTTTCACTGCTTAGCAAAAAAGATAAATACGTAATTTATGCAAACAATTTTTGTTTAATAAGCAATAAATTGTGAATAATACAGAAAATATGATGTGTAAAAATACCTCTAAAATTTTTTCTGTAGTTCTTGGCTAATGCTCTATTCAATGATTTTTTGCTGATCATTACAGATTATACAGTCAAAAGAGTGTCAATGCCTTAGGCGATTTGAAAAGATACTATATGTTATTCAGAGGCTGGAAGTCTAAATAGTTCCATGACTGACCTTAGTGTCTTGTTGCTATATTAGAGTTATGTTCATCTTTGCTTTTGTGCTTTATTCATGTACAGTGTTGTATTTTCCCCCTGATTTGTCCAAACACAATGGTAACAGTTAAAAGCAAACTAGTTTTCTATGGAGTCTATCAGAGAGATATAAATGTGTTTTCTGGGTGTAAAAAGAAAGATAATGAAAAGCAGAATGGCTGAGTATGGGAAGCAGCCGAGAGAAAGAACTTTAGATACCAGTATTGCTGTCTGCTTTGGTATAACCACATGGATTATCATCAGGATGAGGAAGGAGAGGAGAATATTAGTTTCAGAATGGATCTAATTTAGCACCTATAATTAATACTGGGTATAATACAAAAGTGGAGAGAAATCTACTCTGAAGAAATTCATGAATTTAAATTAATTGAATATAGGCAAACATACACCAAATGTATTTATCAGAAAGAAAATACTCAGGTTGGTATCAACGAGGGTGATCAAAGCCATAATAAGTGATGCCCCATTTGTATTCCAGTCTAACAACTTCCATTGATATAGCATCTAAGTAATTTTCCAGGCATTTCCTAGTTATTTGTTTGCAAGCCTCACTGCTGGGTCCATTTCTAAGTAACTCAATGTTTCTAATCACAAGTAGAAAAGTATACAAAGATAAGTTAGAATGAAGAACTTTATTCTTGTGGCTTGTGTCTAGATGTCCTCCAAAATCTCATGCAGTCATAGGTGGAGCTTTCTCAGAGATTGCTGAATCTATAGTGTATGACTGATTCATGGTGCAATGCTAGAATTGAGGGTGCTAAGATTAGAGGTGGGTGAATATTAAATCAGTCCACTAATTGGTTTGGCACTGTCTCAGTAGCCTGGATAAAATATAAGGGACAGAAAGAGGCTTATCTTGTCCCTTGCTTGCTCTGCTACCTTCTGCCTGCCATGAACCATTTCTCCTCACAATGCTTGTCTGCCGTGCCATCCTGACATGGATGACTACAAACTGTGATCTGAATAAACCTTTCCTCCCTTAACTTTGGATGTCAGGTATTTTGTCTCAGCAATGAGAAAATTAACTGACACACATATTAACAAGGCATTCAAGAAGTTTTGTTTCAAGAAACTTGTAATAGAAGAGCCTTTTGTATTTAACAAGCAGTTATCATTTTTCATTATGTTGTATAGATTCAGATTTCCACCTGGTTTCACTTTTCTTCTTCTTAGAGGACTTGTTTTAATATTTTGTGTGGAGTAAGTCTGTTAGCGATGAACTTTCTCAGATTCAATATTAGATTTAATATTTAGGAAAAAGTTACTTTTAAGGCTGTTATAAAGATTTTTTCTGGTTTTAAGTAATTAAGCTATGATATTCATTTTCTTCATATTTTTATTCTTTGGTTTTATTGATCTACTTGAAATTGAGTTTATAATTTTCATAAATTTAGAAAAATTTCCAACTACTTTTTCTTCCTGGCCTTCTAGCTCAATCTCCTCAATTCAGGGTGACTAACTTGTGGGCTGCAACTTGGTTTTCCTTCCTTGTGCTATTGTTTGGAAGCTTTATCTAGGGGATAAGTGAGGTCTATAGTTCAGAGTACTACATATGTCTCCTGTCTCTCCGAGATAAGTGTCCTGTATTTCCTCATAATCAGTGACTTAAAATCTATTGTTTCGTACATTTTGTCTTATTTTTCAGTTGTTTCAGGAAGATGGGTAAATCACATATTTTAAATTCTGTGTTGAAAAGGAAACAAGGGACAAGAAAAAATATGGGAAAATGAAAAAATTGAAACAAAGTCTTTTTAAATAGGGGAGAGTAGAGGAGGTGAAGGGAGGGCAGGAGTAAGGGGAAAAATGAGAACCAAGATCTGTCATGTAAAGGTATAAGTTCTGAAGAATAAGTGTAACTGTACTGTATACTTACAAAGTACCAATAAACTCAATGAGGAAAAAAAAATAATAAATTATGTGTTGGCCAGAAGTAACTGTCAGACCGAAATTTTATTTAGATATACAGGAATTTACATGATACATAAGTTTTTTTAAGTAATAAAATTATTAAAAAGTATATAGTAAAGCATGAACTATGTAGGAAAATATCCTGATTATTGTGAGGCTTCTTTCTGTATGTTAATAATATTGATAAAATTGAGGTCAGGACATTCTAATATATCAGTTGTTGCCTTAATCCATCATCAAATATATTTAAATATTTCATAATTTCCCTTTATTCTATTTCCTTTCCAAAGCAGAGAAAATGATGTCTTTACCACATTAATTTTTCAGGATTCTATAATATAAAATTAAAATAATTATTCCATTCATTTATTCATATCTATTGACTATTTCTTCAAGGCTAAGCATTATTCTGCAAATGTGAAATATATCAATTGCTCTCACAGAGTTTCTATTCAGCAAAGATAAATCAATATTTATCAGTTAGCATAGAAAATATGTAAAGAAATATGTATATCAGGAAGAAAATTAAAGCCAGAAAAGGTAAATCCATGTTCATGGTAAGATTTGAGAAGAAGAGAGGACAAAGAAGAATGCTGTTTAAGAATTCTGGAGATTTGATCTGAGGAAAGCTTCCAACCACTATGAATGCTAAGCAGTTTGGGGAGGGGAAAGGGGAGCTATCATAAAGAGTTCTGTCGCATTGCTTCATTTTTCTGAGCAATTCAAATAGAGAAAACAATTATTATGTGATCTTCAAAATGCTGAAATAGTGTTCCTTACATTATCTGTTAGTAATTCAATAAAACTCAGGGCCTTAGGACATATTGAGCAACTTATACATTGTTGTCATTTTTATCATTGAAAATATTATTTATATTTCATAAGTGCAGGAATTAAACACCGAAGTTTTTAAGCACTCACCCAAATAGTAAATCATAAGTAAAAGTGGAATACAAGTTTTTCACTTTCAAAAGTCACTGCTTTTATAGAAAACTGTTCTTTGGCTTCATTTGTGATCTGAGGAAGTATTTCATAGTGAGATTTTACAAATGATTGCTCAGATATTTCCATTAGTTTTGTTCTTATTGTTTCTCAAGAGCCTCTAGAAAAATTCTATGGCTATGGTGATCTTTAATAATCTCTGAGAAATTTGTTCATTTCATAGATTACTCAGAAGTTCAGGTAATGAGACAATCTTTGTATGAAAAAATATGAAGCAGAGCAGTGGTCAGCTTATGATGGCAGATGGAGCAAATAGCACCACACCCTTTTCTCAATAAATCTATTGGAATACAACTATGCCCAATGTTTTCCTATTGTCCATGGCAATGCTTAGTCTGTGATACCTCAGGTGAGTAGTTACAACCAAGACCCTATAACCTGTAAACCTAAAATATTAGCTGTCACTCTTTTGACAAAAGTTGTAAACTGCTGAGTAGTTGATCATCTACAAAATTATAGTGGTTTTCAAGTGTAGGACTTTAGACTTCTGCTGACTGTCGAGTCTGGGGGATTAATTAGTAATTTCCTTACTGAGACAGAGTGAGGAATAAGAAACCTGAGCATCCCATTTCCAGCGATAGTTCCCACACTGAAGACATGCCCTGCAGCTTCCTTCCTTGAGAAAGTTCTGGCGAGCTAGCTGACCAGTTATTGCCCACTGTGCTCTTTCCTGGGGAGAGACGCTTGGAGAGCCAGCGTCCCAAGAGCCATTATCGGACTTTTCTCAGTTTCTAGAGTATTCTGTATTGACTAAAATAACTGTCAAATGAAAATTCCATGTTCTTCATATCTAAATTTTTAATGATTTCTACAAACTAAAGTCATTAATCTACTTTATGTTGCATTGCTGAGTATAGTCTTTCTCTAAATACTTTACTGTAAACAAAGCATTTGTATTTACATTGTAATTTTTAAAATGATAAAAATTGATTGCTATAATATCAAGAAATATCTATTCCAGGAAAGAGAGTCTACTTTCACTTAAAAACTTTTAAGTTTTTATTTTGAAAGAATTGTAGATTTATGCAAATCTTACACAATCCTACAGTTATTTTATTTACTCAACCAGTTTATGCACATGTTGAGACATTGGAGAGTGCCTTATTTAGATTTGATACAGTCACCAGGAAATTATAGTCTGTATAATGCTATTGAGGATATAACTTTTTCCAATTTTATTAGGCTTTCAATTAAAATCTTTATTTTTTTCCATTCTAGGATCCCATCTTGCTTTTAATATCCTCCAATTTCTAACTATTTCTCAGTTTTTCTTCATATTTCATGACTCTAACATTTCTGAAGTGCACTGGTCAGTTGTTTTGACATAGATTAATCTGTTTTCTTTTGTAAGTGACAAAATAAAATGATAGAAACCTCATGTTTCTTCTCCTGGTCAAAGAAATAACCTGTAGGTCTTTGGGCAGCTCCAACAACAAATCACTAAGCTCATAAGTCCACAGGACATCTATGTCTGGAAGCTCTTCCATGCAGCCCAAGTGGGAACATAACAGAAAGCTTTCTTCCTAATGTTTACTGTGATGTATTTTGCAGGATGCTTAGATGAATGGGTGGTTATTTTGTGCACTTTTAGTCAACAAGTAAATATTCATTTGACTACAAAATGGACAATAGTCTCCTAAGATAGGAATGTAAGAAGTAATATGATAAAAGACAATTTCATTAGAAAATAATTTTAAATACATATGAAATAACCATATTTTCAGGTTCAAAAATGACCTTTCTTGTTCACTGTATCATTCCCAAATAAATGGTAGAGATATTCAAATCATTACCTTTTAGGAAGATTGAAAAAATAGCAGTAATGATGAAGTATAAAGTGGTTTAATCAAAATCACTTAATTATATAACTGTTGAAATTGGAAGGAAGTATCTATTATAAAATAAAAGATTCCCATAAAGTTTAAAAATAGCAATGTATCAAGAAGGATAGTTTTCTAAAATACAGTATTGCAATAGTTTTTAGGAATCTTTCCCCTTTGATTTAGTACAATAAATTCTTCTTTATTTATTCAATGTCTATTTAACAATGTCTAAAGCAAGGTGTTTTCTATCCTGATATAAAATAAATGGATGCCTGAGAGACACTATGTCCCTGGCAATGAATGCATTTGTATTTTGTGTAATTAGTCTTAACCTGTCAAGTGGCCAAATTCATTAATCATTCACTTTCCTAATGTAGTGCTAGGCTTTTAGATGAAGAGAGAAATGCCTGCATGATGTTATAAATTCCAATTTCAAGGGGTCTGTAAAGGGATGCAAGGAAAAAAATAATATTAAACAGCACACCCTGAAGAGAAAATTTTTAAATTTTATCCCATCTTCCTTATTTTTGTTCATAGACAATATAGCCATTTCTATCCCTTTTGAGCCACTATTTCTTTTAAGTAGCTGACAAATGTGGATTTTTTTCCTTGCTCATATATGATTTTGAACATCTATGATGCAATATCAAAAAGAGAATCATACTGTTCTAAAAGAGTATATACCATAGTTTGATGAAAACTGTAGTTTTAGTCAAAGGGAGGAGTTAAAAGTATTAGAAGTTCCTGCTCCCAGAATTAAGAGAAAGATGGGCATATTTGGCCAGGGAATAAGGCAAAGAAGATGGTTCTCATAGAATTGCAGACATTTACATATCACAAGTGTTTAAATAAAGAATATAAATATCATCATCTCTATATGCTTGTGGTATAAAAAATTATCTTTATGACAATAGCACAATAAAATATACCTTGAAGTTACAATGAAATTATTTTAAAATTTCTAAAACTTCACCTAAGTGAGACCCAAAAAGATAAAGAAATGAATGAAAAAGAAAATGTATTTTTAAAAATATGTGAAAATCTAAACTCTATAAGGGATTTAAGGTAGCAGGGAGTGTTAAAAACCAGTTATTCAGATAACACTTGTATAATAATAGATTTAAAGTAATTTTCTTGGAGCAAAGCTCAATTAAAGACATTTTTCTCCACAGGTCATAATGCCATTTTAGAACCCAGTGGCAAAGATAGAAAGCAGAAATTTTTGAATGTTTTAAAAAATTAATAGTTAAATCACTTTTTAAAAATTCTTAATTTTTGGACTGGGTCTTTAAATATGGGAGGTCTGATTTTTCTAAGTTCTGTATATATTCTAGATAGCACACCTTTGTCTGAGATACAGCTAGTGAAAAAATTTTCCCACATTGTAGGTTGTCTCTTCACACTATTGGTCATTTTTCTTGCTGTGCTGAAGCTTTTTAATAAGAAGACATCCTACTTGTTGATTGTTTGCGCTAGCTCATGGGCAACTGAGGTTTTGTTCAGAGTTTATTAATATACCAATGTCTTAAAGACTTCTACCTAACCTCTCTTCCAGCAGGTTTAGTGTTTCTGTTTTAATATTTAGATCTTTAATCCATTTACATTTTAGCTTAGTGCATGGTGAGCGATTTAGATCTAGCTTTAGTCTTTGGCAAGTTGAGACCCAATATTTCCAACGCCATTTATTAAAGAGCCTATCTTTCCTCCAGTGAGGGTGTTTGGCTCCTTTGTCGAAGATGAGGTGGCTGAGTGTGTCTGGACTTGTTTCTGCATCTTCTGATTTGTTCCACTAGTCCTAAGGTCTGTTTCTTTGCTGTTTTTACTACAATAGCTTTGTAGTATAGTTTCAAGTTGTGTATTGTGATACCCCTACCTTATTTTTATTGCATAGAATTGCTTTTGCTCTTCTAGGTCTCTTCTAATTCCAAATGAATTTTTGGATTGTTTTATCAATGTCTGTGACATATCCTGCTGGAGTTTCAGTTGGGATTGCATTGAATCCATATAGAAGTTTTAGAAGTATGGCCATTTTCACTATGTTGATGCTTTTTACCCAGGAGCATGGTGTGTCTTTCCATTTTATGATATCCTTTTCAATCTCTTTTTTTGAGAGGCTGTAGTTTTCAGAGTAGAAGTCTTTGATTTCTACAGATAGAAGAGATTTTAATGCCTTTCCTGTAGATATGACTCAACTTTAATATACAGGTTTAACTGGGTTGAATGATGCTATTTTCTGGAAAGATGGATGATAGATAGATAGATAGATAGATAGATAGATAGATAGATAGATATTTTTCCCAAAATAACTGGTGAGGATTTTTAGTTTCTTAACTAAGGAAATTCCATTATATTTGCATCAGATTACCACAGCTTTCCTCCTATAATGGGTGTTTCACTCTTTGTTCATCAGATTTTACTAGTAGAAAGCAGGTCACAAAACTAGCACAATTATCACTAAAGCAGGATACTTCGTGTGACATATCTATGAAATAGCTCTGTGAATATAAAAATTCAGTGAGTTCATCAGACTTGCCTTCTTTCTAGTTTGTTTAAAACCACGTGCACAGTAAACAAAAGGCATGTGGTTATTTCTTTATTAAATGTTGAAACATTTGTATCATATGTTGAATGTAACTATCATCTATGAAGTCTGTAATTGGTTTTCTTTTTATGGCATTGAAATAATGATATTTAGGGTATAAAACAAACTATGCAGGAACATAAATATATAAGCAAATTCTGCTTAGTTTCTAACATGTTTCAGGAAAATACTTAAGAGCTGAGAATACAGAAAAATATTATGCACCTATGCCTAATGAATTCTTTGTTTACAAATGTAGGTTTTATATTTGCAGCACAGTAAATTTTTTCATTAACTCAGTTTTATATTTTAAAATAGAAGCTATAATATGACTTACTTCACTAGTAACGATTATGCAATTTAAATTGTTATATCAAAATTTTTCATAATATAATTACTACTTCACAAAGTACATTGCAAGATCTCAGACATGCAAGGGTCATGGATTCAATATGAATTATGTAATAATTATAATCAGTGGCGTAACAGAAATATCAATGTAAAAGAAATCAAAAAGAGGGGCTGTAGACTTAACTCAGTAGTTCTGCCGCCTGTCTTGCAAGCCCAAGGGCCCAAGTACGATCCCCGGTACTAAACAATGAAAGAAAAGGGCTAGGGATTTAGCTCAGTGGTTCGGTGGCCTGCCTCGCAAGGACCCAAGTTCAATCCCTGGTACAAGAAAAAAACAAAAAGAGTGGGTCCACAATCAAAATGGATAGAGAAAACTCAATATTTGTATAATTTCAAGTATTACAGATAGTGCCAAAAATTAAAGCAAAGTTGATATAGTTCTTAATGTTACACATTCATGAAGTTGAAAGTTTTATTTAAAGCTGTTTCCCTTTCTTCCTTCATTTCTGTTAAACTCTTTTACTCTTCAGAAAATATCCAATGCTACCTAATCTTACCAGAATTGTGCTCATTTTCTCAATTTTTGGTTGAAATATATCATTTCATTTTCCAGATATCTTTGTGTTATCCTTCACTTAAAACATAGCACACTTCATTTCTTTCAGAGTGGTTACTTAAAGACCAATGTAGATATGATTGCATGAAATAGTACTCTAAGTATTATTAGGTTAAAATCTGTAGTCCTCTGTAGAATAGGAATACTACAACCTTCTTTTCAGGAAGTACGGAAATTCTCAGTAAAATAATTTCTTTAGTACTAAACACTGAGGTGTGTATCTGTGTGCATGTAAATTCACAAATACAAGAGCATGCAGAAGCTGGTGTTATTTATGAAATGCAAAAGAGAATGGGACCTGAATTGTGGGAAAATTTCACTCATCCATCAGCAGAGACTTGCAAATATTAAAGGGACAATAAATTCATAGAAAAGAAAGCATAATCTGTAAAATCTTAAGAAGAAGAGGCACTGGGATCACATGGGAACCACAACTCACAAATGCAAAATTGAAGGATTTTTTTTTTAAAAGAAGTACTGTTATAAGGAAAATCGTTTCTTTCTCATTTTTATACTTTCCCCATTCATTACTAGAATTTGAAGATGTAATAAGAAAGCATCACATAGAGACAAAGCAGCCATTGTGTAGTTGTGACATGATGATTTGGAGGCAGATAAATCCGAGTTGAAAGCTGACTCTGCTTCCATGTAACTGCTGTGTTATGTATTATTAATGGCCCCAAATGAATATGCTTTCTGATTTTCCTCTTCTTATGAAGTATTAAATCTCAGCTTCTGGATGTGACTTGCTTTGTTCAGTGGAATACTAGCAACGATGAGATAGTATAGACTTCCTAAATCCCTAAAAATTGAGTTTTGTCTTTGCTAAAATTCCACCTCCCCAAGAAAGAAGTTCATGATGTCCCATGCTCCAGCTACCTCACAGTTTTGTTTTGTTTTTTAATGGAGGAATTTGTGGTGATTTTGACATATAGCAATACCTGAATAGAGTTGTAAACTTGTTCAACAGAATTAAGTTTGGCAAGTGAAATGTGAAAGGCCACAGAAAAACCTGACTTGAGGCCACTTGTTTTCTTGAGGCAATAAGCATATTGAATTTTAAGTTTGAAGAATTAAACCATTATCAACAACTCCACATATTTTAATGATGGTGGTAAATACGATTCCTACTTTTATGAGAATTTAATAAGACAGGAGATACTAAATAAAATATAAATTTATGTAACTTTGTTGAATGAACAGATCTTACTTCAGTGTAAATACAGTAAAATTTTATTCTTCTGTCACTACTGGCATTAAATACACTCTGTTGAATAATCCTTTCCCATTCACTGAGAGCATCTCAAGCAAATCCATAACTTTCAGATATCTTTGAGCTAGAAAAAAATAGTGTCATTTCAAATATTTAAAAAGTCCAGTTCAATAATATTACATCCATTTGATAATCTGAAGTCCAACCTATTTAATACATTAGTTCTCTATTCTTGTTCATCAATACATCCCTTGTTGTTGTTGTTGTTGTTTTCAATTATTACTCTCTTGCTTCTGAGTATTTCATGCCCTGGGCCAGGGTAGAGAGAATTTAACTGGCTGGGGCTGTTGTAATTGAGCCACTGAGGTTTTCTTCAGTGGGATGCTTTCTTCACAAAATGTTGTCTGAGTCTTCCAGTAGAGCACAACCAAAACATTACTACTCAACCATGCTGCTGCCTACAGAAGGCCAGGTTTTGATTCTTTGGCTTTCTAAGGTCTCAAAGCTTATTTTCTAGGACCTGGAATTCATACGAAAACTCAAACTCTTCTTGTTTGTTTCATTTGCCCACTCTTAGAAATATTTCTTATTTGTAAAAGCAAAGCTGTGTCTTTTAAAGATGTTTTATTCATGATTTAGTTGCATTGCTGTGGCTAATGCCTTCAGAGTGCATGACTCTCATTGATTTTAGAAATGATCCAGTAGACTTTCTACCCCTCATTTTACTTGAAGTGGGAAAAAAAAAATCTCTATTCCTTTGTAATGAAAGAAGTCAATCCTTTCCTGTTCAGTGAATCACAAAATTTTTTTCTTATAATGTATTGTACTTTTTTGCCCCCCACTGTTTGGTGATGTGAGTTTATGATTGGAGAATTTAGTATAAATATGTTTTGATAAGTTATGTACTCAGTTTTATTCTTTTTTTTTCTTTCATTGAGTTAGTGGTACTTTTTAGGTATACAGTAAAGTTACATTCATCATTGGGATCTTGTGTGTTTACATGATATATCTTGGTTCTCATTTTTTCCCCATACCCCTGCCTCCTCTTCCTTTGAATATAATTTCATACTTAATTTATTTATCTATTTATTTACATTGTTATAGTTCAAACTTAGGGCTTCATGCATATGAGACAAACACTCTACTGTTGACATAGTGGAGTGATTAAAAAAATGCAGTGAATAATTATATATTTTTTGAAATGTATTACATTAAAAGATACATTGCTATTAATCTCTTTCAGAATCTCCCTCTCTTCAAAAACACTTTTTCTGTCATTCTTAGTACCCTCTTGAAGTTCTTTTCAATAACTGTTTCTGGTTCCATTTTAGTGGCTGCTTTCATGTCCTGAATTGACTCAAAACACTTAGCCTTCATGGTCATCTTGACATTTGGGAAGAGCAAGAAGCTACACAGTGACAGGAGCTGTGAAAAATGTTTTTGTTTGACCGAAATTTTCATAAACATTTGGAATCAATTCAGGACAGGAAAGAGGACTTCCATGGATGCCTCCGAAAGGGGCAAGAATGATGGGACAGGTGCATTCCAAACAGGGCCCGTATTAATGAGAGTGTGTTGTCTTCTAAAAATTGAAAAAAAAATAGCCACTGTATATGTTGATAAAAAGAAAACAAGTCAAAGAAATAGAAGTTTTTATTCTGTAGAATACCTTTCTGTCCAAAACTGAGTCAGCAATAACACCATGTCCCACCATAGCTGTCCAGAAATCCAGTTATAAATAAAAAGTACTGGTCCAGAACCGTGATTGAGGCTGTGAAAAACCTCGGGTCTATCTCATAGTAGTAATACTTTTATGTATTTTATGTATTTTGGTTAGGTGGAATAATTATTATTGTTTCACCCCACTAAATATTTCTTTTAACTTCACTGGTGGTTTATGCATGTCTAGTTTTAAAGATGAGTTGATTTCCCAGCTAATTTCTTTCATACAATTACCATGTGACCACTTGTGTTTGCCTCAGCCTGTGGTATCTGATTCTCTTGTTCCATACTCTCTTGTAAGAAGTGCTATGTCAGACCTGGTCTGTCAAGGTGTGCATATTCAGAAGATTTAAAAGCACTTATTTCTACTGAAGGAATCTGACTGTGGTTATTTAATTTCTCAGATTTTTTTCTTCATTTGTATAATGGAAAAATAACAGTCCTAAATACCTCACAGGATTATTGAGAAATTTTAACAATTTTTAAAATGCTGCTTTTAAATTATAAAAGAATAAATAATTTTAGAAATTGCTATTAAAATAGATATTTCTCATGATAAAGAGAAGGGTATATGACTAAAGACACAAGTTTTATAATCAGGCTGATCAATGGTTAAACAACACATCCCCCAATCACAAGTCCTGTGAAGTATAGCAAGATAATGACTGACACTTTACCGAACTCATGAACTCATGAATGGGCTATTTTTTTGCCTTACAAGACTTTTGAGATGCTAAAATGACACTTTGTGTTAAAATGTCTAAATTCACTCATATGTATACATTATGTGCTTGATCATATTAACACAAATCAGTCCCAATTTTTTTTTTTTTGTTGTTGTTGTTCCAGGGATTGAACTCGGGACCTTGTGCTGGCAAGGCAGGTGATAGCACCACTGAGCTAAATCCCCGGCCCTAGCCCCATTTTTTAAGATAGCTCACTGCTGCACCTTGAAAAGTGTCACATAATGAGTCCCAATAAACTAAAAGTATTTTAGGACAGAAGCCCATTGGAGACAACAATCCCTGTTGTCTAGTAAGGAAAATATTCACTTTTTTTCCTCCTAGTGTTGAGGCTACTTCTGTTGGTATAAATGTATCATCATTCTAAAGGAATTCTCATTGTACATTAAATAATATGAAAGAATCACAAATATTCAGCAAGGAGTTCATCATTGAGAAATATTTAGGAGAATTTTGCCCTGTCCCTCAAATAATATTGGTATATTGTTTCTGTATAGAAGTGATCATTTCAAAAAAGGAAGTATGCATGTGTCAGTTAGTCTTTTCTTGCAGTATTTTTACTCTGATATACCTGGAAAAGTGACAAGGTAGCCCTTCAGTTAAAATCACTGCTAAGACATGGAAATTATTTCTTCCATCTTGGACATACGAAGATATTCACACATACCCAGTAGCAGAAAAGAAAGACGCCTCTTATTTTCTAATGAATAACTTTTGCTGGATATAATACAGCCTTCTTTATTGAATTTTAATGTCAAACATGTGTGTTTAAGGGTTCCAGGAAAGAGACTGATTTACTTGGAAAGCATTGTAAGACTCCTTTAGAGGAAGACATGGTGTAATCTAGTGACTGGGTATAAATGGAATCACCCTCTTGATTTTCTACAGCTGATAAGGAAAGAAGTCAACCACATTTTGGTCAAGTTCCTAGAGCCAAGAAAGATACAGAGTCATACAAGTATGTAAAGATAATACACACACACACACACACACACACACACACCTGACTTAACAGCAGTGAGGCGACTGGCATGCATTTATGTGGTGGTGAGGCCTAAAGAGTAGGACCCAGGGAATGGAACAGAAACAGCTGCAAGAGCAAACACTTGGGAGCAGAGTATGCACAGAATATCCTCTCATAAATGACAGCACCAGTGAGTACTGGGAACCAGGCCAGAGAGACCCAGCTGCAGCCTGTATCAACCAGAGGGTCAGATGCTGGAGGACCTGCATTCAATAGTGACACCACGTGGCTATGAGCCTTCTCTCAGTTTGGCCAGTGGGCTGTCTGAACCATTTTAATTTGGTTTAAAGAAAATGAAGGAATTGTAAAATATTTACACCTTAAGACTGTACAGCTGTTCTTATCCATTTCTAAGAGTTTTCATCTTCTTAGGACACAATAATGATTATTCCAATGTTTTGTCTTTCTATCATAAAGTCTCAGGCAAAGAGATTTCATTATCACCTGAAATATATAAAACCATATTTACGTACTTTTAAAATATGGAATTTTTACTCATCTAAGATGTGTTGTTAAGATAGGCAAATACAAATTAAAATGATTAAATATGAATAAAATTTAATTTTAATGCAAGAAGTATTTCTGAAATTGGAGAAAATCTGCACAAATTGTTTTTTTTTATTTTATGGGCAAAGAAATTCTAGGAAAGAGTAGAAAGAACCAAATCACATATCCAAGGGAGGCAAAATTTGAAAAATAAATATTAAACATAAGCGCTTCCACTAACAGTTTCAAAAAATAAGTGGGAATATTAGTGACAAAGCTATATGATTCCCTACTAAGAATCGCTGGTTGCTGAGTGAATAAAGTGGAGTTAGTAACCTGTGTCAACAACCAGTACAGCTTATCTTTTAGAAGAAAAGGTCAAATACGGTTCATGTCACAGGAAAGGGACCTGTTAATAATTCAGTCACATGTCATATTGGAAAAATCAATTTTCATTCAAAGATAAGTGGGGAAAAGTGGGCTTAATTTTTTTAGTGCTATTACATTTAAAAATATACAACACGTGAAACTTTTTTTTTTCTTTTCACCAAACAAATGGTTGGGGAAGCAAATTTCACTTTCAAAAAATAGGGCCAGAGATTTATTTAGCTCAGTGGCACTGTGCCTGCCTCACAAGTGCAAGGTCCTGAGGTCTGGAGTTCAATCCCTGGTACTGCCAAAAAAAAAAAAAAAAAAAAAAAAAAAAAAAA
>NW_022900928.1:42508343-42537039 GCF_012274545.1 Fukomys damarensis | reverse complement strand
AAAAAAAAAAAAAGATAAAACAACATATTCTTGTAAACAGCAACACTATTCATAGTAGTCTACAAGTCAAATCTCCACTGATGGCAGAATGGGGTATATACCAAGTGGGATATATAGACACATGGAATATTTTCCAGCCGGTTATGGTTTGGGTGTGGCTTGCATAAATTCCTCAAGTTTTCATGTATTGAAATTTAATCTGCATTATGAAGTAGTGATAGCATGGAAATTTATGATGGATATTTATGGTGTTAGAAATTGTGCCTTTGGGAGGTGACTAAGATTTAATAACACTGTTAAGATGGAGCTTCCACCATTGAATCCTAAAGGCTTTATAAGAAGATGGGTCAGAAGAAAAATATACACAAGTGAGCTCCATGTCTCTTGCCATGTGAAGTTCGGCACCGCCTTGGGACTTAGTCAGTGAAAAGACCGTCACCAGATGGAAGTCCTCACCCTGGTATGAAAACTGTGAATCAAAATAGGCTTCTTTCTTTCATTACTCACTCTGGGTTTGGTGTTGTTGACAACAAAAACTAGAGTAACACACCAACTTAAAAAGGGAGGAAATTTTGGCATATCCTATAGCGTAGATGGGCGTTGAAAATATGTTAAGTGAAATCAATTATCAATGCCAAGTATAATATGACTCCAATAAGTGAGGTATCCACATTAGTCAACTTGATAGAGGGGCTTAGAACGCTACGGGCAAGGGGAAGGAAGAAATGCGGAGCTGTGATTAATTGGTATTAGAGTTTGGATCTTCAGTGTCTCCCATAGACTATGTACTGACAACTTAGTCATCAGCCTTTGGTACTGCTGGGAAATGGGGGAAACTGTCAGGAGCCGGCTCGGGATTGGGCCACGATCAGGAGGCATCTTGCCCGCCTCCTGCACCTCACGACCTCCCTCCCTTTGTGCCCAATTTACCCTGCCAAAATAGCCCAGAGTGCAAGGAAATATTAATTGTGCTTTGTTTATTTTATTCCTAGCTGACTTGGTCCTAGGAACAGCAAGCTTGCCTGTCCCTCTTCCCAAGCCTTATCAGTCAGCGAGTCTCAGAATGTATTAGAACAACAAATTACCAAGGAAACCCTGCCCCATCTCCTTCTTTGTTCTTCCCCCTCTCACGCTTTCAATAAAGTGACACTCAGGCTTCTCAGGCTTCGCTGTTCTCGGCTCAGCAGGCAGGGAGGCCCCACCTGGTCCCACCTAAATCCTCTTTTGTCTGCATCTTCCGCGGCCCTACTCAGACCTCAGACCTCGGACCCTTGCCACGCAGGCCATGGCAGGAAACTTTAAGAGGTGAGGCCACATAGAAGTAAGCTCAGGCATTGGGGTCGCGCCCTTGAAGAGGACACTGAGATACCGGCCCCTTCCTTTCACTGTTACTCCTCGGTGGCCATGAAGTGAACGTCCCCCTTCACCACTCACTTCTGCTATAACGTATTTACGTGTAGTGGCCCAAAGCAGCATACACAGGAGACTGGACTGAAAGCTCTGTGACAGTCAGCCACAGTAAATCATTCTCCCTTACATTGTTTATCTTCAGTATTTTGTCATGACAACACAAACTAACTCAATTGGGATTAGAGTCTTTTTCTTGCAAGATGAAAACGTTTTGAAGATTGGTTGCATAGCAATATGAATATATTTAGATCATTTAACGGGATATGTAAAAATGGTTAAGATAAGAAAGATATGCATTTTAAATTAAAAATAAATTGACCAAATAATGAAAGTGAGAGAATTATATGGCATTTGCATAAAATTACTATGAAAATAAAAGAGAATTTGAAAAAAATGGTGTGCCACTACAATTAAAAATATAATAAAAATAGAATCTAGAATACATAAAGTCAAATCAAAAATAAAAATATCCTAAATATATAAAACATTATTTACACATTCAGATATTAAGGAGAAATAAAACATTTTGTTTATTGTTTTTTGTTTTGTTTTGTTTTGTTTTTGGTACTCGGGATTGAACTTGGGACTTCGCACTTGCAAAGCAGGAGGCAGAACCACTGAGCTAAATCCCCAGCCCCAATAAAACATTTTGAAAGTGTTGAAGGAGAAGTCATCTAAGTATTAGACAGCCAACATATAATGTAGAAGTAAATGGAACAAAAATTACAGCAATTTTCATTCAAACCTAGTTCTGGAATTCTAATTATCTTAGGATAGTAATGATAGGATATATAAATGTGTATTAAATATATTGAAATGCTAGCAAAAAGAATAATTTCTAGTTTTAAAAAAATGTCCTAAATCTTAAACCCTAATTAGCACAAATCAATAATACACCTATAGGGCTGGGGATTTAGCTCAGCGGTTGGGTGGCCTGCCTTGCAAGTGCAAGGACCAGAGTTAAAAAAAACAAAACAAAACAAAAAAAAACGAATAATACACCTTGACCCTCAAGAAGGCTGGAATGTTTATCAAATTATCTCACACTTGTCATTACAATGGAAGAGTAGTTTTTAAAAATGTGGACACTTTATGTATCTCTGAGACTCACTATAATAAGCCAGTCCTTGCAATCCTGAATGAACAAACAGACTCAAAACATTTGATCAAAGATGATATGTATAAAATACTTAAAATATTAGACTTGGTTTAATGAGATGTTATAAAATGTTCTTCAAAAATATAGATAGTATGCTTTTATGATCCTCAACACTCTTCTGAGGGTAAAGTTCCACTGAATTAATCAGGAAACCTGGGTAAATTCCAGGAAAGAGCAGTGAGTATGTTTAGAGATGTTATGCTTCAAAGATGATGAGAATGAACCAAATGAACATTATTTTCCATGTAGAAAAAGGTTATTGGCATCTCCAAGGTAAAACCAAGAGAAGCAAAATGAAGAAAAAAGGAGCAGTTAATCTTTGCCAGGAGACAAGCCTAGGGAGGAAGTTAGAGTAGTACACAGGTGGAAAAAGACAATTCTTCAAACAATAAAATATCTACAATAGAACCCAGAGGGCAATGAGGAGAATGGATGGTCATTTAGCCAAGTGGGGCAGTTCAAAGTGTTTTGCCTTATTTTATATTGGGTCATTGTTAATTTTTTTATGAGGATATCATTCCTCATTCCTCATTCCTAACATTTCAAAGTATTCAAAATGTGTGGGACTCTACTTCTGAGGGGACAGTGGTGAGGTATGAGGGGTAGGGAGTGTCAAACAGGAACGCCTTAAAGGAGAGTGACATGCAGTACCTGGCTACAGTATGTTTTCCCCATGTTTCCTCTCAACAGAAAGCCTTGGCTGCTGGCAAAGGCAGGTCACTGTTGGAAATCTGTCAAGGCTTTAATCCCATATGTCATCTCCTATGCCCATAAATTTAGGAACTTGAGATGATGTTGGCTTTGTATAAGAAATTGAAAAATCCTGGGCCATAAAACTACAGTCAGTACAGTCTTCCAAGAACAGAGGATGCAGCTATAGGATTGAGAAGAGGGGCTGGGAGAGGAAGACATAGAAAAAATCAAAGTTGAGATTTCAATCTGCTTCTCTCAGACTTGAAAAAAAATGTAATTGCAAAAGCAGCCTTAGTTTACTGGGAATGATATTTATTGAAGGATTGGGAAGGAGAGAAAAAAGAATCACAGCAAAGATAAATGGGGGGAAATCATGAAAAATCACTGAAACTCAATAATTCATTTTAAAAATGGAACTTTAAATAATGGTTAGAGGCCAGGAATTTAGTTCAGTGGTTCTGCCACCTGCCTTGCAAGCACAAGAACCCAAGTTTGGTCCCTGGTACCAAAATAAATAAATACATAAACAATGGGTAGAATTAGTCAGTGAAATCGCCAAATCTTGATAATGAGAACTACCAAAAGTCAGCCCATGACCTTTCTCCTCTAAGAGAAAGTTTTCTTGTACCTATGACTTTTCATGGCATAAGGTATGTCTCCAAATATCATTTTTCAGCTGGGAAGACTACCTAGAGTATAGTATAACAAGTTAGCACTTTAAATACAATTGTAAGATAAATAATGGACTAAACACGAGACATTTAACAGCTGTACTAAGGAAACCTAAATTTATAAAAATGTGTACATGGAAAGAAGTAATTTTTATTTAAATGTAGTCAATTTAAAAATAATGAATTTATTCTAGTGATTGTGTCCTTGTTTAGAATAGTTAGAAAATCAAAAGTAGAAATATATTGAGGGTGTAAGCTAAACTCCTATAATTTTCTATTATGTATTTCACAACTACTGCTCCTTACATCCCATGTGCTATTTTGGTGAGGGTGAAGTGATTCCCTCACAAAATTTCCCTTCCCTCTGTTCAGTTATCCATCCATAGGGGAACCCTTGATGTTCCTTTGTACTCCTACTTTCTAGCATAGTATCTGATATACAAGAACTACTTAATTAATGAACCTTAAATTAATACATCCTTCGATGTTATTGAACTGCTGTTATTCTAAGCCCATGTACTAAACTATTTTCCCATTCAACCTGAATAATAAAATTATATTTTCCTAATCAGGCAAAATAAAGTTGCAAACATTTTCTTCTATGTCCTGAAAAGGCAATTGCAAATATAACTTCAAAAACTATTTTCAGTACTATAAATTTTTTCCATTTTGAGCTCCCTAAAAGTGGATATGAGTCAAAGTTTTGGATGTAATATACTCAATAATGAAAAGCAGTAAGTGGGCAAAGGAAAAATTGAGCAGAGGAAGAAAGCAAATTTACATACAGCTAATAGCCTTTGCTACCTAAGTGAAGGATTTGGCATTCACCATTCAATTGTTCACCGTAATGTCCCATGTAACAGTTTAAGTTGCAGTGTGCCAATTTTGCTCACTGATTGACTGTAGGCTTTCTTCAAAAGTTTGTGATTTGAGGGTGATGTAGCTGTCTGGCCTGAAGCCTTTCAAAGTAACTATCCACTAAAGATTATCTGCTGATCTTATTCACTACATTTAGGGTAGCAAGACCATAGTACAGAGGAAATCAGAGTGGCTAGTTTTTGTGTCTTTCTTTTATTTCTGCCATAAAGAAATTGTGGATTGTGATAATTAATGCATAAATTGTATACAGTATACAGCACAGTCCATCAGAGTAAGAATTCACAATTATAGCCATGATTATTATATAAATATTATATATATATGAAAGAAGAGTGAGGAAGGAGATAAAAAGAGAATTAAGATATTAAGGTGTGTTGAGTATGTGTACCAACTCCTCATGATGCATGCAATCATTATGTGCTATAAACATCTACTGATAAAAATATATGTACTGTATGGCCAAGTACAAATCAAGTGCCAATGAATGAAAACCATTTTGATGATTTTGACTCTTATTTCAAACTCCTCCTCCCCTCACCTGCTTTTCTTGCAAATTTTCTTGGTTGCAATGAGAGATCAGAACCACTAGGAAGCTTGTCTTAAGGTCTGCCTTGCTCAGCATCCAGCAGTGTGTTCTGTTCCTAATCCTTTGCCACTGTTGTATCACTTTTACTTTGGTTTACCAAGTATTAATTGTTTCTGTTAAATTCTAGAACACTTTCATTATATTTATACACATTGACATATATGTTAGTGAGTATGCAAACCTCTTTATATCTTGTGTAATTTTCATAATTTACTTCTGAGGTACTGCTAATTATCTTTTCAAAACTATATTTTACAGAGTCATTTGTATGTGAGTCAATTTGACTATTTCTACTTGGATTCCAAACCCAGTGTTCTTTGCCTTATGTCCTAATGCCTCCTGGAAGACTTTGACCATCAACAGTACCTTGAGTAGTACTATATAAAATAGTCAGCTTATCATTCTACTTTGCAAGTGCTTATTTTGATGTATTTAATCCTGCATATGCAAAGGAGGGACTCTGGTCTATTGGGAAAGCTGTATCATCAATTTCTAACAGGTTTTAATGATCCTGCTGCTCAGCCCATGAAGCACAGACATGCACAATGAGATCTAAGAAGTGCCACAGGAATTGGGGTTGAGTGAGGTGCTCACAGCAGTGGAAGCAAAAGGGCTGTTGCAATGCTTGCATCTTGGGGCAGTGAAACTAACTTTTCAGAGCAAGAGCAGAAGCAGCTCCATGAGCTCACCATTCATGCCTTGATTCCACACTGTGCCTTCTGACCTCAGAGTATTATGATGATGATGATTCTATTTCTAGAGAATTCAGAGAGAATAAAAGAGATTATTGTAGGAGGCACTAAAGATATATAGGACTTATCCCTCAGAGGACCATTTCAAAGGTTTTGAGTTTCAACCCTCCTGATGCTTTAAAAATAATCCAGGATTTAGAAAGCCTGAAAACAGATTTGTGCTCAAAATGACAATATAGTACACAAAGTGCTCAATTTATCCCAAGAGGCAGGAGGTCAGGACATATTCTCATCCCCAAAGTATAGACTTTGATCTACCAAAGATAGTGTATGACTGGGTTTCTTGAAGTTTTTTTTGGGGGGGTGTCACAGAATCATATTAAAAAAATGTGAAGGAAACTTTTTAAAGGAAACCTGATCCTCTATAGTGAAGTGAATGACAGTTTAATATTTTATATAAAACAATCTTCAATAAAACAAACACATAGTAGTTCTTAGTAAGGTATACCAGGTGCTTCATATAAAGAGCAAAAAAATATTTTCAGTACTTCCATGTGGTACAAATGAAGTAATCACTGAAAATGTAATTTTTATTCAGCTAATAATCCTGAAGCTGACTTCTCTCAATATGGCACTCTTTCAGTTATTGCTTTTATATGTGACTCTTACTGGCATTGCTCAGCAAAATGGTAGAGAATCAGGCTGGGGATTTAGCTCAGTGGTTTCACTGCTTCCCTTGCAAATGCAAGGTCCTGAGTTCAATTCCTAATACAAACAAACAAACAAAAACAAACACACCCAAATGGTAGAGAATCTACAAAACTATGGTAGAGAATATATTGTGTAGGTAGAAGTTAAAAAGAATAAGTATTTGATATTTTAAAAAATATATGCCTGTGTATTAGATACGATTTTATTTAAAAAATATACAGGTCCTGAATTCACTAATAAAATACCACCCCATGCTTTCAAAATACAATTCTAAAAAACCTAGACATAAGTGCATACAATAACTTCAAACAAGTAATGAAAATCAAAATACCACTTATTTAAGAAATATTAAAATATTGTGGTTATAGAGAAAAAAATGCTCCAAGAAATAGATTTGTATAGAAATACACAGTGAAGTATTTACATTCCAAAAGAAGAGAGAAGAAATTTCTTTCTTTGGATTTGAAGTCTCAGGAAGTATACTTTCACATGTCTAGTAGATATAAGAATATTTTCATAGATGTTCACTAGCCAAATATTACATTATGTTTACAAAGCCAACTCAAAAAATCATACCCATTGTCTAAACCAAGCCATCTTTAATGGATTTTTAGGTTCTAAATGCAATCCAGAGCATTGTTCAGTATTCTTTCCTCTCCTTAGGTTGAATAATAAATAGATTGGTGTGTCCTTCTCATGCTGTCACTTAAGAAAGCACATGATTTCATCTTATTCCATAATTGGAAATTTTAATTTGATTTTCCAATTAAACTGGTGACTCTTAGGTATTATTCCCATTATAAAGGTAATGGTATTCTTACGTAGTTAAAAATGACCTGTGATACTGAGTTACTGTTTGTTAACAAAGTTCTGTCCAATGTTTAGCATCTGTTGATTAGCTAAGGAGGTTGATGATTTAATACATGTATACATACTTTCTGAATGTTGTTGAGGTCTCCTGTGTAAGGATTAATCATATTTTTCACTTCCAGAAACAATTCTGATCATAGCCTCATCAAAAGAGAATATTGTATATTTGAAAAACAGATTGGTGAGAAATGAGGTCAAAGATATGTTTTAAATGTTTTTAAGTATTATATCAATTTTATTCCTTGTGAATTTTGATTGGATCATCATGACTTGGATGTGTGTCTGTTGTAGTGGTGTTCTGAAGCCTCTGGTGTTGGTTTATATAAGCCAGAACCAATTACGCACATGTCTTTCCAAGTGTGCATATAATGTCATTCCTTTGCCAGTCTGATATTAGCTGTATTTCAGGGGATTATTTACAATATAGAAGTTAAAAAAAATGTTACAATTCAAAGCTCTCCTCCCACCTTTACTCTCTGGAAAAGCATTTATTAAGGATATATTATCCCACTACTCTTTAAGAACAAAAGAACTCCCTCATACTCCCAACCTCCATCCTGATCTTGAGCCTTGCGATCTGCCTCCCAGGTGAATTGGATCACAACTTAGAGTAGAAGAGCTTGTTCCCTTAAGCAACGTGTAGGTAAGAAAAGAGAACTCTTACTCTTATGAGGGAGGTGCCTTTTTGTGATTGACATTCCCCATATTTTCAGTCTGACAATAGAGAAATGTAGATGATTCATCAGCTTTGTGTCATTTTTCAAGCAGGTAAAACAGTCCTACTCCTATGGGGGAAATCCTGCAAACAGCAAAGAGCAGGTAGTAGTGGTTTATGTTGAGTGTGGCCAAGAGAATAAAAGTTTCAAAATCACAGTGAGAGCGAATATGTTGTTCTTCTTGTACTCTGTGATTTTTTTTGTCATATTGCCTTTTTTCCAATTTGCATAATGAAGAACTTGTGAATAAGAAAAATCACTGATTCTTTCAAAAGTAAAAAATGTGTTTTCAGAGCAAATTAAAGACAGATGTAGGAGGATTAGAGGTTCCATTTGACCCAGCTATTCCTCTGCTGAGTATCTTTCCAAAATAATTTTAAAAAGCATAGCACAGTAATATATGTGTACCCATGTTTATAGCGGCACAGTTTGTAGTAGCTAAATCTTGGAAACAGCCCAATTGCCATCAGTTGGAGACTGGATAAGGAAGAGGTGGTTTTTCTATACAATGGAGTACTATTCAGCCATAAAGAATGAGAAACTAGAGTCATTCATAGGAAAATGGATGCATATTGAGGCCATACTCTTAAGTGAAATAAATAAGACACACATGCATAAAGGCTGAATAGTTTCTGGTGTGAAAAACTAAAAGTGTAAATAAGATCCAAATGGTATAATTAACAATGTGATACAGAAGAAAAGGGCTAAAGGTGTAGGGGAAGTGGGAAGGGTAGGGGAAAGGAAATAAGGGAAAAGAAAACATATGAGACAAAGAAAAATGGAAACAAAGTTTTTGTAAATAGGGAAGGGTGGAGCAGGTGAAGGGAGGGCAGGAGTATGGGGAAAAAATGAGAACCAAGATCTGTCATGTAAGGTACAAGTTCCCAATGATGGATGTAACTGTACTGTATAAGTAAAAAGTACCAATAAACTCACTGAGGAAAAAAAAAGAGAGAGAGACTGATCTAGGGATAGAATCTCCAGCTCCTGTGTCTTAGCATGTCAGAGATGGTATGGTATAAAGATTCATTAGATCAAACCCATTGTGTTATAAAAAGAGCAAATACACAGCCAGGATGCCAAGCTCCCTCCCAAGAGCAGACAAGCAAATGACAGTCAGAATTATGGAGTTATTCAACTCCCCACTGAGGGATCTGAGCACACCCCCAGGGGAATTAGCTTCAGAAACCTGGGATATTTGGATATTTATACTTTTGCCTTCTGAACATGGGTTCATGGTTCCAATACACACACACTCCATGAAGAGTAAATGATTATAACTTCCTACTGAATTCTGGACAAAATCAAGAAATCAGAATTACAATAACAACAACAAATACTAATTTTGGGCATCACACCATGACTAATTAAATGGAAGTATCTACCTGGAGAAGGGATTAACAAATTGATCTATTTTTATTGTAATATATTAATTTTTCCATTAAATTTATTAGTACATTTAAAGCAAACAATGCAGTTACATTTATCAATGGTATCTTGTACCTTTACATAATATATCTTGGTTCTTATTTTTTCCCCATACCCCTGCCTTCCCCACATCGGCTTCACACTTCCCTGTTTACAAAGACTTGGTTTCCATTTTCTCACATTTTTTTTTCTTTTCCTTGATTTCCTTTCCCCTCCCCTTCCCACTTCCCCTTTAGCCATTTTCTTCCTATTTCACACTCTCAATTATAACATTTGAACCTTATTTATACTTTTAGTTGTTCACTCCAGAGAAACTATTCCATATTTGTTCGTGTGCCTGTTTATTTCACTTTAGTATAGCCTCAATGTGCATACATTTAACTATAAATGTTTCCAGTTTTTCATGCTTTATGGCTGAGTAGTACTCCATATTATAGAACAAAACACATTTTCTTTATATAATATATGAATTTCTTACAGAGAAAAAATTTTATTTTTGGTGTTCAGTTCTTTGCGTTTGACAAATTCATCCAATACATGTAGCCACCATCACACAATTTTGCTTTGTACTTTTGTGGTCATCACATCTCTAAATCTCAGCCTCTAGTGATTACAGATCTATTTCAATTTTTTTTCCTGCAAACTTACTTTTTATGAATCATTTGGAATGATCATTTGTCAAAATCATTTGAGCCTAGTTTCTTTTACTTAATACATATATGATTTTTGCATGTAACTATAATTTCCTTTTTTTTGATGAATAAGTATCATTTTACCATATAATGTGTGATCACAATCTATACTGAATTTTTAAATATCTTCATGTTAAATTTAGCAAGCTACCATCGTATACTGTATCTTTATTTCTGAGAATTTTCCCTGTTATTAACTTTTCTTTACCTGTCACTAACTTTCCAATTCCACTTTCTTTGGATTATTGTTCATGATATATTAATTTCATTATTTTAATTTAGCTATTCTAATTAGTAGACTTATGATTAGGTATTATTTTTATTATAATCAGACATTCCCTATAGTAATTATTTTGCCCAGAATGAAATTAAATTTATTTATTGATATGATTTATAATTTATTTTCCTATTTATACCTTCAATTTTAGCTGGTCTACCTCCTCTTTCCCATTTTCTTTTCAATTATTTGAATGTTTTTATTGCTACATGTTCATTCATCTATTGGCTTTTGATTATGAGTCTATGTATTACCTCTGTAATAATGGAAGGATTAGAAACACACTTAAATTTCTACAATCTATTTAGAGAAAACATTGATCACATTTGCATACATTTAGAAGTAACTACATTTTTAGATAAACAAATGTATTTTCCCAAAATATGTTTCATTCTGTCATTTAAAACATCACAAAGGTTATAATATATAACATATTATTGTTACATAAAATTTAATGTTTTACAAAATGCCATAGGCTTTGAAAAAGTAATTTATAATATAAGCACAGTTAGTCATTAAATTATTTGACTGGTCACATCTATTTTATATGCTGCTAAATTATGTAGAAAATAATCTCATCTATGCTTATAGATAAGCTAATATCTGGAACACACATTGTTTAAAATATTCTTACAAATAATAGTAATTTTGCATCAGCATAATTTTTAAGAGCCCACATTTTTCTTGAGTAATCTAAAAATTTACAGCTCCATTCATGGAATCTCTCACTTAATACATACCAAAATCTCACCATTAGTCACAGTTATGAGATTTAAGTCCAGAAAGCTGCAACAAATTCCTTTGCTTGTATTGAATATAAATTAATAATGAATAGGGAAGTATTTTAACAGTTATACAAATCTCCTACCATGCTAAATTGCACTACATTAACAGAACATCAAACCACAAATGCTAATTTCCATTAGTTTAACGGCCAGGTTTCCTTTAGTCTGCAGAACTCATGCAATTGAAACCAAGAAACAGGAAAACATATATTCAACAAAGTGGCCCAAGAGTGACTGTGATGTGTGTGTAGGACAAAATAGGCAACCTAATTCCATAGAATTCAATAAGCTTTTGGAATGCAAATTTCGTCTGTCAAAATCTTAATTCAAAAGTACCACTCAGCACTATTTAAAAATTGGAAGAGAACTAAGTGGTGGGTTGTTGGAAAAATGTGCAATGTGCTTTCTAAATAGAGTAGGTAGGCTGACAGGTATATAATTAACTTCACATCATGTGAAGGACAGGAAATAGACTGCAGTTCCTTGAAGGGAGGAGGTTTGGTAATTTTCCAAAAAGGCGAAGGGTTCTTCAATCAGAGTGAGTTTGTAATTTCTTTTATTTCCAAAGAAAATCTAGGGTTTTTTTTGTGTGTGTGTTGAACTTCCTTGAACCTTAACGGCAGTGACATTTCCAAAGTCGTGGTTTTATTCTACGAGGTTAATATCATCATAAATGCTTTGGCACCTGTGTCAGTTTGAACACTTTTCCAGTCTTGTTGGGCTTTTCATGTCTTTGGGTTACAGTGTTCTTCATCTCAACTTTTTATTTGTTTGCTATATTGTTTTACTTATTATGTATGAAGAGAAATTTGACATCTGTCATTTAGAAGAAAGAGAGATCTCAGATCTCACTATTCTCTGCCATGGAAATACCCTGAAATACTTAAAATTCACGTGCTCTAAGACACTAATATCAGTGATTTGGTCACTGATATAATATTCTCAAGTACTGACTGGTTTTCAGCAGAGAGTAGAGAATTCAGTTGCTCATGGTTTTCCTTAGAGTTGTTCGCTGCTGTAAATTTTGTTTTAACGAGAATAATCACACACACGCACACACACACACACACAAAAAAAAAAACTTTCTTTGCATAGAGATCAGTAGATAACCCATTATAGCAAACAAAATTCAAATTGCCTTTTGAAGAATCTCACAGTGGTTATCTCATGGATAGGACCTTTTAGGCAAGATTTGAAAGAGTTGATGCACTTAAAAAAATGAGTTATGACCTTAGATATGTGATGATGAAAGGAGGTGAGATTTGGAATGTAGGAATTGCACAAATACAAAGGAAAACAAAAGATGCACACTGATTTTTAACACCAGTCACATTGAATTATTGGACACAATGGGGAATCGGGATTTTGGTAGGGTTAGAAAGAGCCGTAGATATGTGTTTAAGACAGTGCTTTTGCTTTTTGACATTGCCTTACAGTTTTTTCTAGGGAGCCTATGCAAAACTTTTAGACTGACAACTTAGATACAGAGAATTTCAGCATATCCATGGCAAAAATACAAATTTTCTCTCAGCTTTCAACAGTGCATACTCTCTTCAACTCCACATTCTAGTGCTGGCCTATGTTCTGGTATCTGCCAACATGGAGTTTTCCCCATGATATAATGCAGATTCTAATTGAACACAGAATTTGAATTTTAAAAACCAAATAAAAAACATAACTAATAAACTCACAATAGAAATACATTTTTTTCTATTTCTTATACAGTTGTTAAAATGAAAGCCTCTAACATAATGAATGCCTCTTGCTTATTTTAAGCACTCACTGTGGGCAATATTAGAGGGGAAAAATCAGTGCGTTACCTCCAGCTGCTAATTTCTGTACACCTCATTAATTACTCAAAATTCACAGAAGTGGGATATTTAATTATTTCCGCAAATGCTAAAAAACATAACATTCCACTGTTCAGATGCGTATCATAGTTGTAGCATGAATATTTTTAATGGAAACTTTATAGACAGTAAAATATCAAGTAAAAAAAAAAGAACCCTGACACTGTATGTAACTATCAGTAGCACCTTAAGTCTCCTGATTCATCTACAAGAAAGAATCATGCTTAGTAAAGTAAGATCTGATTTGAGGAATCCATCTAGTTCGTTTTGCTAAGAGTTTGTTTGGTCGAAGACATCTTTGGGATGTCCGCATCTTTCTGATTCTCCATCCATAGCAGAAACTCTGTGAGGAGTAGGTAGGATAACTCACTGGGACACCCTTTTCCAAAACTCTTACTAACTCCTAGGAAACTAATTATGCTGTAGATAGCAGGGAGGGTTTTCAAATACTAGTGTATCAGGAAAAAGTGGAAATCAGCCATTGCAAATGAGGGAGAGGAGAGTGAATGAAGAGAGTGCCCCACGCAGTGAAAGAAGCATTCCTAATATTCTGAATAAGAAGAGATGACACATTTCGGTTTACTATCAAAAAATTAAAATATAGCTTATATTTCAAATCTTCTAAAAAATGAACATAAATTTTTATGGTAAGATATTAACAAAAGCAGTTCAGTATCATTATGAAAGCCTTGAACAATGTTAACATCTTTATAAAATATCTCTTACAGAGGATATACTTCCTAAATTTTTTCTTGACTCCTTATTTCATACCTGTAGAGAAAGTTCAGCTGCTTCTCTTACCTGTATTACTTTAGTCTCTACTGACTGCTGTTAATTTCTTGTACAGAGATCAGTGAGCCAAGTAGCCCAGATGTAGATGTCCAACAAGCTGGGAGAGAGAACAACAGGGAAGCCTACAAATAGGACATTCTAAACCGACTCATCCTGCTCTCAGTCTCTGAACGTTTAGGGAAAAATACTGTCCTATAGCCACCACATATTAATGCTAATATTCATGCCTACAAGGGGTTGCTTGTATTAATTGCCAATGTTTAAATGATAGTTATTTTCTGATTAATGCATATAAATAAATAGTGGCAACTCTAACTTCTGTATGTTACAAATTATTTTTTCCCAATTTCCAAAAGCATTATTTAGTTGTAACTCCTTGAACAATTTTAGCCATATATAGAATCACCATAAAAAAATTGATCGTGAAATTTAAGCTATTATGGGCTACCTCTAGGATTTCAAGCCAAATTTTCATTTACAATATTTCTTTGTCATTCTTAAAGGTGAACCTTTTTTTCTTTTTCTTTCTTTTTTTTTTTTTTTTTTGGTACTGGGAATTGAACTCAGGACCTTGTTATTGCCTGCCAGGCAGGCACCTAGACACTGAGCTAAATCCCTGGTCTTAAAGGTGAACTTTTAAGTTGTAAGTTTGAAGTTCATAAAGCTTCCATCTGTTCATAATTCATGTGTGTGCATACAAATACATATACGGTTTCCAAATTCTTTTAAGAGTTTTTTGATCTGATAGAACCCATTTACTCCTTGCATTTAGTGGTGATTAAGGCTCTATTTCTTCCTTCAATGTATTTCCTTTTCCTTAATCATCTGTTTTCTTTAAGAGCAAAACAAGCTCTCGGTTTCTCAAAACTTGAGAAATGTGATTAAATTCTCTTATCCTAATCTCATATTTACAGTTAATAAGTGCTGTCGGTCTTCACTTAGTTCAGACGTTCACGCCAGTCCAGGGCCTCTTTACCACTTCTCTCCACTGTGCGAGTCATGACGGTGTATCAACATTTTATTGTCTCAGTAGAGTTTTCCGCTTCTACTTGTGTCTTAGTTTTGCCCCTAAGTGTATATTTTAAAAATAAAAATTGTAATTATTTTGAAAACATAGAAATTTCATTCCAACAAAATTATTTCCTTAAGACATAATACTATCTTGTCTCACTTCAGCTGAAACGTTGTACTAGTTCTTCATTTCATTTAGAAGAGAGGGCATTTTTTAGGAGATCACACAAAATCCTAATCCATCTCTCAACTCTCAGTGTCTCTAATTCTACTTTACTTGAGCCACACCATTCTGGCTGTAATCCAGTCTCATCTGGAACATGCTGACAACATTTATTCTTGAAAGTCTTTCCCCTGGCTCTTTCTTCTCCGGAGAATGTGATTCCTCTGAATGTCCTCGACTCCTCTTTAGGCAAGAATTCCTCAAATGTCACCTTCCAGATGAAGCTAGTGCTGGCTGCCTTACTCCAAAATATGACTGCATTTTCCACTCATGTCCCAGTAGTTTTTTTGTTGTTGTTTAGTTTTCCCAAATTAAGAAATATCTCCTAACACCTTATATCATTTTATAGGTTATTGTTGTTTAGAGTTTGTTTCCTACTGCTGTGTGAGGTCAGCAATTTTGCTTCCTTTAGTTTGTTTTTTTCTTTTTTCCCTTCCTTTCCCTCCCCTTCCTCTTCTTCCCTCCCCTTCCCTGCTCTCCTCTCCCCTCCCCTCCCCTCCCTGCTCTTCCTCTCCCCTCTCCTCTTCTCTCCTTTCTTTTCCTAAGTACTGGAATAATAGGGCCTGGCGTCCTTTGGGATTCTTGTCACCCAGAAGAGCACTGGACACACCATAGAAACTTGGTAAACATTTGCTTACTATTTATATTAATTGGTTTTGTTTTGGCCTATTGCAATATTCTTCTAGTTAATTTTCCGACCGTAAGTCTGTTTCTTTCCATATCAAGTCTCCATACTTCAGCAGATTAATTTATATATCTCAATTCTGGTGATGTAATTTTGTTTGAATTCTTCAATACTTTTACAATACCTATCAAAGAAAGTCCAATTTCTTGACATAATGCCTGACAGGACTCACATTTGGAGTTCAGACTTTCTAGTCTTAGCTACTGTAATTTTTATCCCTTAATATTTATATTTCATGATATTTTAATTTTCTTCTTTTTGTCTCTCATTATAGATTCTTAGATAATCTTGATCATGGAAATATTATTTATACTTTGATGAGACCTAGGTAAGAATCCATTGCCTAAAAACAAATGAATCCTTTTACATCAGCTCAGTATCAGTGTTCTTTTACATGTAAAAGTATACTTATTGGAAACTAATTGAATAAATATCAGTTACTTAGTACAACTTTTTATGCCGGGATGACTTTGGTTTCCCCTTGTATTTTTGGAACTGTTGGGACCTAGGTAGTTAAAAATTAGATAACCCCTACCCCTGTTCCAGGTACCACTCTAGTAGTTTAAGCCTCTGGAAAAAATGAAGTCTAAATGTGAAAATATTTCTCTTCATAAATGTAGGACATACAGTGAATGTTCTTGCTACTGATCTCTTAATTATAGCAATAGATTTTCAAAAATTGTCAAGTATCTTAAAAAATCATTAGTGCTCTTGAGAAGTACAAAGTATTTTCTCTGATAATTTTTAAATAATTAGATTTTTAAGTACATTTATTTGATGTAATGCAACATTTAACTTATTTTATTATTTGACAAAATTATTAAATCTATGTTGCTGATAAAAGTTTGAAAAACTTATTTACCAATAATTATGTTATTTAAAGTAGGTATGCTAGATATATTTGCAAAATGATTCTGGAGGAATAGTTTGTTTCAGGATTTATATAAATTAATAGGGGCTTCAAATATTTTTAAGCCCAATAATTCTGAATATCAGATAGTCACAAAGATGTAATAGTGAAACTTTACTTATATGTTGAAAGAGACAAAAGAAAGTCAAAACATCAACCTAAATTTTTGGTTATTAAAGTGAAAGTGTTTTTTTTTATAATGAACCGATTTTTAAATCAGGTTTGCAGGGTAAAAGTTCAAACTGACTCTTGATTTATGTAAAATATAGACTACACTATTTGATATAACCAATAACCAAATTGAAACATAAAGATTATTCTAACATTCTAAGACTTAATCACCAAATCAGGTTAATTGGACAACTCATTCCATCAATTGTGGAAAACATTTTCCATAAAAGATATTAGCAGGAGAAACAAAGAAAAAGCAACCAAAATCCACGTAATCCCATGGCTCCATTTAAACTGAAATTCAAAGAATATTAATATAAGAATAGTCAATCTCACAATCACTTAGGGGCAGGAAAATTGGGCTGACATTTGTTAAACTACTTAGAAGAATATTTGAAATATCATTAAGAACTGGAATGATGCCAGGAATTGAAGAAAAGCAGGCAGGGTACAAAACTTCAAACAGAAAAGAGTAGTCAGAGTTATGTGATATGTATGATGTCAGGAGCTATTTTATTTTTAAGTCCCACATATTGAAAGTGACTCTATAAACAGCCAGAGAACAATAGACTCAGTAATAGGGCTATATTGCCTTACAAAAAGGAAATGATGCCAAACTATGTATCTGTTTGCACAAAGACAAAGCTATTAGCGTTGTGAAATAAAATCTGTATTTCCCTGGGAGGATGATTGAAACATTGAGCGCAGTGTTTCAGAAAGCTTAGCATTCTAACCTGGTTTAGGTTGACTTGGAAATGAACACTGTCACATCATTTGGCACGTTAGCTGAGCCAGAGCAAAGGAAGGTGGTTATAAATGCGAGCATGTCCAGTATCGAGGAAGTGTCTACCTGGAGGGCTGCAGGAGCTTTGGCACCGGGTCAGGTTTTAGTTTCCATCTTTATTAATCATCTCCAGGGGGGAATAAATTGCCTGCTAATGAAATTTGCAGATAGCACTACATTTTGAGGTGTTGCCAACACAGTTAACAAAGGAGAAATAAATATAAATGGACTTAAGCATGCCATTTATCATTTATTTGGATTTAATCAAAATTATTCCCATGATACATTTATAAGTGATTCCCACAAATTAAATTTGGGGGAGCAATCTCCATCTCATAGCAAGACAAACAGGCTGATGTTAGTGTCGCCTTCTGTATTCTGCTGGGTTAGAAGAAAAAGGATATCCCACTGCAAAACCACAATACATAGAATGTCTTCTTTCTACTTCCCTGGAGTGGCAACTCAGAAATTGATAGCATTTGAAGGACCTGAAAAATTCACTTTTAAGAATTCAACTAAAGCATGGGGATCAAAGATAACACATGTACTTTCTTAGCGTTTCTTTTCTAACTGGGCTGTGTCTAGAAAATGTTGCTTTTCCTGTAACATCTTTGAGGGAAAACTCGTATTCTCACTTCTTGTGTCAACCTAGGGTCTGGAAGCAAGTCAGAGGCCCACTGCTTTTTGTTGCTCTTTCTAGACTACTCTTCATTAATTCTTTCTATAAAAATACAGAGAGAAAATATAAGGGCCTTTGAAGTTGATGAGATTAGGTACTTTAGTTACCTGTTTTTCTCATAATTACTCCATTATTAATAGAGGAATTCACTTGATATTTTGTCTTTATCAGTACATCCATTGTGATCTCAAAGTCCATTCATCCCAGACTTTGGCTCCTCAGTTCTTTCATACTCAATTTCTCATATTTCTTTGTTCAGCTGTGCTAATCACATATTCGGTCATTCCCCGAATCTCTCGTTAAAAGTGACTCTGCCTGGGTTGGAGAGATGACCCTGTCGTAGAAGGGTTGCCTAGCAAAAACAAGGCCCTGGGTTTGATTTTAGAATAGTGAAACAAAACCAAACCAAACCACAGGAAGTAGAGCAAAAAGATGCATGACTACAGCACTGCCTCAAATCTTGATATCCTAGTTCAACAACCTCTGTCTCTAACACCTATCTTTACAGTTCTGCAATTCTAACAGTTCTTTGACTCACCCATTGATCCCCTGGTCTTTCTACTTTTGCTATTTTTCGTGTTCTTTTTTTTTCCTTTCTGTGTAGCATAAGCCTCCCTTGTCTATCAGTCCGTCCTCTGTAGTATACTCATCGAGCCCCACCTCTCTTCTAGGTTCTTCCTTTGTACAATTTCAACCTGAGTAAATCGAATGATACTCCGTAGCAGCACAGAGCAACTGAACATGAACAGTGAAAGATGCCATTTTACGTTTATGACCATAAAAATGAAGCACACCTTTGGCACTCTTCAGAATCGCAGCTATATTTCACTAGATAACTCACTATTTACTCTACGAGAAGGTGATTTTACACTTTCTTCTGTCTCCTCCAACTTCATTTATACTTATTTTTTTTCCCATCTACTCTCTCAACTCCTTTATTAGGCCATTTACCACAGCATGCACATTTGGCTTATTCTATTGACAGAATATATTTTTTTCAGCTTGAATTGAGTTTATTGGTACATTTTAGGAATACAGTACAATTACATTCATTATTGGGATCTTGTACCTTTACATGGCAGGTCTTGGTTCTCATTTTTTCCCCTTGTCCCTTCCCTCCCTTCACCCCCTCCTCCCCTCCCCATCTACAAGCACTTTATTTCCATCTTTTCTTCATCTCACATTTTTTTTCTTTTCCCTTATTACCCTTCCCCTATCCATCCCACCTTCCCTACACTTTTACCCCTTTCTTCCCATTTCACAATGTCAGTAATCTTATTAGGGTCTTATGTATTATTGCAGTTTATTCACACCAGAGAAACTATTCGATCCCACCCGGAGGAGGTCTCTCCAGCCGCCTGCTCTGGCCCACCCAGCGGGTGCGAGACCTCCCCGGCTGCGCGCCATTTATACTTACTTCTTGTATCTCATTGGTAACCTGTCATAGCGAAAAATGACAAGAAATCAGAAATAATCTCCCTGTCTTTTCACCACTATCTACAGCGATCTTCGTACAACTCTTCCCATAACCATTGCTTACCTTCTTACAAAAATTTAAATATTTCTGTTTTCATTCAGAACTTCTTTGTGTGTACTAGTTCTAATCCTCACTGGTAAAAGAACTTGGTTCTAGCCAGGCATGGTGGTGCACGTGTGTAATCCAAGCACTCAGGAAGCTGAGGCAGGAGGATCACTATGAGTTCGAGACCAACCTGGACTGCATAGTGAGTTCCAGGTCGGTCTCAACTACATAGTGAGACTCTGTCTCAAAAAAACAAACAAAGAAAAAAAAAAAAAGAACTTGGTTCCAGTTATTTCCATCTATCCTGCAATATCAGTTTTCTGTCTCTCTTGGTCATCATCATCATAAAATGGAAATTAAGTCACATTCAATTTAAAAACAAAATATTCCCTAACTTCTCCTGCTCCCATGCCATGAACTAATTATGTCTCTTAAAATTTATATGTTGAATCCTTAATCCTCAACAGGTGTGCTTTCGGATACCAGACTTTAAGGAGATAATCAAGATAAATTAAGGTCATAAGATGAAGACCTAATATGATAGGACATAGGTCTTTATAAAAGAAGAAGAGAAGAAACACAAGAAATCTTTCTCACTCTTCATGAGCACAGAGACAAACAGTTAAGTGAGGACACAGTGACAATGTTATAATATACATGCTGAGAATAATGACCTCCGCAAAATCCAACCCTGACAGCATCTGAATTTGCACATGTATATTATCTCCAGAACCATGACGAAATAAGATCTGTTGTAGAAGCAACAGAAATCTATTGGTGTTCTGTTTTGGAAGTTGCACCAGACTATAACTACAATTTTATTTCCATATTCTCCTTCATACAATTTCTTCTATTTGCTTCTTTTAAAAATTTCCATAGTTTTTCTCTTTGGGCCACACGAGTTACTACTTTCTTGAGACCTCTTTTTTCAAGGCTGACAAGGAATGTAGTATTGTTATATCAAATGGTCAATATTAGCATTCATTTTACTGAGTTTCTGAGTAACATTTGATACTGTGGATCAGCCCCTTGTCTGGGGGAAAATTTTCTTCTTTCATTTACAAGATCAAATGCCTGTTTTTTTCTCATTGTAACTATACCATACTTCTCCAAGGGAAACTTTTTCTTCCTCTGGTTTATAAACTTTTAATGCTACAGCTACCCAGAACTTGATTCACAATTTCACCTGCTTCTTATTTTCCTCTTAATCGCCTCATCTAGTCCTATTTTTTGTCAATACTGGTAATATATATATGCTGAAAATTCTCAAATTTAATTTCTCCTCTAAACATGCCTCTCACCAGAAACATTTCCATTTTCAGGAATTATACTATTATTTACCCACTTGGTCTTGATTTCTTAATTTCCATGTTCACATGTCTAATTTATTGGAAATTTCTATCATACATACACCTTAATATTTTTTTACCTTATTGAGTTTATTGGTACTTTTTAGGTATACAGAACAGTTATATTCATCATTGGGATCTTGTACCATTACATGGCAGGTCTTTGTTCTCATTTTTCCCCCTACCCCTGCCCCCCCTTCACCCCCTCCTCCCTTCCCTATTTACAAAGACTTTATTTCCCTTTTTCATTTTCTCCTATTTTTTCTTTTCCCCTATTTCCTTTCCCCTACTTTTCCCATTTCCCCTACACTTTTATCCCTTTTTTTTTCCCTATTTCACATTGTCATTTATACCATTTTGATCTTATTTACACTTTTAGTTTTTCACACCAGAGGAACTATTCGGTATTCACACATGTGTGACTTATTTATTTCATTTAAGAGTATGGCCTCAATATGCATCCATTTTCCTATGAACAATTATAAAAATGTTTTAAGTATAATACACATTTATCCTCTACCCAGATTCTATGAATATTTATATCATCTATCAGAAAAATAAAGATTTTTCTCTGTTGATTAAAGACAAAATATCATTTTATCACTGATTACTTCAGTGTTTTCTATAACAAAGAATGAATGCTAGTATGTCTCATGACTAATTGTTAACTTGAGTTACATCAGTATCTGTCTTTAGTATTCATACTACTTTAAAGTTACTATTTCCTGTTATATAATCAGGAAGTGTAATGAGTGAAGATATGTAAACATTGTACTACTTCAAAAGCTTATTCCTAATAATTTTTAAATTGATTGATGCTTATTGCTCGCACAAACTATTATTATATAGTAAAGGAAATAATGTCTCAATCAGAACAATGTCTGTTACCTAATTCCAAAAACTGTGACTACGTTAGGTTTCATGGCAAAGAAAGTTTAAGGCTCTAGATGCAATTAAGATAATCTGCTGATTTTAAAATACTGTTGTGTTGGTTTATGTGGGTGGATCTAATCATTTGTTTTCTCATTGAGTTTATTGGTACATTTTAGTTATACAGTACAGTTACATTCATCATTGGGACCTTCTATCTTTACATGACTGGTCTTGGTTCTTATTTTTTACCCTTACCCCTGCCCTCCCTTCACCCCCTCCTCCCTTCCCTATTTACAAATACTTTATTTCCATTTTTTTCATTTTCACATTTTTAATTTTCCCTTATTACCTTTCCCCTACCCTTCACACTTCCCTTACACCTTTAGCACTTTTCTTCCTATTTCACATTGTCAACTATACTATTAGGATCTTATGTACCATTATAGTTTTTTACACCAGAGAAATTATTCAGTATTTATGCATGTGTGACTTATTAGTTTCTCTTAGGATTATATCCTCAATGTGTATCCATTTTCCTATGAATGGATGTAATTTCTCATTCTTTATGGCTAAGCAGTATTCCATTTTATAGAAAAACCACATCTTCTTTATCTAATCTAATTGATGGATTCAGGATTTGTTAAAAGAAAAACCAGGATGAAGAAGAGTTGGCTAAGGAGATGTGACTGTTGAAGAAGGTCAGAGAGATGCTGTATGAGAAGTAATTCACTTACCTTTGCTAGTTTAGAGAAAGTATGGGAGCACTAACTGCTGAGAGATGTGGGCAGCATCTGAAATCTGGAAATTGTAAGGAAAAGCATTGTGCTCCAGAGTCCCTAGAAAGAAACACAGCATTTCCAAAACATTGGTATTAGTCTGGTGACATGCTTGTCTATTTGACATCTCACCTACAAGATTGCAAAAAAAAAAAAAAAAAAATCACATATCAAGAAGCCATTAAGTTTGTGAGAATTTATCAGAGTAGCAAATACAAAACAGAGTTGCCAAATGATAAGTCTTACTATTTTTCTATATTTATTAGATTACTACCATAAACTAGTATTGTTACTTTATTTAGAAAGTCAAAACTGTATTCATCAGATTGTTTGCACATAATAATCAGGAGGATGCTATATATAATAGAGGAAACCCAAGAGAATCACAGTTAGCTGACTTAACAATGAAGTTTCCCTCTGGAATAGTTCTATTTTTATTTATTTGTTGTATTTATTTAAACTTGCTTTTCATTATAAACTACATCTCCTAAGCCCTTTTTTTCATTTTGAGGAAGAACTCCACTAAGTCATTAAATTGCCCAGATAGAGGTTGGTCTTGAACTTGGAGTGTTCCCGTTTCAGCTTCCCAGAGCACTAAGATTACAGGTATATACCACCATGCCTTGTACTGTGTTTTTTCTTGGTCTGTTTAGTAGCACTTCTAATGTTGTGTTGTTGTTGTTGTTATTTTTTATTTATTATTATTTTTTTTGGTACCAGGGATTGAACTCGGGTCCTTGCGCTTGCAAGGCAGGCCACCGAACTGCTGAGCTAAATCCCCAGCCCCTATTTTTTCATTTTTAACAAGAGTCAGATGGAGATAAATCATTTTATTGAGTACCTAATCTTGGTCTGCTCTATAAAGCTAGATACAAAATACAGATAATGAAAATAATTCAGAATCTCTTGTGACTTATGCAATTTTGGGCAAGATATACAAAAATATCTCAGAAAAGACAGTATAATCTTATTTTTTCTTTAAAACTCTTTCCTAGAACTATTTTGGTGAAGAATATAAAGAAGTTTTGCCATAATGGTGTGTGCATATAGTTTTTCATGGATAAATAATTGCTATTCTGCAACAAATTTTTCTCCACTTCTGCAGCAGACAAGGATACACCAGATTTTAGGGTGAATAATTACTGATATAAGGAGCAAATAAATAATAATTATCTCACTTTTACAAAACTAATCACAAATGTTTTCGGATGAGTTTACCAGATATTTTCATAATTTTGATGGCTCTATCAAGGATTTTTGTTTGCAAAATGAAAGAAACATGATTGTATTATTAAGGTTGAAATTTTTAGCGGAGTTAGAATGCAGTAATTCACAAAGTAAATCATATTCAAACATGTTGCTGTGTTACTTTATCTTTTGCCCAACCTCCTTTGCTGATTTCTATTGTTCTGCTTTGGAAGCTATGTTCACCAGAGACGTGTTTTTCCTGGCCATTGCCAGCCCTGTACTCAGATTTTCCTCAGAAATCTCTCAGCGAATTGAAAGAAGAAAATAAGATGTTAACTTGCCCACCCATGAGACTAGGAGAGAACTGCAGGAGAAGGAAGTGGGGTCTCAGAGAGTTGGCCACACACCCTCTCTTGCACCTGGACACATAAATCCTTCACTTCCACCTTCTTATTCTTTTAAATAAATTTTTTCTCTTCTAAATTGGGAAATTAGAACATGTATTTTGGTGAAGAAGAAATCATGAAATGAAGTTGTTCTATATTCATATACTTTCAGTGCTCTCCACTGCCTGCTCTGTTAGTCATCACAGTGCAGAGTAGCCTCCTCCTTTCCTTCTGTCTCCACAAATCAAAACTTGCTCTCAGAAAATAGGTTTATGAATTTATTCACACAATTGCAAGAATAACAAATAATACCCTCACATCACTACCAGTTCCCAGACATCATCATCCATCTTCATCACTTGGGTGTTATATCACTCGGGTTGTTTGTGTCCTCAAAATCCCTCTCCATTGAACATTCCAGGCACAATTTATCAATTGATTACAGTCAGTTAAAGGAGAATATTTCTGACTGTTCCTTTAAAATACAAAATAAATTCCAAACTTGGATGATGTCATGTTTCTGAAGCATTAAGAAAAATATTTTCTTCCTTATAAGTGATTATTAAGTCATAAGGATTAAATAGGAATAAATTTGCAGTGTAGAGAGAAAAATGGATGATTCTATCAATAGATGCTTTTACCACTCTGATTTTCTCCTCCATTTTTCATGTAATTTTTCTGGTAAGGTTATATGTAAAAGTCTGGTATCCTTCTACTGTTGGGAAGCTCTTTGAGAATGTAAGTTCTTCTTGATGATCTGTTTATCTTACCTGGTCTCAAGTCCTGGAATAAGCTTACAAATATTACGTTTGGTATAATTCTGTATTTGACTAAATTCATACAGGATAGAACCAAGTTTGAATAGTTGGACCACATTTTCATGCAGGCATAGTAAAAGTAAAATAAGGCAGGATAACTATCTTTTTTTAAGAGATAGAAATACTGCTAAACTAATTTAACTGGACAAAGACAGTATGTTCCTACAAGTAGTTCACAAATCTGTTTATGAGAGTTACTATAGGTTCAAGAAAGTTATGATCTCTTGTCTTTCTTTACTTTTCTTTTAATTTCATTTTTCTTTTTAAGAGACCATTCATTGCGTTGCTTAGGCTACCCTAGAATTTTGTTTTGTTTTGTTTTGTTTTTGTGAGATTAAGTTTTACTCTTTAATTCAGAATGACCTTGAACTCAGAGCATCCTAGGCTGGCTTCAAGCTCCTGGCAATTCTCCTGCCTCAGTGTCCCAAGTGCTTTGACTACAGGTGTGAGCCACCATGCTTAGCCATAGCCTGGAATTTCTTAACTCTTCATTCATCAGCTTCTATGGTAGCAGTGGCAGGCATGTACCACCATTCCCAGATTATTTCTTGTTGCTGTTTTGTTTTATTTTATTTTTATTAATTTCAGGTTCTGCATGTGGCAGCATAGCTGCAGTGATGAATCCTGGGGCCTCCAAGTTGTTGTCTGATTCTTACATCATTCATTTGCCATATCAGTAAAGATATAATAGCACAATTGATTAGGCCAAATGTTTAGTCAAACTCTGAAAGAAACATTATCAAGGGAATGTAATGGATTTTAAAATACAGAAAAGATCTAAGTTCTAAAAGTAAAGATAAATTATTCTATAAAAAAGAAAATAAGAATGCTATATTACAACCTAGAAAATTTATGAAAGAGTGGGAACGTTCATCATCTTCTTCGTTTTTATAAAATTCTGGATTCTGAATAGAAAATGAGAATAGATGCAGGATTTTCTTAGCATTTATTTAAATCCTAGATTGTTAATACTTACTGATAATTTTGAGATATAGAAATGATTATGAACATTCTTTGTATAGTATTTACATTTTGCAAATAAATAATAATCATTTGTTAACTTTCTGATACAAACCCAGCTTTAAAGTTATTTTATTTACATTCATTTTCTTAGTTACTACTGAAATATTCCATAGGAGGTAAGCAATGCGGTAAAAACAGTTCTCTGTTTGAAATAGTTCTCTAGCACTCAAAACCACATAATCTCCTGAAGCATGTAGCACAGAGCTAGGAAAACAGGTAGTTGTCACTGTTAACTATTCTCATTTGATTACTGTTATTGGGCTTCTGTGGAATCCTTGATTATTAAAGAAAGAATATGAAGATGTTTAAGAAAAATAGAAGAGATAGGACTGGTGCCTAATAATTATTAATTACCCTCTCTTTATTTGATATCCAGGGAAAATCTAGCCCGGGAATAATTGCAAAATAATTTAGTGGAATTTGGATAATGAATATAATCTAGAGAGCTCAGCCCCTAAACTTGATTGCCGAAGGAAATGTACACAAATATTTAGCCTGAGCTCACTACAAAATTGATTAGCCTTCTGCTTCATTTCTGCCTTAAAATAGCTCAGTTTAAAATTCTGACAATAAATAAGGCAATGGAGGAAATCCAATCAGCTAATCCTATTTCATTGACTCTTCTAATTGTTGTCAGGAGCATTCAGGGAAGGCCATATGTGGAGAATGCTCTATTATAATTGTTTAATGGTTGAAACAGTAATTCTGAAGTTTTTGCTGGTATATTTAAATTCAGAAATCACTGAGAAACCATCAAAATGTCGGAGTGCACTGTAATGGACTGATAGCATACATTCCAGCACATTCATGCACAATCACACATATATTTGGAGTTATGACTCCATTATTAGAAACACATTATTCTTCCATGAAACAGCACAACATAATTCATATGCAGAACTTAGAATTCTCACATGTTCCACAGATCTAAAAACATTAATGGATTCTGCCATGTAGACAGCCTGTTCTGCAAGAAGCAAATAATCTAGTAATAATGACTATAAATCTAGCAGTAATTTATTGGCTGATTTCTATGTGCCCACCAGTATACTCAGTGAGTATACAATTCTCATAAACTTCATTCCATAGATGAAGAACCCAGGATTGAGAGAGTTGCCAAGGTTGGCCAGAATTACTTAGTAACTGAGTAGACAAGAATTCAAATATATACTGAAGGAGTACGAAGTATGGCTTTTTTACTACCTCTTTGCAGAGGTAAGAAAACTACAGTTAGCCCCAAAAGACTCAAAGTGATTAGTGTTCAGGAGCTGTGTATATTTTTTCTGTCCTCACTTCCCTCTTCCATTTGGCCAGCCTCTATATATCTGAAAACATTTAAAAGCTCCTGTTGGCCTCTTGAATAAAGTGTGGTTTCCCAAATTTTTGTGTAATATGGCTCTAGCCAGTGTTTCCCAAATTTCTCAGTACTCTTCTGCCTCTAGTTGTCAAATATTATTCCCTTATTTTATTTTTGCTCATGATATTCCCGCTGCCAGACCTCACCATTCTACCTTCTAGTTGTTTAATCATTTTTACAATAATTGGGTTAAATCTCACCTTTTCTAGAAAGATTTGCCTGACTTCTACAACCAAGTTTTTTGCCATACTCATATTAACACCATAGTCTTTAATTAAAATTGTATGTTGGCTGTTAACATTGTGTGGCTCCATGTCATGGGTATTTTTTTTTTTATTGAGTTTATTGGTACATTTAGGGATACAGTACAGTTACATTCATTGTTGGGATCATGTACCTTTACATGGCAAGTCTTGATTCTCATTTTTTTCCCCTTACCACTGCCCTCCCTTCACCCCCTCCTCCCCTCCCCATCTACAAACACTTTATTTTCATCTTTTCATTCTCTCACATTTTTTTCTTTTCCCTTTTTGTTCTTCCCCTACGTATCACACCTTCCCTACACCTTTAGCTCCTTTCCTCCCATTTCTAAATGTCAGTAATCTTATTAGAATCTTATGCATTGTTGCAGAATATTCACACCAGGGAAACTATTTGGTATTTACACATGTGGGACTTATTTATTTCACTTAGGAGTATATCTTCAATATGTATCCATTTTCCTATGAAT
>NW_022900928.1:42495749-42502006 GCF_012274545.1 Fukomys damarensis | reverse complement strand
GGTAGGCAGGCAGCTGAAAAAAAAACCCCCTCTGGGGTCCTTGGGTCCTTCCTGGGTCTGTTGTCGCGCAGGCCGGGAGCTCACGCGCACGCCGCCGGGTGATCGCAGACAGGCAGGTAGGCAGGCAGCTGAGAAAAAACCCCCTCTGCTGTCATGGGTATTCATGTATAGAAACTAGAATATGGTATGGAATTGATATTTTCTTCACCTCTTTTATATTCGATAAATTATTAGCTATTTATATATCTTCTTTTTTTTTATTGAGTTTATTGCATAAGATTCTAATAAGATTACTGACATTTAGAAATGGGAGGAAAGGAGCTATATATCTTCTTATATGTCGGTAATATTATCAATAATAGCAAAATATTTCAAGAGTGAAACTTTTTTTTCAATTTGATCTATGAGCTGCATCTTTTGTTCTAAGCCATGCATCAGTCCTGACTTCCAAGGCACAGCTGTAAATGTGTGTCTTCTTGGCTTACACTGGTTTTGGAGACCAAGGTGGAAGAAACACTGCAATGTTTGTGACAGTCCTAAACAAGAAAAGATTGTCTTACCAAAATACTAAGGACTCCTCGCTGAAAAATATCAGCAAGAAAACAACGCAATTCACCCCGAGCAACTGCGTTCTGTTAATCAAAAAAGTAGACTTTTTTTCTTATGAAAATGGAAAGTGAGAAAATATCTCGAAGATGAAATTTTTTATTTCATAACTTTATAATGTTTTGCATCCCTGTAATTCAATGTTATACAAAATAGATCACTCACAGAAAGGTGAGTAATTTTCCTTAGCAGTCCAATAGTGGAGAACATGTACAAGAGATGATAAAAATACAGTTATTAGGGCCGGGGATTTAGTGGTTTGGTAGCCTGCCTTTAAAGCGCAAGGACCCGAGTTCAATCCCTGGTAAACACACACACACACACACACACACACACACACACACACACAATATATATATATATATATATATATAGAGAGAGAGAGAGAGAGAGAGAGAGAGAGAGAGAGAGAGAGAGAGTTATTGTTTAATTTATAAAATTTTCAAAAACATATGGCAGTAAAAGAAATATTTGCAAAAAAAAAAGAGGGAAGTGTTCTGAGTATTTTAATTGAAGAACATAAAAATATTGTATAGCATCATCTGATTTTCTGATTTAAATGTTTACTCTTGTTCTTTTGTGCAGATTGATTGGAGGAAATACAAATGGCAGGAAAACAGGAAGACATTGTAGCAATTTTGAGGAAAAATTTTGACACTTAGATCACCACACTGTCCATCAAGATAAACATATAACTCAGGACATAAAATTTTGGGGAGCCAGGCTAAAAAAAAAGCATGGCAGTGTATATAGGTTATGTGAAGAACCAGAAAAGGAACAGTTAGTGATGACTCATGGGTTTTCAAATTCTGGAATTAGTAGAAAATAGCAAAAGTTTCAGAGAGAATATAAAATGATAGATTTTGGATATCATAAGCCTGAAGTCATAATGGCAATAAATTTGTATGTGCAAATTAGACAGTAGTAGATAGATTGGGTCTACAAGCCTAAGGTAAATATATGAACTTTGCAAGTTAAGATATTGCTAATTGTATTCCATAACAAGAACAGGACAAGGGCAAAGTTTAAGTTTTGGAAGCATTCAACATTCAGAACTGGAATAGAAGAAAAGGGTCACAATAAATTTTTCTAAAAATTGATTTTCATTGATAAATCATAATTGTGTATATTTTAGGGGAACACCCTATTGATTAAGACTATTTAACTATGCCACATTTCATATACTTATTAATAAGCATCATAGTACATGGTTTAACTATTCATTTCACTTCTGGTATTTCTTTTGTCCAAATTTGTTTTCAAATGATTAAATGTATCAGTATTTTGTAGTATAATTTTATGCTTTTTTGCTTTGTAAACAAATGTCTTATCCTCATTTAAAATGTTGCTTTATAAATACCTGTAATAATGATATCGATATAACAGTGTAACATAGGAATTACTTTCCTGAGTAAAAGTATTTTTAAGAGTAGTGAAGAGTCCTGAGATGATGTGATTTTGTCTCCATTTCAGAGCTGAATAAAAGAAGTCTTGCATCTGAAGTCCATAAATTCTGTCTATAATCTCAGGTAGATTCTCATTGTATAAAATCATTAGTGGTTTAAAATATTTTTACCTTAGCATTATTTTCTTTATAAGTGTAAGTTTCTTAATTGAGTAATTTCTTTCAATATACAGTAACAGTTTTAAAAAGATATAACTTTGAGGCAGATGGGAAAAAGCCAAAAAGTAGGAAGAGGATTTCTAACTTTATCCACACCTTATTCACTATCTGAAGTTTAAAATGATAATGGTTTTATAACCCCTATGGTAAATAGTTTCATTAACCTCATTGAAAAAGCCAGTCAGACACAGAAAGACAAACCAAATAACTCGTGTCACATGACTGACAATTCAAATTCGGGCAAAGTGGCTCATTTTTGTAAACGTTACCCGGTCTTGATTCTTCATATTTTGGGTCATACCCTACTTTCTGCTTATTAAATAACTTTTCCTTAAAATAAAAAATGTTTAATGTCTTACTTTTCTTATTGATGAGACAAAATACCCAACATCCAAAGTTCAAGGAGGAAAGGTTTATTTACCCTCATGGCTTGTGGAGATTTCCGTCCATAATTGGCTGGCTCCAGGAAGGGTGGCATGACAGTCAGACATCACAGAGAAGAAACAGTTCGTGATAGGCATTAAATAGCAAAACAGGTATGTCACAAGTGAGAATAGCCTTTTTATGTTCTATCTAGGCTACCCAATTTAGGGTGGGTGCCAAACCAGTCAGCTGACTAATATAGTAATCGCACATCCTGAATGCCGGCATCACACACTCTGAATCCAGCTACCTCTGAAAAAGCCCCACCTATAAGTGCGTGAGGGGACATCCAGACACAAACCATAACGCTGAATAACTAAATATGTAAATTGGTACTAATAATCCGTGTATATCATATACAAAAGAAAACATGAATATATATATAACTAACAAATGCCCTATATTTCAGGGATGATTACTTTATATATATTGTGTATACCTCATCTGAGTTTTCACTTGTGATGCGTCATTTTTCAGACTTTTAAATTAAAAATGTAAGATGGTTAAATATTTAAAAAGTGGGTATCAGCATTTCCCTGTGTTGGAAACCAAATAATAGAGAATATTTCAGAAATATATCATAACTTCCTAAGGAGTTGAATTTGTGTACCAATTTTCATCTCTGCCTTGCTGAGTTGTGATTATATTTGGTTACATGTATTGGAAAACTTAAAATTCTAGAAGCTTCAACATGACAGCATTTATTAGTAATATTTTTCTAAATGTTGTTGCAAAGATTAAGTAATTATTATAACAGGTTTTGCATAGGGTTTGGCGTAGAGAATGCTATTATTATTGTTGTTCTAAGTGTTACAACCATTATTTTAGAACCACCTAATAGTATTGGATTAAATGCGTTATTTAAAGAAATATCAACATTTATATCAGAACATCCTTCAGAGAAATGAAATTCATTATTAAATTGAAGTGGATCCAGAATTTTAAATTTAAACTAAATTCTGTCTATGAAATAAAAATGAATGAAAAGGAAAAAAAATCAACCTGATTAATATATGTAAAAATTTCATTCTGGTTGTCTTGATTTTTCTGACATTTGCCTGAGATTGCCAAGATTCATTTCTAATCTTTCCTGCTGTGCCTTGAAATTCAGCAAGTCTCTAAAAGAACAAAAACTTTGCATGGTATCTCCTAAAGAAAGGTTTATATATTTCCCCCCACCACATTTCCTCCTATGCCCCCCTTCCCAGAAAAATTAAAAAGAGAACATATTCCCAAGATGGATAAGGCACTGAATCTTCATAAGAACATAAACTTGAAAGACTGTCAAATTTGCCAAGTGTAATTAAGTAGGATGAGATACTGTAATGGGTGATGGCACAGGCTATTCAAAGAAAAATTATTACATGTTTAAAGACTCTCTTCATAATGACTGTAAGCAGGAATAAAGACAGATGAAAGAAAATATTCAGAAAATTATCACAGAAATGTTTCTTAGATGTCTGAGATCTCAAGGCAAGAATAAATAGAGATATGTAACAGTCATTTGAGAACAAGAGCTTATGAAAAGGAAAACTATCCTAAATAATAACATAGTATATTTCACTCCAGAGAATTTGGTAAATGGACATTAAAAGTACTATGATCAAAACATTGTAGCTGCAGAATTCTGTGGACTTTTATTTATATAACTTTTTATTCTTAGTGTGTGCTAGGTATCCATAAGAATAGCACACATCCTGGGGAATTGGTGCATACACATATAACCTCTTGATCATTTATATTTTCCTTTCTCCTTAATGCATCCTCCCCTGTCTCTTCTTCCCAAGATCTCTTTCCCATCCACACCAACTCTACTTCCCTGTTTGCCATCATTGTTTTATTTTGTTTATTAAATTATTTATATTTTGAGATTCTCATATAAGAGGAAGCATGTAATATTTGTTCTTCTCTGTCTTATTCACCTATTTAAAGCTACTATACATTGGACATTCAAATGCTTATACAGTAATTGAAGTGTCATCAAGTAATTTTTAATAGAGCATTAAATTCACAATCTAGTTATTTAGAGGTATTTTATATATTTTAGAGGTATTTCTCTGCTTTCGTATATATTATTTACACAATGGTTTTTGTGGTAGCTTCACTGGTTTTACACATTCTGGATTGTTTTCTTTTTTGCAAGCTTTTCATCATCTTGGTTTCCAAAGGTGAACTGTAAATGTAAGTTATTATTAATTTGGTCCAAGAATGACCTGTATATTTTGATTGTATAGAGACCATGAGGAATGTACATATTGTGTACCTAAGTAGTTATGAGAAAAATGAGGGTCAGTATTTCCAAATAGAATGAACAAAATATCTTTGACTATTTATTGCCTTACTTTGACACGTATCACATTGGATTGCAATTAGTTTTGAGTGCTAGTCTCCCATTGAAGACAGAGATGAAGTCACTTACACTTCAAATGCTCTATATTAGTAAATCATTTATTACAGGTGCCTTGAATGCCTCCTTGGTTTTTGACATACACCTTCTTGCTGAGGGATGATTGAGGTGCAGAGCAGGAAGTCTATTACATGATCAGATGCAGCACACTAAACTAATAATGAACCTCATAATTCAAACCCTGAAAGTGACTCCATTCCATGACTTTTGCTTGAATGAATGCTTCTTAATAATCTTTTTTTTAAATATCTCATTAAAGTGATATCATCTCTCCTCCAGGTCAGGAAAGAGGGGTTCAGAACACAAAAAAACAAAATCTTGCATCTAATTTTAGGATTTTCTCAAGGCTGTTAAAAGTTATTGATGTATTCACCACAAAGTTTATGAACATCATGTAAAGAATACTAAAAACCTCTCCTAGGAGATAAGAATTTGAGAGTTATCCTGTATCTAATTTATTTCATTATGTACCTCTAATAATTCACATATCCCTTTCCCATCTTCTATTTTATCTTAAATACAAATATGTTTCTATATGTATTTCACTATTTGAAGGTTTAAATTAGCTAAAGTTGATGTTTATTGCCATTTGAGTATCAAAGTTGCCTATTCACTAACATGTTTGAAGTTCTGCTTTGCCAGGTATGTATGCAAATCATGTGCTGATTTGAGGGATGGAGTAGGATCTGACTGTATTAGATATATACATATTAGATATGGACATACTTCTATGCAATATATGTATGTCGTTATTAGCCACTTTCACATCACTTGAACAAAATACTCAACATCCACGACCTAAAGAAGAGACTGTTTATTTGGTCTAACAGTTTCAGAGGGCTCAGTTCACAGTTAGCTGGCTCTAATGCAGAAAGGTCATAGGGAAAGAAATGGTAGAGGAAATACACTTTCCCCTGCAAGCCAGAAGACAAAAATAGAAAGGTGAAACTCAGGACAACAATATGCCCATCTAAGTTACAACCTCCACAAGATACTTCTTCCTACCAGCTTCATCTTATAGCATACTTGCTATGAATTTATGCATGAATTATTCTGTGGATGAGTATAGTACCCTCTTCCAAAAGCCTTCATTTATGAACACATGAGGCATTTGAGTGACATTTGAGACTTACACCATAGGCAACTATTAATATGCTATATATCATATGCATAATATATATATATATATATATATAT
>NW_022900928.1:42474611-42495650 GCF_012274545.1 Fukomys damarensis | reverse complement strand
CTGTACTTTGTTGACAATATATTTTACCTGTTTTATCCTTTGTCACAAATACTAAGAAAATAGTACCTGATATAAACACAATATATACTTTCCCAATAAATGCTCTACAAAGTAAGTTACTAAAATTAGACAGAAATTTTATCATTATTAAGGACCTAACCTAAGAACGTATATCAGCTGCATTAGTACCAGTATATAGTTTCCATGGTATCTTATCATAGATAACATTTGCTGCAGCCTAAAATACGTTTACCTTTACTAAATATTACTATGTACTGGTTATTGTCACAGCTTTTTAAATCAAATTATCTTAGTAATCCTTACAGTATATTGTCAAGTAGCTATCATAATGGACATTTTATAAATGAAGATTCTGAGATCAGAATAAAGGTCATATAGCTGGTAGGTAGTAGAGCTAATGTTTGAAATTAAGCATCTAGGATCTACTATACATGTGAATGAAATTAAATCTATTCAGTTGATTTGACTTCCACTATCTTATTATTGAGCCAAATTTCTGAAAAAGACTTTTTGTATGATACATTCCTGCAAGTTACAAATGTGAATAAAAGCTTCATGTAATTTATCTCAAAGGATTGTAGTAATTTTTTTAACTAAACACATTCATAGACATTATTGGATATATGAAACAGTAAAGCAACAATACTTAAGAGTAATACATAATACATTTAACAACTTAACTACCTATCATTACTATGTTACTGTAAGATGCACACATGTACTACATTGCATTTTTGTTTCCAATTTTTAAACCTTCCTTTTCTGCTAGTCCTTCTCCCTCAACCTTGGGTTTTCCCAGGTGGCTTTGGTTAACCAATAATACTACTGTGTAGAAGCAATAGTGTTCCAGGTTCAAGTTCAGATCTTATGAGACCTTATGTGTTTCTGCGTTCAATTTTTTCATCTGTATGAAACATGTTGCCTCTGAACACTGCTATTTACTTATCTCAGGCCCATGTCACCAGACATGAAACATATCTGAGCTCAAACTCCACAAAGAACCATTCTGAAAAAAATTGATTGCTTGATACAGAGTTATTTATGTGAAACCAGCATTGATCAATCAGTCTACTCAACTTGTATACGTGTTAATAGTAACGAACACTGCTTTAAAACCAGTGTTTTAGGGTGATTGTTTAGCAATAATATCTTACTTACAAATTAGCTAATATAGAGCAAAAACTCACACAACTGTTTGAGTCCTTTAGTGTCACAAAATTAGAGTAACTTCAGTGCTAACACACACAAACACACACACATTAAAAAAAAGAGCATAAAATGCTTTGGGCCTTTTTCCTTATATTCTTAGAGTTGCCATACAAAAAGTTGTTTCAAAAATTGACTTATTTTATTAATACATGTGTGTAGTACTGTTCATATTACTTGTGGGGAATTGGTATATATATATAATCTAATATATATCATCTAATTTTGATATATATATATAATATATATATCATCTAATTTTTTCATCTAATTTATATATATAATCTAATTTATGTATTATATATATATCATCTAATTATTTTCATTCTTTATCTCTTACTAATCCCTCCATCTCTTGATCCCCCCCGTTCCCTGTGACACAATTCTGTCTCTCTACTTATTTTTCATCTTTTATATATATAATCTAATTTATGTATTATATATATATCATCTAATTATTTTCATTCTTTATCTCTTACTAATCCCTCCATCTCTTGATCCCCCCCGTTCCCTGTGACACAATTCTGTCTCTCTACTTCTATTTATCATTTATTTTTCTTCTTATTTTTTACTTTGGGTTTCTTATATAAGAGAAAGGAGAATAAAATAAGTTTTAATATGCTCCAGTAGCACTGAGCTCGCTGCAGCATATACCTGCTGGTTGAAATGCATTCATTGTGGTCATTGTACTCAGCCATAACTAGCTGTGAATAAAAAGTGTTAGAATAGCAAGAGGCTGGGTTAATTTCTCAGTGGTAGAGCACTGGCCTACTATACATGAGGCTCTAGAGAAAAATAGAAGGAGGGAAAGAAAAGAGGAACGAAGGAAGGAAAGAACAAAGGAGGAAAATAGGAACAGAGGAAGGAAAGAAGGAAGAATATTAATTTCCTTCTAGATTTTTAATTCAAAATATTGACAAAAATATTGTAAAGAAATGATCCAACAAAAAACTAATCAATGTCTATGGAATGTCTCATTTATTTAAAAGGACACATGATGTTCAAATAATGTAAATGGAAAGACATCCCTATTAATTTATTTCAAATGAGGAAATGCAGAGGCCATCGTACAGTATGGCTAAATGCTCCATGTGAAGTTAAAGGTAGAATGGTCACAGCTTTGACAGAGTAGATTCTGATAAACCTTTTCACATAAATACACAGAGGCATACACATCCAGAAGACTGATGTATTTCCCCTTGAGAGTTTATGTAACTTAACCAAAAATTGATGTTCATTGTCACATAAGCTACAAAAGCAGTCTATTTATTAACATATTCTAAATTCTATTTTATCTATTGATATATTTCAAAGGTCTGTTTAATCAAAAATGGTGAATAACCATGGAAATCACAAACCAATTCAGTAAGAGGGAAAATAAATCTACCTAGGATAAAAGCTAAGGTAGACTGTGAACTTGGAGAGGCATAATTTATTCTAGGTGAGATTCTAGGAAGAAAAATGTAGCCTCCAGATCAGAAGGGAGGCAACTTGGGTTATGTATCTCATGATGATTCTGCAGAAGAGTTTTCTGTCAGGAATATTCCTTTGTGAGAAGAAACATAACAAATACCAGTAATGCTCAGTGATGTATTTGAAAACTACCATGAGACTAGTCTTTATTTAAATTATCTTCAACTTAGAATATTATTAATCCTATATTTTATTGCTCTTCCCCTTTATTTCATGTAAAATATTTAGAATGCTAGAATGAAGTACAAAAATTTAATTTTCAGTTTTTTATTGATCATTAATTGGTTCTATCGACCTGAATACTCATTAAGTTCTTAGGTCCTGAGATACATATTTAATAATTGTAATCATTTGTTATTACATTTAATATAGCCCTCAAAATAATGATGTGTGAGAGAGAAAACGTTGGCCCTTCTTAGATATGAAATGCAAATAGATAAGGGACTTGTTCAAAGTCACCGGTGAAGGCTTGTGACTTGGGTTGATTATATTTCTAACTAATTTAAAGTTAGTTCTTTTACCACAGCTGAATAGATAATTTCATAAAATGTTATTCATGGGGAGAGTATGAGATGGTGAGGGAAGCTTTAGGCTTGAAGTTGACAAGAAAAGGATTTAGATATCATTCTTCTTCATAGAAATAAAAAGTAATATATTGTTCAACTAACCTACCCATCCTGAATATCTGCAATGTAGAAGGTACTGGAGTGAGAAGAACTGAATGCCTTCTAGGAAATTTATGAAGGAAATCACCATTCACAAATAAAACATTTCAGAAATTAGACTGTGAGAAGTTAGATGAAATTATCTTGAAGATTCAAAATAAGGATCATGTTCCACTGAAAATCAGAGTCATAAAAGTAATCACATTTTCAGACAGAGCCTTGAAGAGTCAAAAAGGACTGTAGCATAATTCCCATTACTATTGTGTGGAGAATGTGCTAATGAGAATTTCTTAAACAAGCAGCAGTTTAAGCAACATATAAGAATTGAGAATGTAACATGAACATTTTTAAAGTGGCATGTCTTACGGTTTTACTAGTATTTAGAAAATGTGCAATTTAGTTTTCAGAATGAAGTTTGACAATGAGGTGATATCATGTCATAGAGAAGCTTAAATGCATTTTGGTTTGTTCAAATACTTCTAGTCCACACCACAGTTTCACACTGAGCAAATCAGTAGAGTGCCAGAGGCTCCTGCCGTAAGTCTCTAGTCCCCCACCTGCCCAGTGCTCCATGCAGGGTTGAAGAAAAACTTAAGAAGGAGTAAAAGAGAAAGTGTGAACTGGGATGGCCAATGCTCCTTTGGCAAAAGGCATTGGCCCTTCTCTTCCACCAAATTTTATTATTCATCAATCAGGTGCAATACATGTACATGTGCGGTCTGTGAAATTAGCATGGAAACTAATGCAGGCAAGGCTTTAAAGAGAAATCAAAGCATTTTCAAACTAGGACCAGAATAGGCAAAATATATTGTTGTAATTGCAGCATTGTCCTTCGAGCTATGAAGGTACTAACTGTGGGAATGGAATTTGGGTGTGGTTACTCCAATTTCAGCTGTTGATGTTATCTCATATGAGCCCCACAGCTTTACAGGTCATTACTCTGGTCTCCGCTTGGCCTTGAGCAGGAGGTCATGCTAACCTGCGTGCTACCACACAGCTCATGAGATCCTTCTGTGATTCAGGTAGCTTTAGTCAGACTCACTTCCTAAAGTCAGCCAATAGAGGGATTTAACTCTTCGCAGTCTGCACAGCTCACAGCATGTTCTGGGCATAATATTGTGGCTCTGGCAGAGAGGGTCTGAAAATTTGCATTGCTCACAAGTTGATAGAGGATGCTCTCTTGCTGCTGATCCAGAAGAGTAATTTGAAACCACTGAGATAGACAAAATTTTTCAGCAAGGAAGTGACTAGATCATTCCTGTATAAAGTTCAATATTTTTATGATAGATTAGAGGAAGCAAAGTTATTATAGTTTAGGAGACTGCCATACTAATGAAAGAGAGGATATGCTGGTAACGTGAATGAAAAGAGAAAAATAAAATGAAATATTAGAATTTTCTGGTTTTACTCATGTTTCAGTTTATTTCAATCCTCACTATATCCCAGAAAAATCTGATAAGTAAACAACTAACATAGTCCAATAAAAGAAAATTATAAAACCAAGTTTGAACCATTATATACATCATTTTAAAAATCATGTCATTTGGAGGAAAATGGAGAAAATGGATAGAACTAGAATTCCTCAGGTAAAGTAAAATGAGATAGACATAGAACACTAAATTTTGCATGATTTTGTTTATATGAGACACCCATAGATACACACATACATACAAGATGAGAGGAAAACAGAGACAAAGTTTTGGAGACGGGAGGGAAGCAATAGGAAAGAGAGAAAAGGGAGAGGAAGGTAATGAGATTGAAATTGATTAAGACATGTTAAATGTACCAATTCCCCAAAACAAACCCCACCTAAATTTATATAATATGAACATGCACTCATACAACATAATGAAAATTACACACATAGAGTAATATTTGTCCATAATAAGCATGAAGGCATACAGACAGCTCAGAGGAAAGAAAGCCACAGAAGCAAAAGCTTGTAGGAGTTCCACTGCCTGCCCAGGGCCAAGTCCTTGCTGCCTGGCATCAAAGTGATGGATGTGTACATTTTCATTTTTTTCTCAGCACAACGAATCAATTAACATTCAAGATTTTATATATTAAGATACGACCACAATAAAAGAATCAGAAGAGAAAACAGTGACACAGGAAGGAATAAAGTCTTCAAAGAGGACCTGGGAAACTGACCACACACTCTGAACAATTCTATATGGTCAGAGGTAAACAGGCATTATAATTGAGAATTTGAGAGGCAAGGTTAGATTTTGGACCTTCAGGTCAATGTGAGGTTTGCATTACCTAATTTGTATGCACGGGAAAATTTCTGCTCTTCAGTGTTTATGACTGGGTTAACAAATTCAACCTAGAGAGAAGTAATTTAGTGATATTAACTAGAATAGCAAGGGGGGAAAGGAAGTGGGGATTAGACTAGATAGGAAAATTGATTCCAGGAAGACAGCATATTAAATTTAATTCATTGTTTGCCTTTTTCAGAAGAGGTAGGGAAGAAGTTCTATTTGTCCTATGCTATCTAATGAAGTTGCACCACATCAGTACATTTGAACTTGCTTAGCACAACAATTTTCTCAATATATTTAGAATTTAGAGGGAAGCACAGATTTCAAGCTGTCTGGTGTGCTGGTTTGGGAGTTACCGTGTGGTAAGGACACTTTGAAACACCGAATCTAGAAGCCAAGCAGTCCATCCCAAGCTGGATTTTGTGAGATCAGGAGAATGAAATGTATATGAAGAGGTCAGAGACCATATAAATCCTAGGATTAGATTTTAAAGTGAACACAAGCCAGAGCCCAGCTGTAAAACAGACAAGGGAGTTGGTAGTTATGGCAATACTCTGAGTCACTTGCCAAGCATTGGGAGAATGAAAATAGACCAGGGAAATGTAATCCTGTTGTGTCTATCCCAAAAGCTTGGGCATATAAATCTCTTGAAAATTATTCTTGTGAAATATATAAAGCTCTAATCACCTGAAATTCCTGTCACTCAGTTCAAGGAGACACTTAACCTTCTATATCTCCAAGGACTTGTATCTGATTTCATGGTTGGTCACTGTAAAAAGTCCAAAAACCAAGAGAAAGTCTAGAGAAGGACAAAGATCTGTACTGTTTGACCCTCATAAAGGTAATATTTACAGATGGCCAATTATCTTGGTTAGTTTAATAAATTATTTAGTATAATTTTGTGCCATATGTTGTACTAGACACAAGACCTATATGGTAAATGTTTAAAGTGCAGAAGGAGAAGAAATGTTAGATAGCTGCATAGAAACAGTTGTGAAAAAGTGCTATAAAAATGTTTTGATAGTAATGTTAAAGAGAAAAATATAACTAAATTTTGGAAGTATTTTAGTCACTTTTCTATTGCTGATAACATATAGCCACAGAATAGGTAAGATATTTTAAAATGAAGTTTATTTTGGCTCTAAAGATACAAAGTTGAGGTCTGAGTCTCACGAGAACTTTCTTACTGTCAGAGTCTCTGAGGCAGCACAGGACAACACATGGCAAGAAAAAGGGAAGTCGTGCATACATGTGTATCTTCAGATCTTCAGATTGCTCTCCCTCTTACAGGGCCACTAGATTCCAATGACAAGGGCTCTACCATTGTGACATGATGTAATACTAATCATCTCCCAAGGGCCCTGCCTCTAGTCACCAGAGTCAGTTTAAGTTTCTACCCTCTTAATACCTCACAGTGCCTATTACATTTCAATACACGAAACCCTAGGGGACACTTTCAAACCTTATCTAAACCATAGCAGAAAATGAAGGGATCTATGGAAAACATCTCAATATTTATCCTTAAAGGATGAGCAGCAATTGGCTAGGTAAACATATAGATAAAAGCCATTTACAATGAGACAGAAATGCATAAAGGTTTTAAAATAAAAAGTACCTGATGTGCCCAAGGAACTGAAAGAAAATTGCTCCAGTTACAAATGCTGAGTGAAATAGAAGGGGTGAGGCAGAGAAGAATGTAATTCATAAGGGACTGGAGAGCAAAGAAAGTGTGTTTCTGTGTGTGTGTGTATGTGTGTGTGTGTGTGTGCGTTTGTGTATATGCATGTAATGAAATATCTAAAGGAAAGGATATGTCACATAGTTAAAATTATTGTAATAAAAGTTATTGGTTAACCTTATAGCCTCAAATGATGGTTCTCTTATGATCAATACAAATTTATAACAGGAATGGTATTGAAACTGGTCATGTGTTTCTAATATTTGTTTTGACAGTAGAGTTTATTCAGTTCTATGGCAGACAGAAATTCTCTGAGCCTTGGAAATTAGTTGAGTCCACATCACTTGCTTTCCTTTTTACAATTTAAACAAGACCATACATGTCACTTACATGTGGAGACATGAAGAACCGTTGTGCAGTAGCCCATGTGCTGTCTCTGTTGCAGCAATTATGGAAGACAATGTTGGGCGGTGATAGACCCACCTTTAATCTGAGCTCCTGAACAATAAAGATGAGTAGAATCCTCTTTTGAGTTGTATACCAATTTATGCTTAATGAGTTTTTCATGTAAAGCCCTGATTAAATTTGATTTTCATTTTATTTCCCTGTACTTAATCTGCCAAAGTATTTCTGTCGCTTGATATTTGGCTTTCAAATTATCACCCAAAGAGAAGGAATGCCATAAATGGCAAGGCTAAGAAATTAATATATGTTCTTCCAGATGGCAGAAATTATCTACCTCATCTTTACCTGTGTTATGAGACTAAGAAAAAGTTAGCCCTGGGTGCAATGACTGAGTATTTAGTATATGTAAAGAAAACTAAGAGTGTATTTCTTCATGTTTCAATCTTAGATACAAAGGAACTTTCCCTGTAATCTTCCTAGCAGATGTTACTTACTTCATGTCTCACTGTCCATAAATGAGTCATGTATCCACTACTGACTCATTTATAAGTTTGGCAGTGGATTATTCTGCAAAATATTAACAAAAAAATCAACTCATTATCAGTGAAATACTTAAATGTAAGACCTAACACACCTAGAAGAAAACACAGTGAGGCACCCTCATGACATTGATGTTGGCAATAATTTCATGGATATGACATCAAGAAAAAGAGGAAACAACAACAACAACAACAAAAACACACTAATTTCACATCAAATAAAATATCTTCTCCAGAGTAAAAGAAACAGTCAACAGAAGGTAAAAACAATCTTTAGCATGGGAGAAAATATTTGGAAGCCACATAATAATAAGGGTTAATATCAAAGAAATTTATGATATGTCTAGAATTCAACTGTAAACAAAATCCAGTAGAATAAATTATATATGAGATATCTATATCTATATCTATCTATCTATCTATCTATCTATCTATCTATCTTAATAGACATTTCTTCAAAGAAGACATACAAATGGCTGACAAGTATGTGAAGGAAAACTGAACACTAATAATCATCTGAGAAGTAGAAATCCAAACCACGATGAGGAATCAACCTCACACCTGTCAGGATAACTATTATAAAAACAAGCAAATCTAAGTGGTGTGAGCATGTGAAAAATAGTATCTCTTGCACATATGTTGGCAATGGGCATGAAAAATAATGCAGCCACTGTGCAAAGAAGTATGTAGTTTTCTCAGAATTTAAAAATATATAGAAGTTTCATTTAATCTATATGTTCTACTTCTGCAAAAAATAAAAATTTTTATTTTGAAGAGGTTTTAACATTCTCATGTTCATTTTAGCCTTATTCAAAATAGGCAAGATATGGAAATAATGTAAGTACCCTTTGACAGATGAATAAAGAATATGTGAGATGAACATAAAAAAAACAATTTTCTGTTTTATAAAAGAGGGAATTTTGAAATCTAAGGAAACATGAACAAGACTTGAGAATATTATGCTAAGTGAAATTAGCAAGAAACACAAAGAATGCTGATTCTATTTATGTGAAATATCTAAAATAATAAAAAATCATAGAATAAAAGAATAGTATTTACCATGTTCAGTGGGGTGGAGTAGTTACATACAAAATCATTAATACACAAAAATTTACAGTTAAATAAAGTGAATAAACTCTAGAGATCTCCTGTATAACATTGTATATATAATTGATGATTATGCATTTTGCACTTAAAAGTCACCATGTGATGTCCCAAGTCACACTGGGACTATGCCAGCAAGAAGGTCACCACCAGATGCAGCTATTTGACCTTGATCAGAGTCATAAGTCAAACTTCTTGCATTTATTTTTAAAAGTTTTAAAAGGTAATCTGTACAGTATGGCACATGTCTGTATCCCAGTTTTCTGGGAGGTTGAGGCAGGAGGATGGATAGTTCAAACTTAGCTCAGAAAATAGTGAGACCCTGTCTAAAAATTAAATAAATCAAAACAAAAAAGGACTGAGAATGTATCTCAGTGCATAAGTCCTGGGTTCAATCCCAAGCACTACACAAAAATTTTAAGACGCTATACTTCATGGAAAATGTTTTCAGTGCAACAAGTTAAAACAAAAATTTTAAATGCACATAAATCAATTTAAAATAATATTAGAGGGGCCAGGGATTTAGCTCAGTGGTTCGGTGGCCTGCCTTGCAAGCGCAAGGACCCGAGTTCAATCCCCAGTACCCCCCCAAAAAAATAATAATATTAGAAACATTTTCTGTGCACTTATTAGGTGAGAGCAATGCACAACTCTTTGACCATTGTATTATTATTATTATTTACAATTTTAACATTAAAGAGATTAAGAAAGAGAAAGTTTAAGTAATTTTCTTGCAGATTGGAAGAGAGTATGAGAATCAGTCAGGTCATGCAATTGAGAATGCACACAACTCTATGCTGCATTCCTTACTTTTTCACCCTTGAATTAAACAGATCATATCAGAAGCTGATAATAATTTGAATTTGTGTCCCAGAGAGTCATGACTAGAAGGAATGGATGTGAACAAAACTGAGATTATACCAGAAAAAAAATGCAAATATGTGCTATTTGACCGATTTCTAAAGATGGACGAGAGACTCATTTCTTCATGGAACAGTTGATAAAAGGTGGAGGAGAAGGCATGAGACTTTTAATGAGTAGGTAAAAATTTTTCCCACCTAGCAGAATTTGGGAAGAGAAATATATAAAAATCACATATAATTATATAACTATACCCCTGTATTCTGTATCTGTCTCTATAACTATAGCTAGTACTGTGTGTGTGTATGTGTGTGTGTGTGTGTTGCACTAAATAATTGGTGCCAGGGACAAAGAATCCAGTCTATACATCTCTTTCCACTATCTTCACAAAGAATGAGGTTGTTCTCAAAGTCAGTATGCATGGGCCATGCCAATCCACAGATTGCTCATCAACGGAGTTTAGATATTTAGAGTAGGTATTCTTCCTAGCTGCACTACAGATATTTAATAGTGGGCCAATAAATACTTTTATAGATTTGGTGTTATTTTTCATGTTGAACCAAAAATCCATAAAAATCTTTGGATACCATATGCTAAATGCTGTCAATGTGAAGAAAAATTGGCACCCTCACTGCAATTCCAACTGTCACTTACATAGTAGCCTATAAAATGGGGTATGTGCTACTCTGAATTTAACTTTAGTGGACATTCCTTTAATTTTAAATGGCAAATGAATACAAATGACAGTAATGGCATGGCCATTAGCACTGATATCTAGATTAATGAATCAGTTTCACATCTGTTAGAATTTTTTAAATAGTCAACTTGGATCCTTTTAATGGTTACCTAATTAAAGCAAATTAGAGCTTTAGCAATATGGCAATTTAATTTTTAAAAATGAGAAAGAACTGTCACAGCTATGTCTTTCATTTTAATTTAAGAATATGTATTATCTTCTCACAGAGCATAAAAGAGCTGCACAGCATTTTCACAGAAGAGACAAGTAGTTTAGAATAATGTGAATCACAAAGTTGCCTCCTTTTCAGTTGTCATTTCGTCGATCTGATTAACTTGGTTTTGTAGTAACTTAAGGAGGGAATTTTCATGGAGTAATTCAATCAGTAAGGGCAAGTTCCTTAACCCCTGTTACAGAAAATTTCTTCTATTGATTTATAGAGCATGTAGCAAATGATGAGAAATGCAACGCAATCATAATGCTCTATGGAATGTCAGACTTTACAAGTGGTTGAAGCTGGGAGCTCATGTTAGTGCATTCATTGCCACATGAACATTCCAGTCTATCCACTTCAAGAGTTATTAGTTTGCTTAAGATACAACTTCTAAATGTCATGCACAATTTTAACTCCAATATTTTTCACAAAAATCACCCTGTGCTGTAGGTCCAGTCTCCCAGCTGTGCAGGCACAGATAAACTGCAACCTTTTCAATACTGTGCAGTTGAGGATATGCACAAAGTCAAGAATTTGAAATATTTGTTATTTACCTTATTTAAAATATATGTTCAACTGTTTCTCAGCCATTTGACTAAAATCAAGTTCAAGTGCACATGAAATGTTATGTTACCATATCAAAATTCCAAGAATATGCAACATAAATATATGAGAACACTAGCTTGGTTTCTTGGTTATGAGCTATTTTTAGTTCACAGGCAAAAAAATAAAGAATAAATCACCTTATCTATTTCTAATCACGTGTTTGCTTTATAAAATGAGTTAATGATTGAGTCTCTTTTGAAAAAAAGTAGAAACATCTCACTCCTTGGAGTTAAAGGAAAATGAATATAGTAAGAATTGTATAAGCAACAAAGCATCATATCAGGGCTGTTCCTGCCTATTTTACTTGGACAAAAATTTACTACCAATTTAATTTAGATAGCATTCATATTCTTCCCTTAGCAAAAGAAGAAAAACTTAACAGAATTAGCGGAAATCAAAATGATTGCCTGGCATGACCAAGCTTAAATAAAGAAATAGTAATATTTCCAGGGGAAATTAAAACATTTTCTCCAACAGTTAGATGTTAAGTTGAGTAAACATTGTTTATAGTATACCTCTTGGTCTCAGACAGTTATTATTCAATATTATCATTCCATGTCAGGGATTGTTAAGAGGAAGATAATTATTTCTTATTTGATGATGCAGTAGCATTTGATGTTATACCCTTTAAATCCACTTAGTTGATCAATTAATATGCAGAAATTTATACAATTCTAACCATTAGGGATATGGTGGCTGACAAATCATCTACCCTCATAGACAGTATTGGTTTTGTTGCTAAATGAGCAAGAAAAAAATCACATTCATGATATAACATTCTGAGAAACACTGTTTTATTAAATGAAGAATAACTGGTACAATTTCTAGCTTAGATAAGATGAATAGTGATGGACATCGTGAGGCAGTAATACTACAGTAAAGTTCACACAAGAAGAGTACTGAAGAAAATGTGAAAATGACCTAAATTAGAGCCAATATTAATTATATATACAGAAATTCAAGATGACCAGGGACCAGGTGATAGGATGCTAAGCGAGGCTTTGGATTTCCTCCTTATCCTTACACAAACTTTTAGAAAATGGAGGGCTTTTAGCAAATTAATTATTAATTCTACTCTTTCATAATCTAAATTTTTATATGAAAATATCCGAATTACAAAAAATGAAAAGAATAATATGTTAAAAACCCTTATATACACTCACTTTTTCTTGCAGTACTGGGGATTGTATTCAGGGTTTTCCCACTGAGCTACACCCCCACTCAAGTCCTTTTCTTTTCTTTTCTTTTCTTTTTGAGACAGGATCTTGGTACTTTCTTACATGGACCAGTGTGGGCCTGGTTTTTAGGTTTGCAGTCCTCCTATCTAAGCTTCCCAGAGTACTGGCATTGCAGGCATAGGTCATCATCCCTGGCTATTATGAAGAGTTATGAAAAATTTGCCATGCTAACATTTTTTTAATCCATCTTATTTTTGCGGTATTTAATTTTTGTCAGAATAAAAGAAACTCTCAATGTCGTATCATTTCTGCTTGCTGAATATATAACTAAAATTAGCCACAAACTCTTATTGCAGTAAAGAAAATGAATAATTTTCTGGTATGCTATATTCTGTCCATATTCAGATTTCCTTCTTAAGTATGGTTTCTTTTTGAAATTAATTTTATTGGCACATTTAAGTTGTACAGTATAGTGATATTCATTGTTGGAAATTTGTACCTTCACATAATCAATCAATCTTGGTTCTTATGTTTTTCCCCATTCCCCTGCCCTCCCTCCCTTATCTATAAAGACTTTGTTTCCAATAGTTTTCATTTTCTCATATTAATTCCATTCCTTTCTTTCCTTTACCTCCCCCTCTTCTTTCCCCTTTCACTTTTAACTCCTTTTTTATTTCTTTAAAATGGAATAATACTCAACCATAAAAAAATGAGAAATTAGAAACATTTATAGCTAAATGGATGGACATTGAAGAGATACTCTTAAGTGATATAAATAGGACACACGTGTAAATACCAAATAGTTTCTCTAGTGTGAGAAACTGAAAGTGCAAATAAGGACTACAAAGTTAATAGATGTAGATGGGGAGGTGGGGAGGGGGTGAAGGGAGGGCAGGGACAAGGGGAAAAAATGAGAACCAAGACCTGTCATGTAAAGGTACAAGATCCCAATAATGAATGTAACTATACTCTATACTAAAATGTACCAATAAACTCAATTAAAGCAGAAAAAAAAGTTAATGGATAAAAGTACGGTTTCTTATAGTCACTAAGTAGGACTGAGGTTTCAAATAGGTTACACACATATTTGACGGTTTACCTTATCTTGCTTTTAATTGGAAGCATTTTTTCTGTTTCCCCCAGCAATGTATTTTTACCATGGCATTGATTTACTGAATGCATCTGTTCACTTGTCTCACAGAACATCCCATACGCTTCCTTATTGTGACGTCACTTAAATTGTGTCTCCTTTCCCCATAGAGTTCTTCATCAGAAGTTGACTGAGTCACAATAATTAGATTTTGTCCAAAATAAAGAGGCTCCCTACTTCAGACTGCATCACAGCAGAGGCAAATCATCCACTGGTTCTGGGATTAGTGAGGCCTGGGAGGCATCGTGTGTTCAGACGATGAGAACCTCTGTTTCATTGTACAATTTTCCAACACCGTGTCTGATTACCAATTAAGACCTTTGCCCAGAATCAATTATCTCATTGTGATTTACCTAATGAAAAAAAATTAAATTCTGTTATTCTTTCCGTAATTATCATCTAGAACTAGACATATAATATTTTTCTCTAAATATCACGCACTATCACACCCTTGAAATAGAGTTTTCACTGGAAAGGCAAAATAAATAATGAAATATATTTCTCAATGGGCCATTTTAGACAAAAGTTTTTTTTTTAATTGACTTGATCGGTACATTTTAGGTATACAGTACAGTTACATTCATTATTGGGATCTTGCACCTTTACATGACAGGTCTTGGTTCTCATTTTTTTTCCCCTCGTCCCCGCCCTCCCTTCACCCCCTCCCCCCTCTCTGTTTACAAACACTTTATTTCCATTTTGTCATTTTCTCATATTTTTTTTCTTTTCCCTTATTAACTTTCCCCTACCCTGAGATATTTCTAGTGAGGAATGATAAAGACACTTACCAAGGCAGCAGATAAGTTCATCGCTATGGATATTATTGGTTGTTTTCATTAATGGCTAAAATAAGTAAATAAATACTTTGGGGGAAAAATTAGAGTTCATACTGCTGTATGTACGTGATATGAAAAATTGATGATATTTTCTGAACAGTTTATACTTATAAGATTTATGACTTAATTAGAAAATACTGGTTCTAAATTATTTTAAACTACGTCTCATTTTGCTTCTTCAATAGTGTTTAGCATAATTTCTAAAAATAATATAAATACTATTATTTAAAATAAGATCACTGAGTGAAAGTTTTGATTTCTTTCAAGCTCTGTTTACCTTTGAATATATAATACTTTCCATGTGTAAAATATATTGTAATTTAAGCTCATTTAAAAATTTTTATGTAGAGTTATTTAACTGATATAAAATTTATTGAAAAATTACTTATATAAGGCTTATTTATATGATTGTTCATTTCTGTTAGTTCTTATTTTTAGGGATTATGTTTTTAAACTTTTGACTTAATTTTATTTTTGAATATTTTTCTCTCTTCTCTTTGATTATTCCTGTCAAATTATATTAACAAGGTATATCTGGAAAATTCCGTTTCCAGATCTACTACATATAACTACTCTGGTCCCTCCTCTTTCTTTAGGCAATTTTTGCTTATATTTCAGTGCTCCTTTTCTAAATTTAAGCAAATATGCATATTCATGTTATCCTGTTTCACAGTATGTATACTATTCTGTACTTTATTTTTCTCACTGAGCATTATATCTCAGATTCTATAGAGATCATTTTTTTACTTCATTATTGCTGCATGTTGATGAGTAGAGAATTATTGGAGCTATTACATAATGTCTAATTGACAAAATATTTATATCTACTTGATGAACATATATCTGGGGTTAAAACATGAGGATATCAGTTAGACTATAACACTGGACCATACAAAAAGTAGCTTGGACTAGGGAAGTAGTAATTGTAGTCATGAGAAATAGTTACATTAGGAAATGCTTTCCAAGAATAACCACTTAGTGGTGCTAATGACTTGGATGTAAGATGAGAAAAAGTGTGACTTTAATATATTTATTTTCTGTTTATCCACAGTTCCAGGCTTATAACTCCCTCCCTATTTTAGGACATGGGAAAGAATTTCTCTTCCCAAGACAGATCATAGAGGAAGGAATTCGGAAGAGTGAACAGAATCTTTGCTTGGTTTCTCCACTAAGTCTATTATGGATATGTAATTAGGTCTCTTTAAAAAAAAAACTGAAAAAGATATGGTTTAGAGGACCATCAGACAGACAGACAGAGGTTTTCAGAGAATGGCACACCAGGAGATGTTCTGGAAGCTCTGCACCCCTTCCCATAACTCAACCTGCACATCTCTTCACCTATATTTTTGTAATGTTCTTTATAATCAATCAGCAAATATATTTCCATAATTTCTATGACCCATTCCAAAAAATCCTTGAAGCCAAAGAGGAGACTGAAAGATAATTAATTTATAATCAGTTGGCTAGAAGTACAGGTAAAACAACCAGGCCTCATGATTTTTATCAAAAATAAGGAGAAGGACAGTCTGAAGACAGATCCCTCAAAGTAGAAGTTCTCATGCATTGTCAGGTAGTGGTGTCAGAAATGCACTGAATTAGATGACATCCAGCTTATGTCTTCTGTAGCAAAATTGTGTGCTTGCTGATGGAGATAAATCAGCACAACTTTTAGGGTCACAGAAGTCTTCTGCATTGACTGTTTACCTACAGTGATGCATTCACATTTTTTGGCCTACCTAGTGGGCAGATCAAAGTGCCATTTAGTTAGGGAGGAGCTAGTATGAGTGTGACTAATAGTAAATATTCAGTTTGGGAGACATTTTAATGTGAATTTTACATATTCAAGTGGAAATGATGAATAAGTAATTGAATATGTGAATCTGAAATTCTGAAGACGAATCTGGGATAAAGCTCTAAATTTGGGCCTTAATTATTTATATGATTTCAATTTCCATTTAAGTCTGTGACTAAATTTTTTTCTGCCAGGTTTTGGAATAGAACTCAATATGGATAGTAAGTTTGTGAACTTGGGCAAGTCATTAGACATTTTAGAACTTTTCTTAATCCAAAAATTGTGATAATACTTGTACCTATCTCAAGAATTATTTGATGATTTCAGAAAACATACATAAAGTAACTAGCATAGGGTTATGCACTTTGTATGCTTTAAATTAATAGCGGCTGATAGAATTTTTAAATTTCACTGTACTGTACAATCTTAAATGTATATAAACTATTTAACAAATAATTTTTTTACCTCTGTAAACATTACTTAATAATCATTTACCATATTCTAGGTTATGATAACATAAATATATAAATATACTTCCCTGGCCTTTGAAGAGTTTATGGTATAATTATCTGCTATTAAATTAGAACATCTAGCTCAATGGAAAACCTTCATACAACTAAATAGTGAATTAGTAGAATAGTAATTTTCCAAATATGCTCTGAACAAATTTGACTGAGCAATGATAGGGAAGAAACTATGAGAAAAATTCAGATAAATGGTATATTGACTATATTTTCATTTTGTTCTAAGGGCCATACAAAGACATTTTATTGGTGACATTGAACTAGGGTGTGGACTTATAGTACTGTACTCAGTAAGGTATACAAAGCCCTCACCCTACAGATCTTGTCTTACTGTGGTGGAAACATGTTGACAAGGCAGTTGCTAGTTCAAGTGCACAAGAAGAGCAAACACAAATGGTAGGCAGGTAAAATCTGGAAAGTCATGGGCCAGGAAAACCCTGGCTTAGAGTTCATCTGAATGTAGAAGAAAGAATGGTAAGGGGCTGAAATTGAGTGAGATCTGTTCCTTCAACTATACAAAAAGGAAATCAAAGTGAAATACTGAAAAGAGAGACAAAGAACATTTGTAGATGGGTGAGGATTCTTTGTGTTTGACTTCAGCATATGTATTCTCTTATAATAATAATATTCATGACAATTCTATTGTGCTTTTCATGGTATATTAGAGAAACTAAGGGTTCACAGGGGATAAGTAACTTGCCCAAAGATATCAGCAAGCACAGGAAAGACTCCAGATTCCTAATCTTTGTCCATGGGATTACAAAATTCTAGCTTGTTTATAACTTTGTACCATCTGTCCTAAAAATATTCAAAACAATGATTTTGATTTTGGAGTTTTCTGCTTTATGGGATCTTTTCAATGCATTTAGTCCTAGTAAAATGACAGTAGGTTTTGAATTAATTTCACCATATATTGAAAATTTAATATATATTTCCTTGATTAATTTTCAGTATTTAAAAATTCAATAAATTAAAAAGGATTACACTTTTACTTTTATTTTAGATTTCAGTTGATACATATTTTATTAGTACATAATTGTGATAAATGATGAATATATTTGCTGTGAAGAGTTGGTTTATACACATATACTCACCAGAGATCTTGACCTTTTTACTGCTCCTTCCTCTCCTTTCCATTCCTTCTCCTTTGGTTCCTAGATTCCCTTCCTATTATTGCAGATAGCTAAGTTAGTTAAAAGTTATTAGAAGGCAGTTAGACAAAGCTTAGCCCTCTGCACCGAAAAACAATTGAGGCACATTCATGGGTTAACATTATAAATATAAAAGAGGCACTACTTCCCCTAGAGATGAATAGTTGTGACTGGTATTCTAAATGGGCCTCAATCTCCCTAGCCCATTTCCTTTCTGAAAATCCTTTGTATGAGACTTGTTTTCCCATTTGATCCCCATGTAATCAATATTATCTAAGTGACTGTAATTTCAATCTTAGTGGTTCGTCATGGTTTTGTCTCACCTCATGCCCACCTTGTAATTTTGCATTGGGTCTTATAATTTTGTCCCACCTCGAACCCTTCTTACCTCATGACTTTGCTCAATAAAACACCTTCAAAAAGCGGGGTGGGAGTGAAAACCATTTTCCAGTTCCCCTTCTATCTCTCTTACACAGAAGCTATCTTTCTCTGGATAAATTTTTCCTACTCTTTACCTCTGTTCCTGGAACTCATTCTTTGATTTTAAAGAACATAAGCTTGCATTTCAGATATGTAGCAGGTTGTGGAGTTGCATATTCCCCCATGTCACTATCAGAAAAAAGTCTACTTCTCTGCTCCTATTATCTATTTTTATCTTTATTCTATTAGTACATGTCTTCAGTACTTAATGATTGCATTCATCATGGACAGTTCATACATGTACATACACATACTATTTCTTTTTTTAAAATTCCTTTTCCCTCCTCTCCCTTCCCCCCTCTGGAATTTATGGCTTAGAGATAAAGTAATTTGTCCAAGTTCTTACAGGTCATGCGGCAATTAATAGACCTGGAATTTTCCCTCAGGTTTATAGAATATGAACTTAGTATTTTCCCTCATCCAGTAGTGCACATCAATTATTTCAAATGCAAGTAAATTAGCTTTTCAGAATCAGATTCTGATTTTTGTCTCTGCTTCTTACTTTATCCTTCATAGTCTGAAACATCATGCAGTGTCTTAAGAATGATATGAGCAGAAGTGTATGTTCCACCAACATGCTCTTGTAGCAACCTGTGTAAGCCAACCTTTTTGTTATTCATAGTCTGCTTTACTGGTTGGTCTTGCGTATTAGATTTGCACTCCTTTTGGATGAGAATATTCACTTTATCTTTGGAACTCAAATGAAATATGTGAATTGCTCTGTAGGACTCAAATGGTGGTATTTGTTCTATTTTCCTCATTTCCAGTTTTTAAAGATTATTTGCTAAGGATAAGGTATTAGGATATGCCTAGAGTAAAGAGAAACAGAAGCCTGAGTATATTTGTAATGATGAAATTGATAAGCAAAAGAGGAGAATTTAAAAATGGAGCCTCACATTTTACAAATATTGAGGCTTTACTTCTGAGGGCTTTAGGACTAACTGGATAGTAGAGAGATCAGAGGTAATTAGGTAACCTAGTGCAATGGATTACATTTTTAAATTAAGAACAGAGTTAATGGGCATTTACACTGTTTCCAAGATGTAGCTATTACAAACTGTTCAGCTATACGCATGGTTGGGCGTATATTGCTGTGGTATATGCTGCCTCTAATTCTTTCAGGAAGATACAAAGGAGGATATCTGGAACAAGTGAAACCTCTGCTTTTAGTATTTGAGGAATATCAAATACTAAAACATGGTGATTAACATGGTGGTGGTACCAGTCTGCACTCCCATAAACAGTACAGATAAGTTTCTTTTTCCCACAGCTCTGCTAGCATTTGTTATTTGGTTGATTTTTTAAAATAATAGTCATTCTTTCTGTAATAAGATGGAATCTGCATCGTTTTAATTTTTATCACTAGAATTGCCAGTGATGTTGAGCATTTTTTTATATATTTATTCACCATCTGTATGTCACCCAGAAAGTGTCTATTCATTTCAGGTACCTGATTTTAGATTGGGTCTCTCAGTTTGGGGGGGATCTGACATATATATTCATGTATGTAGTAGCACAGATTGTAATAGATAAATCTTAGAAATAGTCCAAGTGTCCATAAACTGATGAATATATAATTTAAATTGCAATAGCATACTATACAGTCATAAAGAAGGATAAGCTTGAGACATTTTGGGTGCACCTTGAGATGAAAGTCAAGTGAAATAAACTGGACACGTATGTAAATATAGCATTGTTTCTCTAATGTGAAAAATCACGAGTGATTAGAACCAAAATGTGTAATAGATATTGTGAAATAGGAAGAAAATGCTCAAATGGGAAAGGTAACTAGGGAGTTGGGAGGGAGATAGGAAAAATGGAAAAAGAAAAAAGAGAAAAAGGAAGAAAAATGGAAGCAGATTTTTTCAAATGAAATGTACAGCAGGATTGAAAAGAAGGGGAGGGGAATAGGAAAAAAAGAAGAAGCAAGATTCATTACGTACAGATACAAATTCACTATGATGAATGCGATCATTTTCTATATCTACAGTGGACCAGTAAATAAATGAATTAAAAAAGAACAGTTAGTAGAAAGACAAAACAAGAAGAAAAAAACTTGTATTATAGTATATGGGGAATAGTTGAATGGATCCTCAAAGCTTGCCCTGTGGATTAGATGCCACAGATCAAAAGAGATAAAAAGGTTTTCCATTGGAAAT
>NW_022900928.1:42414896-42474545 GCF_012274545.1 Fukomys damarensis | reverse complement strand
TATATATATATATATTTATTTATATGACTAACTTTGGCAGGGGAAATTAGAGAGAAAGGAGCCTTGAAGAGGCCAGAATCACTAATCTCTTCTGAGAATGTTGAGTTGGAAAAGCTTAAAGGTTTAGAAATAATATCCTATGGGATATATGCTGCTGGAGGGGACACACAGACAAGGAACATAGGTTCTGACTAGTAGCATCTTATTTGAGGGACAGCTTACTTTAGTAGAGATAATTAATGTCTTGGGAGTTTCCCTCACCCTATGAAACTTTCTGTTCTATCAACTCACTGCTTCTTCACTTCCCTGAGTCTTACTTTCTGGGAGGCATGGGTCTGGAGGGGAAGATATAGAGATGAAAACTGCACCTACTCTGCAGTTCTGTTGGAAATATACATGATGTAACTCGTGTTAACAGTACGATTTAGTACTGGACAAATTCTAGGTGATTGTTTTCTCTTCTCCTACCTCAATTTCTTCATAAATTACTAGAGTCTCTTTTTCCATTCATTTGGTAATGAGAGCAGTAACAGAAATAAGTATTGGAACTTAATAAAGTATATAAGAAAGACAAGATAAAAAGACACAAAGAAATGATGTAATAAAAACATTAATGTGAAAATACACAGATAGTTTGAAAAACATTTGAAGCAAATATTTACTAGAATGTTTCTTTTGGCCAGAAAATGAGAGTATAAAACTGGAATTTATGTAGGAATGTGGTACAAATGATTAAACTCATCTCTTTAGTATTTCTATTTCTGTAAAGTGACTACAATAACAAATAGACACGAATGTAAAATTGAGAGAAGGCGGGAGTGTGTGTTAAGTCCACTGAAGAAATTTGAATGCCTAATCACATGCTTTCATCAAATGAGAACTGACCTGCTGAAGCATAACTGTTGAACTCTGTTGTTTGATTTTCTATTTGAGGCAATCAGATTGATATAAATTTAGAGATCATTTAGTTAACCGACTAGTTATAAAAATAAAACATTTAAATCTTTTATTATTAATGAGTGGAAAACTAGAGATAATCTTACTGAATATAAGTAATTTAGATTCTAGGTTATTAATCAAAGGTTTCCATAAGAATTGACTTTAAAATGGGAATTTATCCAATAACAAAAATAACATTCACAATTAACACCTATTATTGTTGTTGCCATCATTAAATTATAGTGTTTTGTGAATATTTTTAATTAAATTGTAGTGTTAATCTTAAGTCCTATTTCCTCATATACCACACCTGATATTCTCAATGATCCTGAAAACTGGTAGTGTTTTCTCAGTGGTCTTGTACAACGAATGAAAAAAGAAGTCATGCTAAAAATAAATTATTGCCCTTCAAAGATGATAACTTCACCAAACATACCAAGGATTTGAACCAATTTTCACATATTTAGGTGTCAAAACTCTTCTCCTAATATATATATATAATATAGTGATATATATTATATCATATTACATATAATTATTATACATAATATAATATATTACCATATAATATATAATATATCATACAATATAATATATTGTATAACTATATAATGTATGGTATAAGTAAGTAATATACTTATATAACTATAAGTACCATAGATTGGGTGTTTTAAAGGACAGAAATCTATTTTCTAATTCTTACATTGGCACATGCTGGAAGTCTGAGATCAAGGTGTTATCTACATTGGTTTTCACCAAGGCCTTTGCTTGTCTTACAGTATCAGCTTTCTGGCATCTTCACATAGATTTTTGCCTCTGTATCTGTCTCTTTTTCACCCATTCTTATGCTTTCACCAGTTACACTGAAGTAAAGCCAACTCATATGACCTCATTTTAACTTAATTATCTCTTTTTAGAAACTGTATCAAAATACCTCAATTCTGAAATATAAAGGTGAAAACTCCAGTATATTAGTTTGGTGCAGGTACAATTCATCCTCTAATGATCTTGCTTTCTATTTACCATGTATTTAACTAAAGCGTGTCTAAGCAGTGCCATGTGGTCTATCAGTTTTTGGTTGTGCGATGCAACATCTTACCATAGAAAAGGGGCCAAAGATCAATCAAATAAAATTTAAAAATATTTAGTCTAGATAAATTTGAAATCTGAAATATAGATATAAGAAAAAGTATAACGTTTGGCCCAAAACCTGGGGAATTTATAAAACTCTAGAGTTTTTTTCAGGTGGAAAGAAGAGAAACTCAATTAACCCAAATGAACCAAACATGGAGTACGATGGCAACTATTTTCTATTTTATTGTTATCTATTTTACCTTAAATTAATATTAAGGATTTCATACTATGAGAATTAGTCTGGGTTGTGGAAAAGATAAAAAGTAAAAACAAAAAATACTAAAATCCTTAACCTTACAGAAATTTCTGTGAAAGGATAGTAAGGAAATAAATGAAATATTTGGTAGGTAAAATAGCAAAAATATACTGCAGAAAACGTAGCAAAGAAAGAGGATAGGCAATGCATCAGTGAGAGTGAGTGTTATGAAAGTCACAAACTGTCCTGTTTTACTTATAATGAAAGGTTTTCCTGGGATATGAGATGTTGAGTGCTAACATTAGCATGCTGTGAAGGATGCTAATATTCCAGTGATGACTGGAAGCCTACTGTTAACTAAGGAATATTTGGGCAGGAAACACAGCTAGAAAGTCGTTCTTCCGATTGACGCTTGAGCACAGACCTTAGAAACTGAGGAAGGGTACAGGAAATATCTGGGCAAAGAAACTGCAGTGGAGACTAAAAACAATTTAAATAAAGCAAGTGCCTGCCCAGTGTAACTAAGAAAGAAAACAGGGCTGAAGTGGCTGGAGCTGAGAATCTGAGGAGTTTGTGATAAGAAATAAGCTCAAAGTGACAATAACTGGTCGAAAATGGCATTGTGGGTAATAGAAAGACAGGATTAAGTTAAAAATGCTGTGATCAGACATATTTTAGATGCATCACTTTTGAAGCTTCTCAGACAGCAAGGATCTGAGTAGAGAGGTTAATTAGCAAGTGATCGCAGTATCATGGAAGAAAAATAGTAGCTCAGAGTAAGGGGATGGCAATGGAGAATGGTGAACTGCGGGTGTTCTGTGAGCTATAAGAAAGCCAGCAATAAGAGGAAAGTGCTTTTCACAACATGGAAGTAGGGTTACTCAGAAGGGGAATAGAAATATGAGATTGTAATTCAAGACTAAATTTTGGTGGCTGATATAAATTCAGTATCATGGAAGAAAAATAGTAGCTCAGAGTAAGGGGATGGCAATGGAGAATGGTGAACTGCGGGTGTTCTGTGAGCTATAAGAAAGCCAGCAATAAGAGGAAAGTGCTTTTCACAACATGGAAGTAGGGTTACTCAGAAGGGGAATAGAAATATGAGATTGTAATTCAAGACTAAATTTTGGTGGCTGATATAAATTTTATATATAATACAAACTATACTTGTATTTTACATAGAATCATTAAAATTTCATCCATGCTGAATGAGAGGTGTACGAAGAATGTATGAGATGGAGACAGAAGTTTCTGGAAGTCTTTGATAATTGTTTATTTTTTCAGGTGAAGGGTGAAGGATGAAGGAAGAGAATGAGGACAAAGAATAGCAGTATGAAGACTGGAAATGTGAGTAGATAAAAATAATTGAATTACTATATTAAGGTTGAAGAATAAGCGATCCAGGGAAAAGTAGTGACATCATCAGGCAGCCTTAAGGTTCACTTGAGATCATACATCACTATGTTAAAGTAGGTTCAAACAATATGAATGAGTTTTTTTCAAGCATGTTATAGAAACAGAATACCTAGGATATAAGATTTAGTTAGGGTTTCAACTTTACCAAAATAAGTATGAAAACTTTAAATAAAGACAACACTGGAGCGATTTAAGACAATGTGAAAAAAATTTTTAGAAGTTCCATTTTACATTGTTGATCTTTAAATTTAAGCACGGCAAATAAATAACCAATAGAAAAGTAAGACAGTTTAAGGGTAACAAAAAAAATGGTGGGTTGAAGTTTTTAGTGTGAAGGAATTGAATACTGAATATATATATTATATATACATATAATATGTCACAATCTCTAGGAGAATAAAGAGCCTTCTAAAAGCCTCAAGAAAAGTACAAAATGATTTTTAGATTTATTTTCTCTTTTTTAATGTTGCATATTTTTCAATTTTGCGTACTTTCACCATTCTGAGTTTGTCTCTGGAGGGAAATCCTTAGTTTGGTGTGTCTGAATTTATCCCCAATGCAGAAGTCCAAGAAATGCTACTTCCCACATCTTATAGAGTCTATGGCAAAGACAATCCATGAATATATGGAATGGATTTCACTGTATTCTAGTCAGTTGAAGTCAGGGGTGTGTTGTCACATTCTACTAGCCCTTGGCAGTATAATGATGACTGAATTCTGAAAAGATGTCGCAAGCTATTGAGGAATCAGAAGCCATGGTTTCTACAGGAAATAGTGGCATATTGTGAAAGCAATAGGCACTAAGTTAATATTTTTTTCTTATTTTTTATTGGTAAGTGTTTAAGTGAGATAAGTCAGACACAAGCTAAAATATTACATAGTATCACTTATATGAGGAACCCAGTATTTAAATGAGTTAATATTCTTAATTACAGACTAGTTTCGACTAGAACTATTGAGAGGGATAGACTTTTTGCCAGGTCGAATATGCAAGTAAGTGGTCTTTGTTGAAAATGGACTGTCATTGAATTTGTTCTAGATTTGACAGCTAGGAAAGACATTCTCCTCTCAGTTTTTACTTTGCTTTATCTTACTCATCTCTTTAAATATATATTTGTGCTACATAATCAATACATTCATTTTGAGTATTTGGTAAACATGACACCTTAGTTCTTTTTATGTTCTTTATTTCCTTCACCCCTTCCATCTCTTTATGCTCTTTCCACTTTATCTCACTCATATTTTAAAGCTTGCCCTAACTTCCACTTTTATTTATGTATTTATTTATTTTTTTTTTTTGTGGTACCGGGGATCGAACTTGGGTCCTTGCGCTTGCGAGACAGGCTACCGAACCGCTGAGCTAAATCCCCGGCCCCCTAACTTCCACTTTTAAATCTCATCTTTCTAATTCTGTCTGTATGATGCTATAAGTGCCATGTAACATAAATGTTTCTGCCATTTCTCCAATCTTAACTATGGGAAATTTAGTATCATGCTTTTGTTCTTATTTCCAAAATACATATGATGGTGAGGAAATATATTTTCCTCACCATCATATTAATAATTTCCTATATGCCCATATGCAGCTAAACATTTAGACCCAATAAACTAAATGAGTAGCTGTTTAAGTGCTACAGATTTTAGACTTTATCATAACTGAGGTGGGGTACGTACAAATGAAGATCTGTTTGATATCTTCTTGATATAGTGCACCAAGTAATCCAAATAAATAAAATAATGCAAACAAGGGAAATATTATAGCTCCCAAATGCTAGATGTCAGAAATGCTAGTTCATGTTCTCTAAAATGGAAGAATGAATTCTAGGAACAATGAAGACTAAGACAAGGAATGTTTATTGAAATACAACTCCTGCCTTAGAGGGACAGAAGGGAAAACCAGAAAGTGTGTTGCCTGGAGCCCTGTATTCTAGGGGGGCTTTATGGAGCAAAGCCAAGAGGTGAGGTGGTAAAAAGTGGGACAAAACTATGGCCAACTAATAAGATTCAATGGGAAAGCACAAGGGAGGTAAGAGATGGGTCAAAATTATGATCAACCAATAAGGTTATAAGTACAGTCACCAAAGTAATATTGATTAAATGGGGATCAAATGGGAAAACAAATCAGGAAGCAAGTGTATGTAGAATGAGCAAAGAATTTCCAGAAAGGAAATTGGCTAGGGAGATTGATGCTATTTTGAATATCAATCATTGCTATTTATCTCTAAGATAAGTATGTGAGTGTAGCATTTTTTTTTTCTTTTTCTCTTTTCATTGTGCTCACTTTCAGTAAATGTGTCTGCATTGTCTTTCCAATTGGCTCTTGGAGGATTGGCCCTGCCTAACTGCCTACAAGATACCTAATTAATTTAACTATTTACAATAGCATGAGACCTTTCTTAAAGACAGAAAATGTCTGTTATAAGAAAGCATTTTGATGAGGGAACATAGTGAATTATACTATTCCATTAAAGATGAGAATGATGTCAAAGTGGGTTAAAATGATTTCAAAATTCTTGCAGAAATATATATAGGCACTACTTTATGAAGGTTCCTAAAGGATTTGAGATTCTAATCGTTTGAGAAATGCCAGTGATTTTTGAGTGGTGGGTTATTATGATCATGATGGTATATGGGATTTCCTTGAAATTATCAAAAATTAACTAGTGTTTTAAGCTTAAAGGAAGATTAAAGGAAGGATTGACATAACGTCAAAGATTGTCATCAATTCTTCTACCACTGGTACCTAGGAAACCAGACAGAATAACAGAATTAGAAATTTTACTATATCTCCTGATTTAGTAAGACTCTATAAGTTGTTGACATAGTATCAGTATTAATAAATAAGAAAATAAAACTAAAAAATGTAACATATCAGATATCAATTCTAGGCATAGAAGATTGTGGATGATCCAAATAAGAGGTACAAAATTTGTTTCATTTTTAACTTGAGTTACATTCTCAAAGTACTGAGTACATATTTGAGGAAAGTAATCATGGGATTTAAGGCTCAAATAGAACTTGCAGAAGCGTGGATGCTAAACTGTCATTAGTGCTAGGATGCATTTCCCCTCCTTGTAGCTTGAAAACCCTCACATTTATAAAGAGAGGTTAAGGGGAAATATCTCACTAACATCCAGGAAATCAAGGGACTAAGTCCATAGTTAGTATCATTCAGGCAAATACCTCCATGGTGTCTATATCAGCCAATGACAATAACTCCCTTATGAGTAGATGTGCTGGTTTCTTTCCCAGTACCTTCACACATCAAATATAATCACACTGTTAAGTGGGTACTATGGCACACACCTGTAATGTCAGCACTCTGGAAGGCTGCATCAGGATTGCAAGTCCAAGCCTAGCCTAGCCAAATTAGAGACTTTGCAAGAGCTCATCCCAAAATAAAATACAGAACAGTTGGGTATACAGTTCAGTTTAAAGGCCATAGGTTCAATGAGTACAACAAAACAGAACAAAACAAAACATCCCACTATTAGGCATTGGCCATGTAAATTAAGCATTCCAAATCTATTAGTAAAATTCCTAAGTCAAGTGATTCAGTGTTTTTAAGGTTACAATTGCTAAAGGCTTAAAGAGGTTATTTATAGGACCATTGTTATTTGATTAGAGGCTACCCGATTTATTGAGTAATTGAGTTAATTAATGAATAACTATAAAATGAAATCTTCATATTTATTCCAGATAAATTTTACCTGTGGTTCAGATATTTATATTAATAAGAAAAATACATGATCTAATTATTTGATTTTTCATTATCCCTCATTCATTGCAAATTCAAGTATAACGTAAAAGAAACCTTCCTGAAAGTCACTATTGGGTTTGAACTCTGAAATCAGCCTTTGTTGATCTGATGTTGGACAAATCATTTTACTCTAATCTTAACCTTCCAATCTGGAGCAAGTTTCAATTCTAGCTCTATCATTTTCTAACTATAAATTTGAGTTCTTAATTTTTTGTGCATCATTTTCCCCATAATCAAAACAAAACTTAAAATTACATTATATCAAAGATTTAGTGTCAGTATTAAATTCATTACCATGTACAGCAATTAGAACATGACCACTATATGAAAAGTAGTCAATATTATGTGTCATAATTTATGTGGTTGAGAATAAAGTCTCATTTCAAACTTAAGTAAATACAGTGTAATATCTATGATATGGTGGGCGCTAGATGGCATTCAATTAATTTTACTTTGAATCTAGACATAACGCATTTTTTTATTCTCTTTTCTTGGATAAGTAAGATGTCAGGCCTTGGATTTGGACTGCAGTTCCAGCAATCTGGGTGAAGTGACAATTGACTGGAATATGTCCCCTGTGTATAGTAAAATATATAAAGTATCCTTGTGTACTTTAATATAGGAAGCTGAAACAATGTTAAGGAATGAAAATAAAAATGAAGTGAAATGAGAGTTCCAAAAATCAATATGGTGAAATAAAATAGGAAGGAAAAATCTAAAATTACCAGAGAACAAGAAGTTTTTAATAGTTAAAGGGGTGAAGGGAAAAAAGTAGGAGAGTTTCTCCAGTGGGCTGACATGTAACTTTATACCTAACTAGACTTTTAGGGCACAAGAGTGAAACAAACTCTATTGACCAAGTAGTGGTCAGTTCCTATCCAATAGGCTGCTCTGCTCTGGAGAAGGGGAAGATCAATCTCTTGAATAACCTGTGTCTTATATTTCCAATGAATTTGGTGGAATTCTGGAGCGTCTGTTTCCATCCCGAAAAGGAAATAATGGTAGAAGATACCTCCAATCTTTCTTTCCTATCACTGATTTTTTCCACTTCACAAGGAAAAATGTCATTTCAGATATCTTTCTGTTTCTGTCTTTAACACTGAACTCATTTGTTCTGTTCCTACTTACCACAATTGGCCAGCTGTACTGCACTTTGTGAGCACAGGCAGTGGTGGGAAGCCTGCACGTCTTCACTTGCGCTTGCCTTTGATTAGCTGGGTGAGTCATTCAGATTAATAGAGAGGACCTGAAGTATTCTCCAATGTTGCATTACTAGGAAACCTGAGCTTTGTATTACGAGGTTAATACCAAATTTTAATCCATATTTGTGTGTCTGTTTACACACGTTGCCTATGCCATGGCACCATATGTTTGGGGTTTGTAATGTTAATTAATCAAGCTACACTATTACTACCATGCCGATTATCTAATATGCTTGGAATGAATCAGGGGTGAGGATGGAGAGTGAGGCTGGATTCCTTGCTGATGCTGCTCCCTCTGAGACATGGAGCCGTCCTTCACTCTAACTTGAGGAAAAAAAGGGCTGGGGGTTGAAGATTTACAAATGGTGTACTTCCACACAAATAAAATTGAAATAGGTGCCTGAATGTCACATCTACTATGATTAAGATTTCATCCAATCCCAGACTTTTAAAATATTAACGTTAAAATTTAAATTATCCACTAAGTGCAATAAACCTAATATAATATGAGTGGGTGAAGGCAGGGTAGGAATTAATTTTAAAAGTTAAAAGGATGTCTATCCATCTTTTAATGTTCTAATCAATACAAGCATTTTATATGCTGCTATTTTCTAAAAATAAAATCATTTTCATGAAGATATTCAGATGTCTATCTATCTTTTAATATTCTAATCAATACAAGCATTTTATATGCTGCTATTTTCTAAAAATAAAATCATTTTCATGAAGATATTCCAGGGAGCAAACTGATCAAAGACTAACAACAAAAAGAACTGATAAATGTAAGTGCACCCTGTTGGGGTATCTGGGTAGGTGTCATGAGACTTGTATTAGATCCAATTTAATTAGCCACTTGACGTATTCTAAGAATAGTGTAAATAGTATGGGAAATTGGCAAATTGGGCCAAGTTGTGAGAAATATCACATACTTAGAAAGGTAGAAAAATTGATTAGAAAAAGTAAAAAAATATACTCAGAACATAGAAATTAAAATGAAATATTCAGTGGACAGCATAGAGTGTAAGACCTAACTTTAATAAATTAAGAGAGATGCAATCAAGAATTGTCAAAGATTTCTCAATATGACATGGTTCTTTAATTTATGCATTTTGCCCAATTTTTCATGATTAAAGTTTTCTTGTTCAAATCATTTTGAATAGCTTGACTGAAATATAGTTTACATTTCATAAATTTTGCCTATTTAAACTGCACAACATAGCTCTTCATATAGTCACAAAATCATGAAGCCATTGTCACAAACTATTTTCATCCCATTTCATCACTCCTGGAAGGAACCCTATACTTTTACTTAGGAAATAATAATTCCACTTCCATTTTCTATAGCTTTACCTCTTTCAGACACTACAAGTAAGTGTAATCAGGCAGTATGTGGTATTATGCGGCTGCTTTCTTTCAGAGCATGTTTTCAAGGTTCATCCAATTATAGTATGTTCCCAGTTTCCATGCCACTCTATTGCTAAAAGAAATTACATTGTGTGGAGCTATAATATAACTTACTTTTATTAATGATAGGGATTAAACCCAGGGCTTCAAGCATGCTAAACACAAGTTTACCAGCCCCAGTCCTCACATACTTATTTATCAGCTGATGAACAACTATGCTATTTCCATGTTTTTTACTATTATAAATAGGTTTTTATAAACATTAATGCACAAACATTTGTGTGGACACAAGCCGCGATTGCTCTTGCATATGTGCTTTGGAGTGGAAAATCAGGTCCTATAGTGGCTCCATGTCAACATTTGAAGAACTGCCACACTGTTTTCCCTAGCAGCTGCAAAGTCTTAACATTGCAAACATCAATGTTTGAGACTTCTGATTTGAAGATATACTAATCCACACTTTTTGTTTTCTGTCTGTCTTTTTTTATTACGATAATCCTAAAACTTGTGAAGTTTTATTGTGGTTTTGATTTTGCTTTACCTTTGATTTTGACTAATGATATTAAGTTCTCATGTTTACTTGCCTCATGCAATTTTGGAGAAAAATTTATTCATATTTGTTGCTCAATTTTTTTTTGTTTTTTGTTTTTTTTGGTACCAGGAATTGAACTCGGGTCCTTGCACTTGCAAGGCAGGCCACCGAACCGCTGAGCTAAATCCCTGGCCCTGTTGCTCAAATTTTAAAGGGGGCAATTTTTTTACATAGTATTGAATTGCAAAAGTTCTTGGCATATTTGTGATACTAATCCATCATTAGATATACCTTAAATACATTTCTCTCAATTGGTGGACTTTGTTTCCTGTTTCTTAATGAAATGGTTTTCAGCCCCAATATATTTTGTTATGAAGTTCAATTAATTTTATCTATTTCCTTTATCCTTTTAGTGCCACGTATAATATATTATCTGACACCTGCTTATAAAGACTTATACCTATATTTTATCTACAGAGGAGTTTTACAGTACAAGTTTACACATTTAGGTGTTAAATCCATTTTGAGTTCATTTTTGTGTAAGGTATAGTTGGGAGTTCATTTATTTTCTCATGTACTTCTTTATTGATACAACACTTCTTTAAAAAGCATTCATTTTACTGAGCACCCTTGCCAGTAGACAATAACCATAAATACAAAGGCTTATACATTGACTCTCAACTCTTTTCCATTGATATACTATATGTCTTCATATATTTTAATATATGACTGCGCATGTATAATTTTATGTGTGCATTAATATGAACATATTAATGGGATAAATATATCATTGTGATTGCAACAGAAACAAGAATAATAAAAATGAGATGGAAAAGATGTACGTATTTATCCATACGCAAGTAGTAAAATTTAGAGCAGATACTTTTTTTTTTTTTTGGTACTGAGGATCGAACTCAGTACCTTGTGCTTGTGAAGCAGACAGCATAACCACAGAGCTAAATCCCCTGCTTTACAAGTAGTAAAATTTATTGCTTATTCAGTGTCTAGTAAATTTTCAAATCAGAAAGAAATTATCTTCAAAATGCTCTTCCTTTTCAAGGTATCTTTGACTCTTCTAAATCTTCTCATTATTACTAATTTTGCAAACAAACAAAATAAATAAAAACTAGCTGGATCTATATAGAGATTGTGTTGAATTTTCAAGTAAATTGGATTTTACCTTCTTTAAAATTTTAAGTCCTCCAATTTACTCTTCTTTATTGGAATCTTTAGTTTCTTTCAACAATACAGAAATTTCAGGGTACAAGTCTTGCAATTTTGTTGATTATAGTCCTAAATATTTTCTTCTTTTTTCGTGCTTTTAAAAATGAAAAAGTACCACTTCTAACTGTTTATCAATACTTTTACAGTTATACAATATCTTTGCATATTATATCATGTCCTTTGTTATAAACATGTCAAAATGTCTTTTACATGATTTCTTAAGGTATTAGCTGGGATTCTTTTTGTAGGGTTTTTGGGTTTTCTAAATGTATAGGCATATAATAAATAATTTTACTTGTTTTTCCCTTCTCATCTTAATAGCTTCTATTTTTCTTGCCTAACATTCCTCTGTAGTGGGTCAAATAGTTCCCTAAGCATAAGGAAAGATATTATGTCCATTGGAGACTAAGAATAAGATTTTAATTGAAAGAAAGTTCTTTGCAAATACAGTTAAACAAGGTGAGTTTGAACTGCATCAGGGAGGATTCTAAATCCAATGGTTGGTGTTTCATTAAAACACTTGTGAAAAGATCCACAGAGAAAGACTATGACAGGTGATGAAAAAGGTAGAAATTGTGGAGTAAAGTAGCTACAGTGAAAGGAAGGTAAGAATTATTGACAAATATCAGAAGCTAGGAGTCATAAAGTTTATTTCCCTAGAGTCTCTGTGGAGAATACGGCCCTAACAATACTATGATTTTTTACTTTTACCTTCAGAATTGTAAAATAATATATTTACATTATTTTGAAAAATGATGTTGTGCTGCGTTGTTCCAACAGATCTGAGAAACTAATATAGCTTGTGGTATGGGTAAATGGGTACTGCTGTTACAACTACCTGTATATATGAAAATGCCTTTGAAATTGGTCATAGAAAGAGGTTGAATAATTTTAGGACATTTGATAGAAAAAATTTAAATTGCTCTGAAGAAATGATTGTTAGAAACATGGACTTTAAAGATTATAATGGAAACTGGCATGAGTGTGAAAAACGTTGTAGAAAAACTTTATATCACCTTGAAATACACACACACATATAATAGATGTTCATGGAATTTTGGTTAAAAATATGCTCATTATAAAGTACTTCCAGTGAAATTTCACAAGGAAATGAGAAACGCAAAACATGTTATTGGAAAAGAAATAAAAGGGTAATCTTTGTTATGAAAAGGCAGGAAATTTAACTGAGGTGTGTCTTATTCAATGATCAATAGAAATTTAGAGTTGTAAGTGATGTGGATATTTTTTGGAGATTTTCAAACAAAGTAAGGACATTATTGTATGGTCTATCCTTTTTCCCTATAGGAAAATATGAGGAAAGATCAATTGAAGAAGCATCTATTAAGGGGAAAAAAGAGTTTGATGATTTGAAATATTTATCTAATTCTTATTGTAAAAGGTTCAAAGGCATTCTCTGAAAAAAAAATCATCAAAGGTATGGCTGAAAAAAATGTTTCTGAAGTCCTTAGGCATGTGAGGTATAAATCCAATCAACAACAACAAAAAAGCTTTCTCAGACTTAAGAGAGCAGAGACAGAAAAAACCAATAAAGTCATCAGACTTCCAGATATACAAATATGGAATGTGCTGTCCAGAGAATGAGGTTGACACAGCTATTCTTTCTGGGGTGAGGAGGAATCTCAGTGTTATTTTCATCTGCATCTCTTGAATAGCTAGTGATGTTGAGCATTTTTTTCATATGTTTAGTTTCAGCTTTTACTTCTTTGTCTGGGAAATGTCTGTTCATTTCAAATGCCCATTTCAAATGCTCTTTATATTTGAGTGGGTCTGATTTTTTTTTAATTCTTTATATATTTTAGATAGTAGAACTTTGTTTAAAAATTTTTCCCACATTGCAAGTTGTCTCTTCACTCTGTTGCTGGATACTCTTGCAGTACAGAAGCTTTTTAATAAGATGAGATCCCACTTATTTGATTCTTTATACTAGTTCCTGTGCTACTGAGAATTTGTTCGTAAAAGCTTTTCCTGTGTCAGTGTCTTCAAGAGTTCTACCTAACTTATCTTCCAGCGAGTTTAGTATTTCTCTTTTAACGTTTAAAATTTTAATAGGGATTGCATTGAATATGTATAACAGTTTTGGAAGTATGGACATTTTCACTATATTGCATCTTCCTACCCAGGAACAAGTGATGCATTTCCATTTTCTTATATCCTCTTTGATCTCTTTTTTTTAGAGTGTTGTAGTTTTCAATGTAGGATGTCTTTTGCTATGTTTGTTAGATTGATTCCTAGATATTTCAGTTTTTGGAAGCTATTATGAAAGGGATTGTTTCCCTAACTTCTCTCTCAGGGAGACTATTACTTGGTACAAAGAAGCTATTAATTTTTGAGTATTTACCTTGTATCCAGGTGCTCTACCAAATCTATCAATTAAGTCTAGAAGTCTTTTGGTGGACTCTTGGGTTTTCTATGTAGAGTATCATATTGTAAGCAAATAATGACAGTTTCACTTCTTCCTTTCCTGTTTTTATTGCTTTTATTTCTTTCTCTTGTCTAATTTTTGTGGCTAATGTTTCCAAAACTGTATTGGACAGAAGTGGTGATAGTGAACATCCTTGTCTTATTTCTGATTTCATTGTGAAAGCTTTCAGACTTTGACCATTTAGTATGTTGGCTTTTCGTACATAGCCTTTATCAAGTTGAGAAAAATGCCATCTATTCCAATTTTCTGCAGGATTTTTTATCATGAGTGGCTGTTAAATTTTATTGAATGCTTTTTCTATATCTATTGAGATGATCATATGGTTTTTGCCCTTGAATCTTTTAATATAGCGTATTACATTTATTGGTTTTCATATGTTGAACCATCCTTGTATCCCTGGGATAAATCTGACTTCATCAGGGTATATGATCTTTTGATGACCTTCTGTATTCGGTTTGCCAGTATTTTCTTGAAGATTTTTTGCATCTATGTTCATTAGGAAAACTGGCCTGTACCTCCCTTTTTTGGGAGCCTTTCCCTGGTTTTGAAATCAAAGTAACACTTGCTTCCAGGAATGAATTTGGAAGTATTGCTTCCCTTTCAATTTCATTGAAAAGTTTAAAAATTAGTGGCAATAGTTATTCTCTAAATGCCTTATAGAATTCAGCATGAATTCATCAGGACCTGGCTTTTCTTTGTTGGTAAATTTTTAATTATGTATTCAGTTTCACTGATTGTTTTTCATTTTATTAGAGTACAAGTTCTCAAAGTAGGTATTGATGATGCTCTGGATTTCTGCTGGATCTGTTGTTACTTCACTTATTTCATTTATAATTGCACAGATTTGAGCCTGTTCTTTCCTTTTTTTTTGACAAGGTTGGCTAAGAGTTTATCACCTTTATTTATTCTTTTAAAAAATTCTTTAATTCATTGATTTCCATTGTTCTCTTAGTCGCCTTTGCACTCATTTCTGCTCTGATCTTTTTGGTTTGTTTGTTTGAGACAGGGTCTCACTAGCTCACTAGGTAGTTGGGACTGACCTGGAACTCACTATATAGCCTAGGCTGGCCTCACACTCACTGGGATTCTCCTGCCTCAGCCTTCCAAGTGCTGGGATTACAGGTATGTGCCATCACACCTGGCTCTCTTCTCTGATCTTTATAATTTCCTCTCTTGTATGAACTTTGGGTTCTCTTGCTCTTCTTTTTCTAGGAGCTTAAAATTAAATATTAGATTATTTATTTGAGCTTTCTCTGTTTTCCTAGTGTGAGCATTCAATGCTATAGATTTCACACATAGAACTGCTATCATTGTGTCCCATAAATTCATGTATGCTTTTCTGGCATTCTCATTAAATTGTAAACACTGTCTAATTTCTTCTTTAATTTCCTCTGTGACCCTTTGGTTATTTGGGAGAGTGTTATTCAATTTCCATGTGTTTATGAAATTCTTGAGATTTCTTTTGCTACTGATCTCCACTTTAGTTACACTATGGTATGATAATATACATGGGATGACTTTAATTCCTTTGCATTTACTTAAGCATGTTCTACAAACTAATATATGGTCTATTTTGGACAATAACCCATGTGCAGCGGAAAAGAATGTGTTTTCTGATTTTGCAGAGTGGAACAATCTGTAGATGTCTATTAAGTCAATTTTTTCAAAAGTTTGGTTCAATTCTAGTATTTTGTTGTTAATTTTTTGCCTAGATGATCTGTCTGTTAGTGACAGTGAGGCATTGAGATCCTCCACTATGATTCTATTAATGTTTATTCTTGTTTTCATGTCCCTTAATATTTGTTTTGTATAGTTGGGGGCAGTAGCATTTAGTATATATATATATTTATGCTTGTCATGTTTTCCTCTTGGGTTGTTTCCTTCAAGGATGTGATTACTTTCTTTTGTGTCTCTTAATTAGTTTTGGTTTGAAATCTATTCTGTCTGCAAATAAGGTAACTACTACTGCATTTTTCTGGTTTCCTGTCACATGGATAACTGTTTTCCATCCTTTTACTTTCAGTCTATGAGTTTCTTTTTAAATTAGGTATGCTTCGTGCACACAGCATGTTGTTGGACTTTGCTTCTTAATCTACTGTGAGAAGCAATTATTTCATAAGTGTTCAAAATACAAGCAACAAAGATATCTACTCTAAGAAATATCAAAGTAGTAAACCAGGGTTTAAACCAAGGACTGTACCAACAACAAAAATAGAAAGGAGAAGACATTTAAGCAAAGCACAAACCCAGTCTTTCAGCTTACAAAGGCAAATTCTGGGGAAAATGAGGTGGAAAAGTCTGATAATCAACCACCTGGACAACCTGAACTGAAAGCAGAAGTAAAAAAACAGATGAATGAAGCTCTAGAATAATTCAAAACAGAAAAAAAAATACCCAGATAACTATAGAGAGGCTGAGCAGAAGAAAATAAATGAAAAAAGACTCTAGAACAGAAACAGACAAAAAAATAGATGAATTCAGGACCATGATGGAAGCTATGAATACTCAGCATAATAAAGAAATGGAAATTATGAACACCGAACATAGGAAAGAAATGGGATCCATGACACATATTCAAACAGATATCCAAGAGATTAAAAGCTCTATTGAAAGTTTACACAGCAGATTGAGCCAATCTGAAGACAAAATATCAGATATAAAAGAAAGGATGGTGGTCAGTGACCATGAAAAGAGAGATCTCTTAGTAAGGGACCATGTGAAATCAACCCAGCAACTCCTCGATGATGCAAAGAACAATATAAGACTGATAGGAGTCCACGAAAAAGCTGGACAAAGTAAAAATGACATAAAAATTGTTCACAGAATTAATGACAGAAAACTTCCCAAACAGAGCAAAAGAATTTAACTTACAGATAAGTGAGGCATATAGGGCTCCAACTAGCCATGATAAAAAGAAATCTACACAGAGACATATAATAATCAAGATCCTGGAAACCCAACATAAGAACAAAATGCTACAACCAGTTAAAGAAGAGAAACAAATCACACGCAAAGGAAAGCCCATCAGAATCACAGCAGACTTCAACACAAACCCTCAAGTCAAGGAGAGCATGGAGTGAGGTATTTCAATCTCTAAAAGAAAACAACTTCCAGCCTAGACTGTTGCATCCTACAAAACTGTCTTTCAAAATTGATGGGGAAATAAGATACTTCCATGACAAAGAACTCCTGAGAAATTTCAAGAACCAAATCGACACTCCAAACAACTCTAAATAATATCCTAGCAAAAGGCAAAGAGTTCAGAACTCCATGAGGCCCAACATAACATAACTAAAATATTTCATCAGGCAAGACAAGAAATTAAAGGGAGAAGGGAAAAATTAAAAAAAAAAAAGAGCCAACAATAGGAAAATACCATGACAATGATAAGTCAACTCATATCAGTCATAATCGCAGAGGGTTTTTTTTTTTTTTGAGGGCTTTAAATCTAATATAATTTACTTTGCTGGGTTTCAGAGTTACCAGTGAATGGTGAACATTTCAACACACCCCGCCTTTTTTTCCTTTAGATTTTGAAATATCCTCCTATGCTTATATTTCCATTTTATTTTGCAGGTAGATTTTGTAGCTTTACATGTCCACAATACACAGGTGGAGACAAATTTTGTTTCAGGATGGTTAAATTAAAAATATCACCCATAGTTGTCTTGAATAATTTAGATAAGTTTTTAAATGATTGAATTGATAATTTTTTGTGAGATATTTAGCCTAAAGTTGGCATTTTTGAATGGTAATCAAACTTTGGGGGGTATTGTGATATCCTGGATATCTTTTCCCAGTGGGAGGAGAGTAAATTTATGAGAACAGTGGGGAATATACATTAGATAGAAAAGCATCCCTTCCAAATTCACGCTTACCTCAGGATATGAGTATATTTGAAAGTAGGGCCTTGCAGATCTAACTAATTATTATGGTATCTTACTACACTGAGATGGGCCAATGACTGATGGCTTTATAATAAGCCCATGTGAAGAGACTGAAGAGATACAAAAAGTAGACATGGAAGATGGCCATGTTAAGATGAAAATAGAGTTATTCTGTTATAGCTGAATGCAAAGAAGCCATGTGTTGTAGAGAACCACTAAAAGCTACAGAAAGCCATGAAAAAAATCCCCCACCAAAGCTCAGCAAAAGCATGTCCTACCAACATCTTGACCTGCTGTCTCCAGAAGCAATTCTCCAGAATTCTGATTATTCTCCACAGTTGGGAGAGAATATACATACAGTATTGCTATTTCAAACTATTCAGATTGTAGTATTTTATTACAGCATTCTTGGTAAACTAATATGTAATAGAGAAATATGCATTTAGCTGTAGTCTTGTATTCAGTCATTAATTATCTCTGAGTGCTGAAAATCATTTAAATTTGAGAGTGTTTTTAATCTGTGAAAGGGGGAAAGAAAAACCATGCACTATTCAGTTTGAAATGCATTATTTCTGTGATCACGGATGTTTTTAAGTGAAACTCTGTACTAGTTGAGCTTCTACCTAAAGAATAATCCTAAAAAAAATAAAATATTCTACTTGGAAAATAATTCCACACAAAGAAAATATGTTTGACTACTCTTCAGTGTTGTTTTGGCTATATTTGTATTCTGATCTTTAGTTGTGTATAGTTTCATTTTCTTCCTATAAAAATATAATATGGCCTGTTTCTGTATAGATAACAACTAAACTCAGTACATATCCATCATATTATGGATTGATTCTATGTTTTGCTTGGCTAACAATATTCTTTCCTATTTTCCTGAAATCATAGAGATGACTTCTGGATACTTATGGACAGAGTTCATTTTTCTGCATCACTTGAAATTAAGTATGTCTTTGACATTCCCTGAATGGTACACATAATTTAACAGGACAGGCTCTGCTGGTAGAATTCTGTTGAGTTATATTTCTTAGGATGAAGAACTAGGTGAGATGAGACAGAGCAGGCTTTTAGAAAGCTGTTGATAGACGGGTCCTCCTACTGTTTGCAACCTAGGTATGATCTTCTCTCTCTCTCTCTCTCTCTCTCTCTCTCTCTCTCTCTCTCTCTCACACACACACACACACACACACACACACACACACACACAGTCCTGCTCCAGGCATTGAATTCTATAATTTTATTTGTGCCTCTGCAAAATATTTTTAGTCAGAGGTCCATATTTGAGAGGCAAGTTACTTTACTTTTGTATTTATTTTCTATTATAGATTATTGGTTAGTTTTTTAGAATAGAATTATGGAAACATGATTTAAAAGGCTGTAATTCTCTAATTCCCTAACACTCTTGCCTACCAAACATACACAGAAAATACACGCACACACAAGAACCCATATGCATGAATACACAAGCCAAGGTAGGGATGGCAGAGAGACAGAGAGAACAAGGCTCCACTTGAAAAGAACAAATAAGTTTTCTAAATGAATATTCACTTCAAAGCTATGTGACTTCTCACAACTGTAATTTTCTCATAGATAAAACAGACTGCATTCTTTGAGGAATTGTCCTATATCTCATTTCTACATTTTCCACTATCTGGTACAGAACTTGACACACTAAAACTTGCTGAATAGAGCATTAGAGATAATTAAGTCCATTTTCTTTTTATAGGGTGTAATTTTTTATCAATTTATTTGACTTTGCTCATATTCTGTTCTCAATATATGAGAATAATAATAGATAATATATAAAGTTACAACTTAAATCTTTGAAGCTGTTAATATTCATGATGTCACTGGTAGTTCATGATGGGGGAATAGAGGTGACGTTTCCATTTGATAATGTCCTTTGGCTTTAATTTTGTAGCCAGTGGTATCCTTTCCCAGTGTTTTCTGATTTGTGTAGAAAGGCATGGTGCTTAGTTAGGTAAAATGGAATCCTGTTAAACACAAATTATTTATAAGAGCCTTAAATTTTATTCTGAAATGTCATGCTGGAATCTAAGTGTCAAAGATGAGCAGTACCTCATTATTAGTCATTTTCTGTCTACATAGTTATTCTCTGTTGATGGTTTTTACCTTATTTGTAAATGAATCCTTTCATTGGGGGGGGATTTAGAGTAACCAAAGTGATTTTGGCCTTAGGTAAAATGTACACTTTGTATTTATCAATGCATTCAGCAATACCTCCAGGCTCTCTATTGATGACTTATTTTTAAGTTACTCCTGATTGTATCCATTTAAAAATATAATTAAAAGCCACCCATATATTCTAAAACATCATAAAAATACCATTTGGACCATGTGCTTCCTTCCACCTGAGGCTTAAGAAGTCAGTAAACTGAAGTTCTCTTATTTCTTCTTTTCTCATTTTGAAAATTGGTAAATTCCAAATTAATTTAAAGGAAAATGAAAACCAAATATAAACATTTTTACTACAGTCTAACAAAGATTCAATCTTGCTCTCTGAGGATTCAAAGAGAAGCGCTTTAGTATCATGAGGTGTCATACAGACAGGAAACAAAAGTGGCAGCTGGTTGCTGTGGCAGTAGCTAATGTGCAAACTCACTAATTAGAGAAATGCAAATTGCAAACACATATTTTGCTACACCCTGGAGCCATGTTGAAGCAATCAGTGTAGGAAAGTTCCTAAAAATGCCCACCTTTGGAAGAACTTGGAGCCAAGATGTGTTCGATTTATACTTATTAGCACACATTGAAGTAGCAGCTACTGGTGTAGCTGCAGAGGGGCTGAATGCAGGACACGCTTAAATTTTGAGAGCAAAAAATAAGATTTCGATAGACTTATCACTTGCGTTCCCTACCTGGGCAACCACTTGACATCACAGAATCTCCTATAGTATTGTAGCCTATCCTGCCTTTGATTTAGTGCCAGTATTTATTGGGTGGAATAAGACAGATAATTTCTGAGCAACTGACCATATATAAGATGAAAATCACAGCTGGAGACATGAATAGATTTAAATTATCATTTTGTGGTTTGTTTTTGGTCAATAAAATACAGATTGCTTAAATAAATCAAGGGATTTTGAGGGTAAATTAATTGATCTTTTAAACATCAGACTGCTTAATTAATAGTTGTCTATTTTCTTCTGCTGAAGCCCTACTTTAAACTCATGTAATATTGGACTATAATTTAGTGACTCCTAGTTTCAAGTTTACAGAGTCTATGGAGGTTTTGGAGGTGACATAGGGAAAAATATAAACTTTCCAGTATTCTAGGAAATAGAATTTGTTAAAATACATACATATATATTTCTAACCAAAAGATTTTTGGCTTCCAATATATTTTCAGAAGGGGCCTGTCCTAGCCTCCAAATTTAATTTAAGAATAGTACTGTTGCAGTGTTATCCCTGTTATGCTACACACAATCTTCAATAACAGTGTAAGTCTATTTCTCCCCAAATTTCTTTTACATTCACTGATGTAGGGATTAGGAGACCACATTACTTTCAATAATTATAAAGCATGAATGTCAGACTTCCTGTTCTCACCCAGGCCTTAATGTTGTAGCTCATATTTCCTTAGAGTATAAGAGTCTCAGGTCTCTACTAGCATTTCTGGATTCTGCGGGTGTTCTCTCATTGCCCTATATGCAGGATCTGTTGGATAGTCTTGCCTGTTCCATCAAAGACACAGGTCAGGATTTAATGAAGGCCTCTCATTGCCCTGTAGTAGCAAAATACTGCCCCCTCCCATACACATCTATCTATTTTCTGTTTTTCCTTTTTTTTTCTATTGTACTCAAATTGAGAATAATAGGTATTTTCTTTCTTTCTTTCTTTCTTTCTTTCTTTCTTTCTTTTTCATTCTTTCTTTCTTTCTTTCTTTCTTTCTTTCTTTCTTTCTTTCTTTCTTTCTTTCTTTCTATTTTGTGTTCTTTTCTATTAATTTAAGTGGATACAACTCTGAATCTAGAACCTGAAAGTTATCATCCCCTAATGGATCCACCTTAGCTCAATGATTTTGATCCATTAATAATTTTGCAGCAAGTTTCCTTACCTGAAAAATGATGACGATATCCATGCATATATCCTTATAGAATTGTTGGGAAGAAGAAATTAGATGGTTACAAAAATTCTCTTATGTAAAGCAAATTTTCTAAAAATATAAGTGTGATTATATTCATTTTAAGATAGATCAGTGCATATGATGAAATTATTTACAGTTTTGAAGAAAAATACTTGTGATACTTGATTTTTAATCTAAAAATTCTTTTACCCCTTTGGAAATTTGGATTTCCATGTTCTTCTGCTTAAATAGAAAAGCTCAATCAATGATAAGGGAAGGTCTTTCTTGTTTCACTTAATAATTTTGAAAATATTTTAATTTTCCTGTTATACACAAAGAAGAATTGCTCTCTGAAATGATATACTTCTGGTGCTTGTAAGATTTAATCTTTGCCTTGCTTATTTTCCATCTTGATTTGCCTAATTTCTGTATACTCCTGATTCCTTTTGGGAATGGAAACATTTACTCTATGCTGTTATATATTGCAAATGTTTAACTTTTTAAGAAAAATTACTGGGGATCATAGCTAAGAGTTTGCCTTGAATCTCAGAAGAGACTTTCAACTAGGATTTTCCAGAAGTGCTACAATTGTTAAGACTTTGACTATTCCTAGTCATAGATTAAATGCATTTTTCATAATGACATGGGCCTTTTGGGACCCAGGTTTGCATGCTATGTTTTAGATTTAACTGTCTTACAAAAGTCTCACACTGGGAGGCAAGGCTCTGTTGGAAGAAAAAGGACACTAGGGCATTAGTTGGAAAGATACATCATTGTTCATGGTCCCTCCTTTCTCTCTCTGATTCCTGGCTGACATGCATTAAACAGCTTTCTTCTGGCATAGTATTTTTTTTTCTCAGAGACAGACAACCAAACCTACCAAAACTTGGAGCCAAAATAAACCTCCCTTCCTTTAAGTTGCAGGTGTCCAATATATTTTTCCTAAGGATAGGTGATAGACTACAACAGACACGCTGTGAAGAATAATATGGTAGAGGTATATACAGGATAAAGTAGGAGTTAGCAAAGTAGAAATGTGGGCAATTATGTCCTGCCAGAAGACATTGTGTCAGTTTCTATTTTTTCAGTGGAAAAACACAGGACTTCTAGAGCCAGACTAAAGAACAGCAAGCCCTAAATAAATTTTGAGTCTTTATTATTTTATTATGTATTACTTTGTATTTCTTTCATAGATATATTTTATATTGAATAATTTTAGAGAAGTAGGTATATGTCTTTCAAATTTTCCAAAGTATTATAAAAGTAAAATTAATATTAAATCTAGCCTGTGAGCAAATGTTATGGTGTAAGTACCTGTACACTTATGATAACAATATATTTGAAGCACTCTAACATTTCCTATTCTATTTCTTTCAGTTACATTCAATACTATTAATAATAATCAAAATAATGCTTGATAAAACCCACTAAATTTATTTAATTATCTAATAATAGGTTCAAATCTAAAGTCAGAGTATATTAACGGAACTAATATGGCCAAGTAATTACGATGTTACATACTGTGATAAGTACCACAGTAGGAATGCACAATGGCTAAAGATACAAAGAGTACAAAAGGGAGATCTGATAAGCATTTCTGGGGAGTGCACTTTTGTTCTATACCATTTTTCATGCAGTTGGTTCTAATTAATGCATCTAATGAAGCTGGATAGAAGCAACATCATTACTTATGAATAAGCCTCTAACATAGCCATTTTTTTCCTGTTCTTTTTTTTTCAACTACTACAGAGAAGACAAGAATAAGGAATATTTCCTACCGCACATGTCTTCTTAATGTCAGACACTGTAATGGAAACCTTTTTTCCTGGAAAGACTTTTTTTTAACGTAAATATGCCTCCAGCTGCTCTCAGTCTCCTGGACTGGCATACGTGATGAAATATGCTATTAGGGTTATCCTTTATAAAGTTAATTTTATGTAATACTTGCAAAGGCATGTACACTTCAAGTCTGTCTTGGATTTCCCTTTTATAAAAGGCAAGCACAATATCTTCTAATTTGTTTCCAGTCTAAAAAATGCCTGATAGGATGTCTGGCACACAGTGGGTTTACATATTGAGACTGTATAAACTTATTGTAAATTCAGTTACACTTTCCATTAAACTGGAGCTGTTAAACTCTGAACATGTCTTTGCTTTCCTGTCTCATGAAATATAAGCACTCTAATCCCAGGTGGCACATCCTCCAGAATCATATGGACAAGAAAATTTACAAGGAGCATCTTTCAGGAGCCAGCTCCACTTAACAGAGGGCTGTATGATTTTGCAACATCTTTAAAGCTATTCACTGAGGAGAAGAGTGAACAGGTCTTCATTATACATGCAAAGGACTGAAAAAAATTGACATAAAATATCATTCATTATAGGACATGGATCTTCATGGTTAAGGATGACATGGTAGGGTTGTTTGAAGTTTGGTGGATTGAGGTGATAAATTTCTCCCTCTACAGGTCTAAGGAACAATATGTGTAGTAAAATATAATATGATCATGTGCTATTTATTTGTTTATTTCTAGAATCAAGTAGAATATATTGATAATTCTAGTCTTTGCTCAGAAGAGATATCTGCAAAGAAGAAAAAAAGATGTATTATTCACTCTTCTCCTATTATATACCACTAACTGTTTTGATTATATTATTTATTCTAAAGTTATATTCCATTGTCTCTAAAACATGGATGAAGAAAAAATAAAGTTTAAAAAACTACCAAAAGAGAATGATTAGATAGAAATCAATGAAAGATTATTTGAATAATTCTTTCTCAGGAAATGTGTCCTTTTACACAAGTGGAAACTGTGATGGTGTATTGTATGTGTCTACACAGGGGGACTGGATAAGTGGTGAACCATTACTGCTGATGTGTCTGAGAAGGTATTTCCAGAATATATTAGTATTTGAACTAGTGTGTTGTATTAAAAAAAAAAAGGTTCCTTACCAATATGAGGGAGGAAAAACTAAATTGCTAATGACCCAAACAGAATAAAAAGGCAGAAAAAGAGCAAACATAATTTTTGTCTGCTTAAATTAGGACATCTATCTGATCTCCTTTTCTTGGATGTTAGTGTTTCCAATCTTTGCACACGAACAAAGATCTGCAACCCAAACCCAAGATCATGGGATGAGTCAGACTCCATACTGTGTGAGATAATTCCTAATATGAAATCTTTCTATACATATTCTATTTGCTCTGTTTCTATGGAGAATCTTGACACATATAAAAACTTGGTTATTTGAGCCAACATGTTAAGAAAAGCCTATGGGCTTCCATTGCTTTATCTGTGAAACAGAAAATAGACCAAACTATAGACCAAACTCATTAGGTTCTTGCAGATCTATTGTATCTTGCATGTGTACGATCTATTGTGGTGCGAGAGCTATTGTTTAAGGTATTTAGCAAAATACATAGTGCAAAATTACTGTACAAGAGGTGTGGATAGATATACAAAGGTAAATACAAGCCGGTTATTTAGGAGGCATGATAGTTGATATAATTATGGGTAAAAATCCTAAACACACATACACACAAACACCCTCCTACACACACACACACCCACACACACACACACACACACACAAGTATTTTTCATTATTGCTCTGCACAGAATGTTTTGGAAGACCAAATTGGGGTATAACAAAATTTTAGAAAGACTGGAAGAACTTCACAGATGAAAAGTGGGAATTTACTTTGTATTGAAAGATAGGTAAGCATCTACAAGGCAGAGAAAGAAGTATAGTTGGGTTACTAATGCATAAGATAGCATCAATACAATTTTTTGTGTATCATATTCAGGGCAAGGAGCCAAAGGTGAAAACACAGCAAGTGGGAAGGGCAGTCAAATAAGGTGAAACTCTGTATTATCTTGATAAATGTAGAGGTTTTGCCCTGGCTATGGGAGCAGAAGGATCAAGGGTGGGCTCCTGTTTCCCAGTATACATTTTATAGAGCTAAAAGCTTAACATGCCTCAGCTGTATTGCTGAGGTACAAAAGTCTGAAGTAAGGACATACTTTCACTGTCCACAGGACTAAATTTTCTCAATGCCTGCAAAAAACAAAAAGAAAGGAATGACATAAAAATAAGCTTGACTTATCAGTAAGTAATCCATAATATGAGTGGGAGCAAGTTCTATTTCTGGCCCTTCTTGCATATACTCATGTAGCTGCTATGAATAAAATCCAAATGACATAGTTAGAATATCTAGCTCGATATGTTTGACTCTAATATTGATCCTCTTGACACTAAGCTGTTCTGACATTCATGGTGAGTATTCTTTACATACCTGGTGTACATTCAGTAATCAATAAGCAATGCTTACATCAACAAATGTTGAATATTTCCATAAACTATTTCAGTGCAACTCCCCCCTCCTTCACACCATCTATTGCTTCTGCACTCCCAGCCATCTCCTAGTATTCCTTTTCTTTTTTGTCTACTGGCAGCTGGAGCTGAAACAGCTATTTATGATCCTTCAGTTACTTGTGACACAGTCTTTTAAATAGTCAGGGCAGAGTCTCAGGCATTTTATTTCATGCCAAAACAGTGAACGGGGGTTGTTTTTCCTGGTACCTATGATATGATGACTTGCATGTGTAAGAAACTTAAATCATGCTTGCATGGTTTAACAAAACGAAATCAAGAAAAATGAAGTAAAAGCAGCATTGGACATTTCAGCAATTTATCAATACATTATATATTTTATTTACTTTCTGTTTTAAACAGAAGTTGAAGTCTACATACTTAAAAAAGTTTCACAAATGCTACAGGCTAGGAAGAGTTTTACTCATTACACATTCAGCACTGTTTAAATGCATCACTCACATGTATTCTGTTTAATCCTTATAATAACCATAAGAGGTAGGTATTATTAGTTTCATGTTTCTGATGCTAAAACAGAAGTTGGATAACTTGCCTCTGGTCTTACAGCTATTAAGAACTTGGATTTGAATATAGATCTCTGTCTGCCTCCAAAATATTGTACAGACACAGCCTTTTATTTAAAACACAGCCACTGAAATAGTCCTGCTTATTCTTCTGTAAATTTCTACCATCTGCTGAGAAGCTGGAGCATCACCTAACCTGAACGCTGTCTTATTACCAGAAAATAAATGTCAGGGTAAAGACCATGAAAATCATCTATTACCTTAGCTTTCAGAAGGTGCATTTACCCCCACCTGACAGTACTTTCCAACTATGCTGAGAAACATAAATAGATTAGTGAGTTTGGAGTCTTGGGAGGGGGCGTAACCTTATGTTTCTGAACATTTAACTTATTAAAATTCACAAAGAAAGACCTTATGGTGCCATCATTTTATCTAGCTAACATCATCAGTCTGGCTCAAGGGCTGTGGCTTTCTACAGTCCCCCTAGCAGCAGTGAACATATGGTTTTACTTCTCTGTAAAGCCTCAGGGCATCTGACAGTACCTTTCATGGATAATGGATAAAGGCTGCCATACCAGTAGGCAACTTCTCTTCCATCAATATTGCCTTCATGCCAAGAATGCTGAACAAATTTCAAGAGGCCTATTCTGACCTAGCTCTGTTCTGTCAACAGTAAAGCCCTCAGGAGGATGTAAGCCAAATGCCTCTTGTTTAACTCAACTTCGAGTTCCTCTATTATGAACTCTATCTATGGGTGTATGATTGACAGTCAAGCCACAAGTTGTAACTACCACATTTTAAAGTGTTGCCTTTATTGAATCATTTCCTTCTTTTGATACCTTCTAGACTGTTCTTGGGAGAGAAAATATGAATTTTTTATTACAAAAACTTCAAGGAACTGTTGCAAGTATGCTTTGAAAGTATGTTTAAAGAAAGGAGAGCAATTAAAAATATTTTTGCACCTTATTCCCTTAGGCTTCCTACAGCACTTGGACTATAAGTAGTATCACTATTTTTGGTGTCAATACTTTCCCAGCAATTACAAGCAGTTTTATCTATCTTCCACATGTTAAAATTACATGCCATTGTTAAATGTTCAAGGAGGTAACACCTTCCAAAGAACTCATAATATTAAGAAATAGAGCAGTGGGTTTACCAAAAGCCTGGGAAGTGACTAAGTTTAGTAACAAATTCTCATTTATTTTGAAGAAGCATCTGGGAAGTTTTCTTCCTACCAGGAATTATGGTAATGAATGAGTGCAAGAAACATAGAATTGAAACCACAAAGAGCTGGGTCTATATCCAAACTCTGCTAGTTCTGGGTGGTTTTCTGCAAAGTACTTAATTTTCTGATGACTAGTAATTGCTTTCTTCTTCCTTTATGTCATATTTTAAGCATATAAATTAATATTACCATAATTTACACCCTTGTCCAGACTCCCAAATTAACATTTGTCATTGAGTCCTTTATAGCACACCTAATCCTTACTCTAGTCCTGGAAACTCTGACTAATATGTACCCTGAGCATCACCTTTATTATTGTCTCCACACGTAGAAACTCCAGTGAAGCTGTTCTCCTCTGCTAGCTGGGTCATTGTCTCGTATGTGGTCTTTTTCTGTTTCACTTTTGTTCCCCTCCGAACCACCTGATGATTGCCTACAGCTCACTACCTTATCTGTCCTTGCCCATCTTTCTCACCTCAACTGTTTGCAAATTTTGCCATCATCACTGTGTTCCAGACAACTCTGCATTTTTGAAGGTTCATAAACACATAAAATTCACTCTCATTTCAGAGAATTGGCCCTTATTATTCCTTTCATGTGAAAATTTCATTTTCAAAATATGTTGCAAACTGACCTCCTGAAAGTCTCAGAGATCGTTTGAGCACCACATTTAGGTGGAACGTATCTCTAACCTGACTCTCTGTGCTCTCACTATGGCAGTGCTCAGAGGAATATAACTACTTTCTCCAAGTTGTGTGTTCATTTATTTAAGAGGCTAGGGTCTTTTGTTTCTTTGGTTGAGAATCGAATCTCCAAGTTTCTAGGAAGTGTCTGAAAAATAACAGGCAAGCATCATGTGCTTTCAATTAGTTCACAAATGAATAAATGAATCCCACTGTGGAATAATAGTTCTTCCCTTTCAAGATTCTTCTAATGATTACAGTTGACAAATAACTCCTAACCATGTCTGGTAGAAGATGGTTACAAAAGATCCTTTTGCTATTACTACCATTATTTCCTTATGTTTTAGAAAATTGTGAATATATATTAAAATGAATATTACGTTCCTAGCATTATTGGAAACATATCACTATTATTGCTGATAATTAAAGAAATGTCACCATCAACAGGATGAGATTTGGGGACAGTGCATAGCACTGTGACTGCTGTCAGCTATTGATGTGTGCATTTACATATGTGATTATCTCATGATAGCTTTTTTCAGTGTTACTTGCATTGGCAGCACCACATTAAAGTTAATTTTAAATCAAATTATGATCAATAATTACTGTTTAATGTATCTTCCAATATATTACTCAGTAACGCCAAATTGTATATATTTGAAGGTAGACATTTTGTGAGATAAACATACGCAAAAACAGCCATCTTTTTTCTTTCCCAATGAAGTTTCTGTTTTATTTACACATTAGAAGATTTCTATTTACATGTTCTTATTAGAAAAGATTCATGGTGAGATTTAGCCATCCTCCCAGAAGGCATTCATCCCCTTGTAGATTTCTAGGAACCAGATAAGTGTCCTGTGCATCTGACAGAAATGGCATAGGAATGGATGCAGGGTAGAGAAAAATAACTAGAAAATCTTGCAGGCTTTTAACCCAATTGCTTTGATGATAGTGGCCAGTGTCATTTTTGAAGTTCAACCCAGAAAAGATCAGAGCTGCAGTCAAGCCTTCCCTGATGTCCTTGGGGCGATGCACTGAGCTCCAGTGTCATGTCTGCGTTTTGTATGCATTTACTGTACACTATCGCTGGCCTTTCCCTGAAGTACTGAAGAAGTTTTCATGCTTGTATGATTTTTGCCTCTTAGTGCACTCCCTTGACTTTCATAGAAGGGGCCTTGTTTGTCAACATCTGTTCTGGCCCTTTAGGCCTCCTTATCTATGCTCTAGGGGATGAGGTACAAAGAACTCCTGTGCCTCCCTCTGGTAGTGACAAGTAAGGATCCATGGCGGGGAGGGAAAATTTCAGGACAGGCTTTAAGAAGCCAAGAGTTCTTCTCTAGCTTTTTTCTCGGAACATTGTGCCTATTAACCTTCAGTTGTGTAACTATGCATAAGCCTAGCACTGACTTATCTTCAAAAATCAATGTGGCACCAAGCCACACTTGATTTAAAAAGTAAAGAGTAGAAAATGGCACATAAATATATGTTTTTATTGTTTGACTAGTTTACAACAGAAACTGCAACCAACAGTAAAACTATTGTAGATTTTACATATCCTCAAATCTCTTGAATCTTAGGTATATCTTAAAATTGTTGATGTTTTAGGAGATTGAAAGTACACATATGCATATGAAAATGATCATATGTAAAGTGAAATTATTATGACTAGATATTATGATCCAGATCAGGTATTGGAGATTTTCTTTCCCTTTGGAAGGCATTTTTCAATTTACCCAAGATCTGGCTTGACATATTTCTACTTCAGAGAATAAAATTCTGTCTTCCCTTGATGTAAGTAATTATCCTAAGCTTACTTGATACAGATAGTTTGCTTCACTCCCAGCTTTCCAGGCAAGACAATAAGTTGCTCAGAGTTTAGTGTAATTTAAAAGTAACAGAAAGCTGGGTGGCTTTGACTTCTGCAGTGGTTCAAAGAAAAAAGACCATCATTTTTGCCTTGTGGTTTTATTGCCAAGTATTACTGTGCCCAATGCAAAGATTAAAACTTGCTGACTAACAATCAATACTCTATTGTAGAAAGTCTCATGACTGGTCTTTGATATGAATTGGAAAGTAAATTTGTTGCTGTATTCTTTCACAACCTACTAAAAACTAGGAAGCATGGTTTTAAATATTAAGATTTTTTTAATTCAAATATAGAATTAAAATGTAAAGTGAATTTTTCCTTTACAATCCCAATTTTCTTGTATCTCACTTTATTAATGAAGGAAAGTCAATACATTATAACTTTATGAAATTATGTTATTTCTGGAAAAAGTTCTTACTACTTTGAAAGAACATATTCAACACATAATAATCGATAACACTGTAGAAAAGCTTTGAGCAAGGTTTAATGATTTATCCAAGAATCACTTGAAGCTGAGCATGATGGTACATACTTATAACCTCAGTGCTTCCTGGAGGCTGAGGCAGGAGGATGGCAACTTGAGGCACAGTCTGGCACTTCAGTGACTTGGTGAGACCTTGTCTCAAAACTAGAAAAAATAATTAGCTAGGGGGTATAGCTGTGTTTGAATACCCAGGGGTCAATATTAAATAACACATGCACACACACACACATGCACAGCACACACACTGAACACAAAGAGAAGAAAACATTACTTGAATGAGCTCTTCTAGTTATAAAAATGTTAGTCACTACATGGTGGGAACAACATAATCATTTTGTATAATTTAATGAAAGATTCCATTTAGTTAATTACCATTAGATATACTGGACCATTTGGCATTAGAAGCTCTGAGAAAAAGCTGACTGAGTTTCCCATCACTTTTTCAGATTTGAAGTTAGGAAAATCTGTCAGGGAAAATTAGGTGATCATAAAAAGCCCTTTCCCATTAAATCAGATACATTGGTACTCTTAATAATCATATAAAGTTATGATAATAACAATAATCTCAAAGAGCTACAATAACAATTAGGTGAGGCAATACATATAAGGTACTTAGAAAACACCTGAAAGTGCTGGTGACAACTTTTCTATCGTAATGAACATAAAATGAATGAGTTACAGCCACATAGACACTACTCTGAATGTTGCTGCTATTACTTTTACTAGTCATAAAATATCTGTTATGGTTAATTCCATGATAATTTTTCCAGAGTTAATGAGTCAATTTGTATCTGTTTTGATCGCTACATGTTTGCAGTATATACTGATTACATTTACTGTAGTCATTTGGTACATGTACATAACACATTTCAATTTTCTTCTTTTCCTCCCACTTCACCCCTTTTTATTTTTCCAGTGTTAGATTCATGATATGTGTGTGAGTGAATATAAGTAAAATTATTCATTTTCAGTCTATGCACATGTTTCAGTCCTCCTATTATTTATTTATTTATTTTTCTACTGGAAAGTTAAAGTCCATTTTCTTCTACTCCAGTATCCTAGCTTTGGTAGAAAAGTTCCAAATCCAAACTTGCAACCAGCTAAATTTAGAATTATCTGTGAGAGCATGCTAGAAGTTAAACAGAAAAGTATCTACTCTTTGACCCATCATTCAGCATAAATTTTCCTTTTTTCAAAACAATGTTAAAATCACTTGTTCACTGTTACAAAGATATTGACTCTAGCCTGGAAGATATCAGCTCACTGAATATAAAAATAGGAGTTGATTGTGTGCAACTTACAGCACTAGCATAGAATTTATTAAGCATAACCACTTCCTTCATAGGGTTTCAACGATCAAGGACACGTAAAATGACATGTCAGTTTTAACATAAAGGGCATAAATCAGTTCCATTGCTACTGTTTTTCTTTTCTTTTCTTATTTTACTTTTTCCTGATGGTAGATTTGATAGTATTTTCCTTTCATAGATTTTCTTGACAATGTCATTTGTTTTTTTACCTAAGTCTCTACAAAACTCCCCAAAAGCCTGGGTTTACTGGCTCCAGAGTGTTACTAGCAAAAGTATTTAATAGAAGCAAAATGAACTGACTTCTCACTACATATGAAGAACCCACTTATGAATGATATGGCTAGAAATTCCCTTCTCAACACAGCTGTGCTAACAGATTGCTGATCAGTGAGTGACCTTTCTCATCAGAGCAATTCAATGCCTCTTCCAGCTTTGCTTTTAATTTAATTATAATTTGAAGGGAGGAAAATCCTTTTATGCATCGTTGAGAAGGAGACTATATTTTAGGACTGAAATGACAATGATCTTTCCTATTACAAGGCCTGAGAACTGTGTGATGAAAGTAAAACTTTGTTTCAGATCAGAGAAGCATTTAGGTTCAAAATAATTGGGTTGCATTTCAAATAATGCCAAACTTAGGTAAACTAAAACAGGAAAGCAGATGTTCTCTGTGACTCTCAGAACCTATTCAAGGAAACAAAGTTCTTTGAGCTGATGGTTGCCTTATTTTATTTGATTGTGGTGAATAAATTGTATTTTTGTTCTGGTGTGAACTTTTTCCTATTGCTTTCCCATGTGAACCAGGGAAGAAAATATCATGTGAACTTATTTATTCCAACACCATTCAAATAACATGTGTGAAAAGTGAATAATGTAGGCAAGGTAACATGGTTTTTGATTAAGAGGTTGGTAAGGGCATTTATTCAAACTAGAAAGTTCCTTTCCTGACTTTTTTTTTTTTTGTCTTTCTGCCCGTTTTTATCTTATTCAGTCTACTTAGCATGGGTAGCACTCATGCCCTTAATCCTAGCACCCTAAGACCTAGCCTCCCCCCCACCTCATGAATCAGTCACATACTCCAGAGTCAGCCGCCTAGAAAAGCATGAGGCTTTGGGTGGACATCTAAACACAAGCCATAACATTCCTCTTCTGCACCCACCAAAGACTCATTCATATCCCTTTAAGCAAAGAAGCATTAGCCCATCTCCTAAGGTTGCCAAAGTTCTAACCATTTCAGCATTACTAAAAGCCCAAGTCCAAAGTCTCCTCTGAGGTTTAAGTCAAACTCTTGGTTGCAAATGCATGAAAATGAAAAGAAAGCTAAACATTTCCAATATTAAATGCCACAAGATAGACTCTTCTATTCCAAAAGTCATAGATAGGAGGATACAAAGGAATGGAAAGCAAGTCCAAAATCCAGCAGGGAAAATATTAAATCCCACAGTTCCACTTCCAGCATCCCAGGCAATCTATGGCAAGTTGAGAACTCCAAAGGGCTTGGATGTTCCCACCCCTGTGGCACTGCTGGTGGTTGTAGCTCCCACGGCTTCTCTCCTGGGCCTCTTTTGCTCCCTCCTTGCAGCTTTGCTCAGATGACCCTTGCTCCCGGCTCCTCCATCTTCTGAGGTCTCCACTGCATTTTTGCTTCACACATCCTGCTTTACAGACTGCATTCTGAGAGGCACACTGCTTGGCCTCCCAGGCCTCCTTCTGAAATCTGAGTGGAAACCTTCCCGGCCCCACAACTCTTCCATTCAGCAAGGGCCTAAAAGCAGCCGCAGTGGATGATGCCAAAGTCTACCAGGTGGAGAAGTAGCCAGGCTGCCTTCGCTCTTGGCTGTGGAGGACAAGGGCCTGGATTGCTGAGCACTCTGAACCTAATCCCAAGGAACACATTCTCTAGGCCGCCACCATTCTGGAACCTGGTGCTCTGAGGCTTTCTTCTCAGAGCAAATTCTTTCACCCTTATAACTCTGAAGCTGCAAAGCATGGAATCCTGCTGTTTCCTATGATACCCTCAGGTCACCTTTTCTAGTCTCCTGATCCTTTTCAGCAATCAAAATCTCCTCTGCACAATCTTTTTACTTTTTTCATATTTATTTATTTTGAATTTTTTAAAATTTATTTTTAACTGGGCGTGGTGGCGCATGCCTGTAATCCCAGCACTCGGGAGGCTGAGGCAGGAGGATCGTTGTGAGTTCGAGACCAGTCTGGGCTACGTAGTAAGTTCCAGATCAGTCTTAACTATGTAGTGAGACCCTGTCTCAAAAAAAAAAATTACTGTTTTATGCCTAGGATCAAACTCAAGACTTTGTACTTGCTGCTGTGCCTCTGAGCTGTGTCCCAGGCCTCTTCTGCTCTGTCTTTGGAGTCCACAGTTTTACCGGTGCTTCCCTTCTGGACAAATTCAAAACATTTTAAGGAGTTCTGCTGATCTTTTTCCTCTTGATTCATAGATCTGGCTAAAAGCTCCTAATAGCAGCCATGCCACAGCCTCAACATAAGATCGCCTTGCAATTTCTTCTGTGAGATTAATTAATCTCTCACTCTCAGTCTCAGTCTCAGCCAAAGTCTTTGGAAAAGGGCAAAATGCAGACAAACACACATTGTCTGGAGTCCTACAGCCAGTGCCGTCCTTCCCAGCAGAAACCTGAGCCAAGTCTTTATCAGCTTTCTGGTCTTCTGAATTCTGACCAGAATCTCCCATACAGAACAGTCTAAGGCTTTCCATCAGCTCTACTTTTTTAGCCAACATCTCTGTATCTTTTCTAACTCTTCTCCTTCCCACAAGCCAGTTCCAAAGGCTCTTGAGCCACGTGGCCAGGTAATGTCAAAGCAATGACCTCACTTCTCTGGTACCAAATTTCTGTGCTGGTAACTTTTCTCTCATTGCTTAAATAAAATACCTGATACCTAAAGTCAAAGAAAGACTTTATTTAGGTTACAGTTCATGGAAGTTTCAGTGCATGCTCAGCTGGCTCCAAGGCAGGGTGCACATGTCTGAGGGGCATCACAGATGAGAAACAGTTCTTGGCACCCACACATAGCAAAAGCAACAAAAAGCCCTTTACTGATTTTAAGTAAGTACCTTAAAAATAAAGTACCTTTAAGTTTGTACCTCAAGTGTACAAGACTTCCCATTCCTTCTCCTTTTCTGTGGTCACCTTCTGTGTAGTGATTGGTAGGGCCCTGTACATGAAGCATTGGCTCCACTATGATTTAACCTCTGACCAGGGTTTTGTGCTTACATATCATATTATTTCTCTTTCATGAGAAACCTAAAATATAAATTAAGGACAAAATACAAGATAGATAATAAGAACTGGGGAGTCACATCTTTTGCAAAAGGGAAGGTGAACAAGGGATGGAGGGAGGGCAGGGTGATGGGGAAAGGAATGAAAACTGAATTAAGCAGTGTTATGAACATGTACCAACTCTCCACAAGGAAGGTAATCATTTTGTACTGCAAACACACTAATAAAAATAAGAATTGAAGAAAAACAATTGTACCTGACCTGTCCTATATTTTCTTTTTGGTACCAGGAATCAAACTCCAGCCCTTATGCTTGAGAGGCAGATGGCAGAACCACTGAGCAAAATCCTCAGCCCTGTCTTCGATTTTCTAAACTGCCCTTGCTGTCTTCACTCTGATGTCTTACTTCCCTCATTCTATATACCTTTATACTGCACCCAGGGCATTTTACAATAGTATTGTTGATTTTCAGAATTGATTAGTAAGTACTTTCTATTCACCTACCATCATGTTATTCATTAGCAATGAAAGAAGACACTATCACCAGGGATTTAGCTCTGTGGTTCGGTGGCCTGAGTTCAATCCCCGGTACCAAAAAAAAAAAAAAAAAAAAAAAACAAAAAAAAAAAAAAAAAAAAAGACGCTATCTTTGTTCTTGGTATGCTTGCCTCATGATAGCGGTAGGTAAGAGCATCATTCCAGTAAAGTGAAGTATTAGTAGATGGTCTTGCATATATTGGTTGAGAGCCAAGGCCCTTTCCATTTTATAGTGCTCTTAGCTCTGAGGCCTCTTAATTTTTGGCTTCTACCTCTTGCATAGGATATGAATGAAGGCACAGAATTGTGTGTGAGATTTTCATAGGCCATATCTGTTGTTAGGCATATGAATTTTATTCACATATGATGGTCAAATGTGGTTCATATAGCCTATCTCTCTCAGTTGGCAAGGAATGCTTGTTTTCTTTTTTTTTTCTCCATCATTGAGTTTATTGGTACATTTTAGGTATACAGTACAGTTACATTCATTATTGGGATCTTGTACCTTTACATGACCAGTCTTGGTTCTCATTTTCCCCTTACCCTGCCCACCCTTCACCCTCTCCTCCCTTCCCTATTTAAAAATACTTTATTTCTAGTTTTTCATTTTCCCATTTTTTTTAATTTTCCCTTATTTCCTTTCCCCTATACATCCCACTTCCCCTACAGCTTTAGCCCTTTTCTTCCTATTTCACGTTGTCATTTATACCATTGGGATCATATGTATCATTATAGTTTTCTAACCCTAAGGCATGTTTTTTTTTTTATTGCCGCCATCACTAACAAATTATTGCAAATTTTAGTGCAGTGAAAAATATAAAATTATTCTCTCATAGTTCTGAAGTCAGGTGTCTTAAATAAAGTCTCAATGCACAAGATCAAGACTTTCAGAAGACAATTCATTATCTTACTTTTTTTGCAATTTTTAGAAACTGGCTTCTAGTGACCCCTTCATGGAATAACGCCAACCTCTTGATTCTATGGGTCTATCTTTTACTATTGATTTGTATTCTGGTTTCCTTTTTATGAGGACTTCTGTAAGTATACTAGGCTCAACTGAATCAGAAAGATAATCTCCCCATCTTGAGATGTTTAACTTCATCTCATCTGCTAGGTCTCTTTTACTGAATAAAATGACACATTCACGCGGCCTTGTGATTAGGGTCTGGGCATAATTTAGGGCTGTTATCCCACCTATCATAGGAGGAATTGTGGTCCTGCTCTGTTACTTGGGCAGAAGGAAACTGGTTTAGAGAAGTTTTCCTATTTTTTCAATAATAAAAACTGTATCTATCTTCTACTATATGTATTTGTTATTGTAAGTATTATATAATATATCATTGTATAATATATAACAGATAAAACTTTGTACATATTGTGTATGTGTATATACATTACCTTAGTGATTCAACAATTCTATGAGTAAAGTATTATTATTTGTCAATTACTAAAACAGAAAAACAAGGTTTAGGAGATTTAAGTAATTGCTCAAAGTGTCAAGGTAAGTAGCAGAATGGGATTTAAGCCTAGATCTTTCAAACACAGAAACTGTTCTTTTTTACTGCTTCAAAGCACCACTGACTTAGGTTGAATACAGCACACTGTTAGAACATAAGAAAGAACCTTTATGCCCAAAGCAAAGCTGCAGGAGGGATACTTACAGGACTCAGATGTGAGACTCATGCTGGTTATCTGGTATTAGCTTCTAATTCATGGGGCTAAAGACTCTCATTGTCTCTTCATTTGTGTCTCCCTTCAGAAGTTCGTATAAACGCACATGTTGGTTCCTATAAATGCACACGTTGTTGTAAATAGTTCATTGGTTCCTATTATTCTGGCCCTAAACTAACCCCAAATCAAAATTTTTAAATGTAGGGAAAAATACAGGGCAGAATCAGAAAACCAGTTTATCCATGAGCATAAATGAATGTCAGTCAGTTCAATAGACCTTTACAGGCATCAGGGCTGTAGGAGGAAAGAAGCTGCCATCACTTTTTGGACCAGGAGACCTCCATTCTCTCATCGTACTGCCACTATCAGGACTGCGTAACAGCATCTCTTTATCAGAGGTTTCAGTTTGTATCTACTGAATACAAATCATGGTTTTTTCATACTCGGTTATTTGCAGAAAGTAATTTAATACACCAGCATATGGATGACCCAAGAGACACATTGCTGAGAAATACAAAAGTGAATTTGTTGTTTTGTACTAACAAGCATTGAGAAGTGGTACTCACTCTTATCCTTACCTTTTCACAGTGACATCAGTTAACCTTCCCTGACTTTCTCATAAACCTTAGGTAATGGACAGAAAAAGACAGAATAATAACATATAGCAAAATATGATTATCTATACCTCTTGTTTTCAATAAAACATCAAAAAGTCTTTACTCAGAAAGCCCCTCCTCAATTTCACTTCTCAAAGATAACCCGCTGGTCCAAGAAGCAGCAAGCATGTTTGAAACTCACTTGTTTGAATCCATAGTCAGACACTTCTACTACCTTATTAACTAATGTAGTAATGTAGCTCTTTCATATTTGTAGCCATTGCAACCAAGTGGGATGTGCAGTGGCCAAAGTATTCTACATTAAGACAAAAATTATCCATCTGCAAGTACTTAACATATTTTCAATAAGATCCTTTTCTTTATCAGGGACCATGTGAGATGCAGCAGAGAATCTGAGCTTATGTGCTGGCTCTGTTAATAATTATAAGTGTAACCTTAAAGAAAAGCATTGTTTCCTATTCCACAACTTTCTGATCTTTAATATGAATATAGTAATATTTGACCAACTAGCCTCAGAGATTTGTCATAAGTTTCCAAGTAAGGTAATATGTTTTGGCAGCCATTTTGTGAATGAATATTATACAAGCATTTACCATTTATATAATAAATATGATGAAATGTGTACTAAATTCAGCATAGTAAGTACATTTTGTTGTCGTTGTTGTTGTTGTTTTTTGAGATGGGGTCTCATTATGTAGTTGAGACTGACCTGGGACTCACTAAGTAGCCCAGGCTGGTCTCGAACTCACAGCAATCCTCCTGCCTCAGCCTCCTGAGTGCTGGGATTACAGGCGTGCACCACCATGCCTGGCATAGTAAGTACATTTAATTTTCAAAATTGTTGAAAGGAAATTCACTTTTTACAAATTTTGTGAATAACCATCTCCCTTCTGCTCACATGGATTGACATGAGATTGCTGTATTAACCAGGAATGTGAGTATCTTTCTGGATTACATTGCACATTATGTACATGAGTGTTGGCAGCATTGCAATGAAGTACTCGTGAATATATAATGCGCAGCTATTCACCTCTGACATGTTCAAATATATGTGTGTCGAATTTCCTGGCAAAATTACAGGGAGGACAAATTATTTCTATTAAAAGTAAACAGGCTTTTCCTGAAATTAATTACACATTACATTTAGACTTGAAAATTGTGTAGTGAAATATGGTAGTAAACACAGCTTTTAAAATTGTTTTAAGAAAAATAAATAAATAAATAAAATTTTATTAAGAAAACTGTCTACCCAAATCTTTCTTTCTGCCTCCTACTTGGAACTTCATATAAATTAATTGATTAATTTTTATCTCATTACTAGATAGTCTTTATAAAAGCAGCGGTATATTCACATAGACAAATTCAAACCTTCTACATAAGATATAGAATAGCAAAACATTGAATTTTTTCATTGGGAAGTGAACTGAAAAGTTTAAAAATAAAAATCATATGAAAAGATGGCTCTAAATAAGTGTAAAATATGATTATATCCCCAAAATCATAGAATGGGAAAGGATCATGAATAAATATAAACAGAAATAATCTCATGTCATTATCCTTATTTATGATGTCAAATCTCCATGCTATATCTTGTAGGATCTTTTAAGTATTGCTGTATAACATGGGTTTATCAGTTCTCCCATTACAACAAATATCCTGTGATGAATAAATTCCTAATTACTGATGTACCTCTTCAGGTATGATGTCAAAAACTCTTATCACCCTTAAGGTGTGTTATAAAAAGGAAGGCAAAAAGTGATATAGACATCTCATTTTCTGTAATAATTGCCACATTCACAGTCTTTTCCTGTGAACTCTTAAAACAGCTGATTCATAATGCTATGAACATCAACAACCTATTACTTTTCATTTGCAATACTCTGAATCTTACCATCTTCTAACATTCCCTATTTACCAGAAAATAATCTCCATTAACTGTCTAGTGTAGAGCTCATGGAGATGATAGTGGAGTCTGGGTGTCCCGGTTTTGGGTTCCATTTCTTAGGTAAACTAAACATAAAAAACATTGCTTTTTTGCCAAAGTTGTGGTAACTCCTCCTCCCTAGCTTAGTTGGCTCTTCCCTAGATACTTGGCCAGTCCATCATTATAAGGTCATATAAGTTTAAGTAATATTTTAAGTGAAGTTATTGGTACTTTTAAGGTATACAATATAATGACATTCATCAATGAAAATTTGCACATTTACATAATCCATTTTGGTTCCTAATTTTTCCCCATTCAGCTGCCCTCCCTTCATCCCCTCCATCCTCCCTGTCTACAAAAACTTTGTTTCCATTTTTCCATTTTCTCATATTAAATTCATTCCCTTCATTCCTTTCCTCTACCCCTCCAATTTCCCCTTGAGCTTTACACCTTTTTGTCCTATTTCACATTATCTATTATACCTTTTAGTCCTCATTTATACTTTCAGTTTCTCACACTATTTGGTATTTACACATGTGTCCTATTTATTTCACTTAAAAGTATCGCCTCAGTGCACATACATTTAGCTATAAATATCTTGAATTATCATTTTATGGTTGAGTAGTATTTAATTTCATTAAAAAAAATGAACATTTTCTTTATCCAGCCTCCAGTTGATGGGCAATTGGGCTGCTTCCAAGTTTTAGCTATTACAAATTGTGCTGCTTTGAACGTGGGTATACATATATCACTGTAGTATGATTCTTTTCATTCTGGGGAAGATACCCTGCACAGGAATAGCTGGATTAAATGGGACCTCCAGTCCTAGTTTTTTGAGGTACTTCCATACTGATTTCCACAGTGGTTGCCCCAGTCTACCCTCCCACCAGCAGGGGTGCAAAGTTCCTCTTTCCCCACAGCCCCACCAGCATTTGTTATTGGCGGATTTCATAATAGCAGCCATTCTGTCTGGGGTGAGGTGGAATCTCAGTGTTTTCTTCATTTCCATCTCTTGAATAACAGCTGATGTGGAAGATTTTTTATATATGTTTATTTGCTATTCTACTTCTTTGAGAAATATCTATTCATTTCAGCTGCCCATTTTTTGGATTGGTTCTTCAAATTTGGTAGGTCTGATTATTTAAATTTATTTATATATTCTAGGTAATAGACCTTTGTCTGAGGATCAGCTGATGAAAATATTTTCCCAAATTGTGGATTGTCTCTTCACACTATTGGTGGTTTCTCTTTTAATAAAGAAGCTTTTTAATAAGAATAGATCCCATCTGTTGATTGTGCTAGTGTAAAGGCAATGGAGGTTTCTGTTAATAAATCTAGCTAACCTCTCTTCTAGCTGGTTTAGTGCTTCTACTTTGATATTTACATCTTTAATGCATTTTTGTTTTAGTTTAGTGCATGGTGAGAGATATAAGTCTAGTTTTAATCTTTGGCAAGTTGAAACCACGTTTTTCCAGCACCCTTTTATTAAAGAAGCTATCTTTCCTCCAGTGAGAGCATTTGGCTCCTTTCTTGAAGATGAGGTGGCTGAGTGCATCTGGACTTGTTTCTGCACCTTCTAATCTGTTCCTGTGATCCTCAGGTCTGTTTCTTTACCAGTACCACGCTGTTTTTATCACAATAGCTTTGTAGTACAATTTCAAGTTGGGGATTGTGATGCCCCCTACCTTGTCCTTATTGCCTGGAATTGCTTTTGCTAGTCTAGGTTTTGTCGTGTTCCCATGGAATTTTGGATTGGTTTCTTAAGGTCTGTGAAGTATGATGCTGGAGTTTCAATTGGGATTTATTGAATCTATATGGTAGTTTTGGAAGTGTGGCTATTTTCACTATGTTGATTCTTCCTAACTAGAAGCGTGGGATATCTTTCCATTTTCTGATATCCTCTTAATCAGTTTTTTCAGAGTGCTATAATTTTCAGAGTAGAGGTCTTTGATTGTTTTGTTGTTGTTATTAGGTTGATTTCTAGGTATTGCAATTATTTGGACGCTATTGTAAAAGGAATCCTTTGCCCTATTTCTCTCTCAGTGAGTCTGTTTTTCATATACAGAAAAGCTTTTGAATTTTATGTGTTGACATTGTATCTAGCTACTTTATTGAATTTGGTTATTAAGTCTAGAAGACATTTGGTAGAGTTCGTGGGTCTTCTATGTAGAGTATAATGTCATCTGCAAATAATGACAATTTTACTTCTTCATTTCCTACTTTATTCCTGTTATTTCTTTCTCTTGTCTAATTGCTGTGGTTAATGTTTCCAAAATTATATTTAACTTGGAGTGGTGATAGTGAATATCCTTGTCTTGGTCCTGATTTTAGTGTGAATTATTTCAGTTTTTGACCATTTAGTATGATATTGACTGTTGATTTCTCATAGATGGTTTTCATCAGATTGAGGTAGAGACCATCTATTCCAAATTTTTGTATAGTTCTTTTTTATCATAAATGCATGTTGGATTTTGTTGAATGCTTCTTCTGCATCTGTTGAGATGATCATATGTTTTTTGTCCTTGGCTCTACTAATACAGTGTATTATATTTATTGATTTGCATATGTTGAACCATCCCAGCATTCCTGGGATGAATCCCACTTGGTCAGGGTGTATGATCTTCTTCATGATGCATTCTATCTGCCAATATCTTAATAAGAAGTTTTTGCATCTATGTTCATTAGTGAGCTTGGCCTATAGTTCTGTTTTTCAGTAGGGTCTTTCTCTGCTTTTGGGATCAAGGTGATGCTTGCTTCCTGGAATGAAGTATTGCTTTCCTTTCAATTTCATCAAAGAGTTTAAACAGTAGTGGTAGTAGTTCCTCTCTAAATGTCTTGTACAATTAATCAGTGAAACCATAAGGACCCAGATTTTCTTGGTAAGATTTTAATTACACTTTCAATTTCATTGATTGATATTGAGTTGTTCAGAATTTTTAGGTCATATTCATTCAACTTTGGTAATTCATATATATCCAGGAATCTGTCAATTTCTTCTGTATTTCCCATCTTATTGGCATATAGGTTCTCTAAGTAGGTATTGATGATCCTCTGGATTTCTACTGGGTCTATTGTAATTTCATGCTTTTCATTCCTAATTGCATGGATTTGAAACTTTTCTTGCTTTCTTTCTTTATCTTTTTCTTTTTCTTTCTTTCTTTTTTGATAAAGATGGCTAAGGGTTTGTCAATTTAAAAATTTTTCAAAGGATAAAAATCTTGGCTTCATTGAATTTTTGTATTATTCTATTAGTCTCCATTATATTGATTTCTGCTCTGATATCTATAATTTCCTCCCTTGTATGAGCCTTGGGTATCTCCTGCTATTCATTTTCTAAAATTTTGAGGTTCAGCATCAGGTTGTGTAACTGAGCTTGCTCTACTTTGCTAATATGAGTATTCACTGCTATGAACTTCTGTCATAGGACTGATTTCATTGTGCCACATAGATTTCTATATGTTGTGTTGTCATTGTCATTTATTTGTAAAAACTGCCTAATTTCTTCTTTAATTTCCCCTGTGAACCATTGGGTATTCAGAAGTGTGTTGTTCAATTTCCATGTGTTTATGAAATTCTTGCAGTTCCTTTTCTATTGATCTCCAATTTCGGCAACTATTGTTTGGTAATATACAGTGGATAATTTCAATTCCTTTCTACTTGCTTAAACATGTTCTGTGAGCAAGTACATGGTCTGTTTTGGAGAAAAACCCTTGTGCAGCTGAAAAGAATGCGTATTCTGGGCTAGGGATTTAGCTCAGTGGTTTGGTGGCCTGCCTTGCAAGCGCAAGGACCCAAATTCGATCCCTGGTACCAAAAAAAAAAAAAAAAAAAAGGAATATGTATTCTGATTTTGTGGGGTAGAATACTCTGCAAACATCTGTTAATACATTTGTTAAAGAGCTTGATTGAGTTCTTGTATTTCATTGTTTATTTTCTGTCTAGTTGATCTATTTATGACAGTACGGTACTGAGGTCACTTATTACTATTGTATTAGTATTTATTTTATCTTTCTTGTCCATTAGTACTTGTTTTATTTAGTCAGGTGCACTAGTGTTTGGCACATTTATATTTATGATTGTCATCTCTTCCTCTTGGATTGTTCCCTTTGCAAGTATGTAGTGCCTTCTTTGTCCCTCTTAGTCAGTGTTGGTTTGAAATCCACCTCATCAGCAAAGAGTGCAGCTACTCCAGCTTTCTTTCTTTTTTTTGCTGCTGCATATTGCTTTCCACCCTTTAACTTTCAGTCTATGTGTTTCCTTTTTAATTAAGTGTGTTTCTTGTATGCAACATATTGTTGGATCTTGCTTCTTGACACATTCTGACAGTCTATATCTTTTGACTGGTGAATTGAAGCCATTAACATTGATAGTTAGAACTGATATGTATTGATGTATCCTTGCTGTACTTTTTCCCTTGTTGGATTCTCCCCCTTTGCATTTATTTTCTTGTCGTGCTTGATTGATTCATTCTGCTGGGCTTCCTGGAATTGTCATCATCATTGTCCTTTCCTAGGATATTGTTTTAAATGTTTTGGAATGCTGGTTTGGTATTCATGAAGTTCCTCAGGTGCTCTTTGTCATTAAAGTATCTTATTTCTCCAACAATTTTGAAAGACAGTTTGCAGAGTACATCAATCTGGGTTGGTGGTTATTTTCATTTATGGCTTGAAATATATCACTCCAAGCTCCTCTTGCCTTAAAGGTTTGTGTGAGAAGTCTGTTGTGATTCCAATGGGCTTTCCTTTATATGTGATTTGTTTCTTTTCTCTAAATGCTTGTAGAATTTTGTTCTGCTGGTTTTCTGGAATCTTAACTTTTATGCCTATATGTAGATTTTTTTTTTTTTTTTTTTTTTTTTTTTAGTCACAGCTTGTTAGAGTCCTATATGCCTCACTTATCTGTATGTCAAGTTCTTTTCCCCTACTTTGGAAGCTGTGTATGTTTATTTCTGTGAATAGTTTCTTTTTTTTATGTTGCCTGCACTCTCTCCTATTTCTTCACTGACTATGATCAGTCTTGTGTTATTCTTTGCATCATCTAGCAGCTGCTGGATGGATTTCTCATGGTCTCTTAGTATTTTAAAGAATTTTTTTCTTTTCTGATCACACTAATTGCAGTTCTATCTTCTGTTTCTGAAATTCTGTGTTGCACTGGCTCATTCTGCTATATGAAATTTTAGTGGAGTTTTTATTCTTATGAAAATCTGTTTGCATCTATTTAATGGATTCCATTTGTTTCCTATGTTGGGATTCCATCTGGTTCCTCAGCTCCTCTATTTTTTTTATTTGTGTATGCTTTATATTTATTAATCATGTCTTGCACTGTGGGCACAATATCTGCTTTTATCTGAGAAATTATTTCTGACTTCATTTATTCAGATCCTCTTTTTTTTTTTTTTGCCAGTTCAGGGAGTCCAGGTGGTTGAGTATCAGATTGTTCTATCTTGTTTCCCTTTGGGGTTGTCTTAGTGATCTGGAAGTCTGGTTTTGAGGCTTATTTCCATGTCTTCTCACTTTGACAGATCCAGCCTGCTGTGCCTTTGTTGAGGCAACTTTTTGTTAACCCAGTGGTCTTCAATTCTCAGCAAGCCACCAAGTGACCTTTTCTCTGCTGCTCACCACTGGCCTTTTCTCTACTGTTACAATTCCTAGATTCAGAATGGTGGCCTTTCAATCCCTGAGCTGACTTGTTGTCTGGGCATGCTTCTGGCTGGGGCCTGTACACACTTTATATGGTATCTAAGTATGCTTCTTGGTGGGAGCTCTATGTACCTGTTTTCTGGGAGGGCCTTTGGCTGGGGACTGTGAACACCAGTTCCTGTTGTCTGAGCAGGCTTCTGGCTAGGGTCTCCATGCACTTATCGATGGTATTGGGGTGATCCTCTGGCTCTTGCTTGTGTGCCTGTGTAGCTGTTTTCCAGGTGGGCCCTTGGCTGTGGCCTGTGTGCTCAAGCCGCTGGGGTCAGGGCAGGACCCTGGCTGGGATCTGCCTGAAGCTGCCCCACTCTGGTCCACACAGCTTCTCCCCATGATCTGCTTTCACTCACAGATGATATGGGGTGGTGTGCCCAAGCATCTGGAGTCAGGGCAAAGCCCTGACTGGGATTTGTCTGCTGTCATACTGCTCTGGTCCATAGTGCTGCTCCCAGGATCTGCAGACACTATGGGGTGCTTCTCTGGCTCAAGTTTGAGTAGTCTCTCTCTCTCTCTCTCTCTCTCTCTGTCTCTCTGTCTCTCTCTCTCTGTCTCTCTCTTTCTCAACTTTTTGTATGCTGTTTCTCTCATTTACACAGGCTTTCATATGCTGCTCTCACAGTATTCTGCCCTTACCAACATATTAACCAGCTCTCATGCTTCCCCTGACCTATCACATGCCTTAGCATGGACTCTTCATTTTTGTTCCTACATTTTTGAAAGATTATTTCCAATTAGTAGTTGCATCACAATCATTTAGTTTAATTAATTCATAATAGTATGAGAAGAATTCACACTAGCATGGAAATAAATTATACATTTATCTTCTAAACACTCATTAATAGTAACAATGAGTGCATTAGTAGTAGCTATTCAGAGGCTATTGGGGAAGTTTATCTTATCATTGTGATTTTAAGGTGTCTTTAAACAATAACACAGATTACAACTTATATATAATTACAGGTGCTAACAATAAAGATACTAATGATGATAATTATTATTTCTCAAACACTTTACATTGTGCAATGTACCTTTATCATTATTATTTAATTTGGCCTTTAAAAGTATCTTGTGAGGTAGGTATCATTAGCATCACTTCTATTTTACAAGTGTATTTATTTGAAAATGAGTATGAGTGAAATTAAAATTGTACCATTTTACCTATTTTATTTTAGTCATAAGGTAGGGTACACTAAATTACCTGGTTGAAATTATCTGCACTTAATTTAGATTTCTTATATAAAGAATTATTTCTTGTGGAAGACTTTGAAAGTCAATATCTTGCTCCCATTCTGTAAGTGTAAGTGAACTGAATAGCAACTTATCATTAGGAGCAAAATAATTCAGTATTGCTAGTGATGTCACTCTCTCCCAAACTCCTTTTTTCTTTTTAATTTAGTGAGGAATTACTGAGTAAGAGCCCAGTTGATAGGAAATGAAATTAACGGATAGATAAAAGTTTCAGACTTACACTCACCATCCTAGAATATAGCTTCTGAAAACACCCCTGAATTTTTCATAACCTGGCTCCAAATTTCTTCTGCAGCTGTGCAGACAGCGTGAGAACAAGTAGAAAAAAGGAGCTATGAAATACAGAAAAGTTTAACTTTGGATACTATTATAAAATACTACATATTTCTTAAAATTGAAAAATAACACAGGTGCCAATAAAATATATTTGCCTCATGAAAATTTTCCATTAAAAATGTTTGCTTAATATTTTTACCTTAATTCGTTCATTCATCACTGTTCGTTTGCTAGTGAGAAAAACATTTACATAAGATTTGGTCACTAGTTTTATGTGAGTCACAATCAAGTTGTGGAAACATGTGGCTAAATGGTTCCACTGGGTGTTCACCAGAGAACTTGTCTACAGTTACACCACTATTATGTGTTGTGCTAAAAACAAATATGCAAATAAAGATATAATGTATAAATATTTTTTAAAAGGGAGTCATTTTATATTTTATACTGCCTATAGGAAACACAATAAGCTGTTGGGTAGCTTTTAAATTTAGAATAAGTGCAAAATGAGAAATTCTACGTTTTTTCCCCCTGCAAATGCTATGACTGATGGCACATTTTTATAGATGAGATTTTTAAGGATGTCTGGATATGGACATGAAGTGTTCCACCTCCAATAGCTTGCAAATATATAATACATAATATAATATATATCATTGCAAATATATAGCATATTTTATATATATATATGTATATATATGTGTGTGTGTGTGTATATAGATATAGATATAGATATATATCTTCACACACATCCTAAAATAAAATGGAAAAAATCTGCAAAAACTTGGAAATAAAGGCAAGCAGCTTGCTTTCTTATATTGCATAGTTAATTATCCTATTACTTGTATGAACAAGCATACACACTTTCTTACTGAAGGTAAAAATGGCTCCCAGATCCACAAAACTTCATCTTAATCTAATAGAAGTTATTGAACAACCAAAAATAAACCTTGTTATACGAAGAAACATTGGTCTATAATGATTATATAGACAAAAGGAGTGACAGGTCAAACATTCGCCATCCATTAAAACATTATTCTATGTAAAAATTGGCTAAATACAACACAGTGTATTTCACCATTCATATCCTATGTGTTGAGTCTGGAGAGTGAGTATGAATTAATTTTAGCAGTCTATGACTTCATGAAGAAGTTTTATTTTGTAATTAGGGCATCTCAAATTGAGCATGATTTTTATCCTTTTATTTTTTATCCTTTTATTTCTCCAATTGGGAAAACATTTTGTCCTCTCAGCTAGTTTCCCTACAACTGAGTTACAGTATTTATGGTGGGATAACATTAAGTGTTTAACCAAGTCAGAGCTGATGAAAAGAATATGGCCCCCATTATGTCTAGATTTACAATAGCCAACCACTCTGATAGTATCCCATAAGAATTCACACTTAATTTGCATAAAAATTGCATTAGAAATACATTATTTCCATTTTGTAGCAATCCTCCAAGATCATATTTATCAAATACCAAAATTGTGTTAAATTCAGATCTATTAGAATGTATTGACAATCATTTACCTTTATGATATACGGACTTGGATTCTATTTGTGAATTAAGTTTTGTTAAACAATTCACAATAAACAGTGATGAAAAATATAAACTGCATTATAACTTTATTACAGCTATTGTTGTACATAGCTCAAATATAGTGAAAAACTAGAAAAAACAAGCTTGATTTCAGGGGTGTGGTTTCACTTTTATGTAAGCTGTTACAATGCAAATAGAAATATTTCTTATGATGAGAGAGGTTACAAATTGTGTTACGTGAGTGCCTTTAATAGACATTAAATCTAAGTATGTCTTTAGGTAAAATTTCACTGTAAGTAGGAAAAGAAAAGATTTTGTGCCTTCCTCCCCATTAGACATTTTGAAGTAGGACTTAGAAAAACTAATATTTAGTTTATTTTCTCATCATCAGATTGTTTTATACATGTTAATTACCTGTATGTAAAAATAATTTCATTTAATTGTGTTTCCAAATATTCTATGTTCTTGCTCCTCTTTAATATTTGTTTTTTTTCTATTAGTAATTTAAAAGAAAGTTTTTAGCACATTCATTATAATTGTGAATTTATTTCCCATTTCAATTGTCAATTGTATGTGCTCATGTATATTAGATTCCTATTATTGTATATATAACATATAAACATATGTATCTAAATCTGTGGCTATCATTACAAAGTGACATGATCTCCTAGTAATTGCTCTTGTATTACTTTGCTAATAATAGAATATTTAAAATGTATTTGTTATGGTTACTCTTTTATTTTAAATATATATGTATATTTATTAATATATGTATATATATGTATATATATTACAGTCTTAATATAGGTTTTGCTTGTTTGATTTTTCATTAATTATTTATTGTTTACTTGGTAATCTGCCTGACAAAATTGGGTTTTTTTTGGGGGGGTTGAGACAGGGTCTCACTATGTAGTTGAGTCTGACCTGGAACTCACTATGTAGCCCAGGCTGGTCTCGAACTCCCAGTGATCCTCCTGCCCCAGCCTTCCGAGTGCTGGGATTACAGGCATGTGCCACCACGCCTGGCTTGACAAAATTAATATTTAACTTTTAGTGTTTAGTTCATTCTTACCTAATGTAACGATTATAATCTGTTTTATATTTACTATTTTGTTGCTTGTTTGTATTTAACCAGTGTACTTCATACAGCTTTTATTTTCTAATTACATCCCTATAAATAAGCATTTATTTTTAATTTAGCTTTTTCACACTCTTTCAAAATTTTTACATGTGATTTTATCATTTTCAATGGTTACATTTGAGAATAAAGAAGTATCCTTGATTTATTTGAGTACAGGTTATTATTTAACAACTTCCTCAGAAATGTAAGAACATTAGCATAATCTACATTTACTTTTACCTCACCTTGTGTTAATTTTGAATGGACATGTAATTGTCATCCCACAGGCAATATAATTACTATTTGATTCAATTTATTATTTTGTCATAACTGAAGACCTCTGCAGTTGGGGCATGAAAGCAGAAATAGATAATGTATAACCCATGAGAACACCTGAATTCTAATACAATTTTATTGATAGACGCTGGAATTGGAATTTCATAGAATTTAAATGAAGTAGCCCTTTTTTCCCCCAAGTTAAGAATGTGAAATAAAAATTCCCAGTTAAGAGTGTGAAAAGTATCCTTGTCTTGTAGTCCAAGGAAAAAACAATCAGCCGGATTTGTTGCACAGACTGTAGTTTGCCCTACTCTAGAAGGAAACGTTTGCTTGATTCTAGAATGAGCATACATACACACATATTCCTTTGCCCAAAGTGGCTTTGCCTCTTCTCACTTGAATATTGTTTTCCTGCTGTAGTGAACCAAAAGTTTTCTGCTACCTGTTATAATACAATCTCTGTGTTTTATGTAATGTGTCTAATGCTTCTTAGAGGAAGTACTTGTCTTTCACTAGCTACTGCATCTCACATAAAAAGGGCTATACTAAGATTTTAAACATATTTCCAAATTGTAGATATAGATAAGCAATCCATTTTTGAAATTTTGTTAATTACATATGGTATTTTAAAAATTAATAGATATTTATGGAAGAAATACAATAATATAATCTCAGTGCAAAAAAATAAGATTGTTATCGATAAGGGTAATGTCCCATTTGTCCCAGTTTTTCCCTCTCCCCTCTCCCTGTGCCTCATAGCTTTATACTACTGTATTCACACACACACACACACACACACACACACACACACACACACACACACATATATATATGAATATGTGACTAGTACAGGTAATATATACCCAGTGTGTGTGTGTGTATACCATATATTTTTATTTGCTTTTTCTCACTTAATATCTTGTCCTTACACTTCTATAATATTGCTTTAACAGAAGCAGTCTATTCAATTTTTACTCATATATTACACTTTATTAGTTACTTCCTATATAGATGAACATTTAATAGATTTCCAACTTTTTGATATTAAGCAATGCCACCATAAACACTTTATTTCTGTAAATATTTCCTCAGGCTACATAACAAAAACAGTTTTTTGTCATGACTATTTAACATAAGAGAGTTAAGAGAATATATTAATTTTCTCTTAATGTCAATTACTGTCCTGCACAACTTATAATCTTTTATTAGCCATTATTTCAGTTGCATTTTTATAATCCAGAATTTAGATATTGTTTTTGTTATTTGATGACATCTTTAAATTTACATACATTTTTCTTTATGCTGTTTTGTATCTCTGACTATTCTTTCACGACTATTTTTCTTCATCACAGAGTGTAATTCTTAGAAGTTTTCTTAGTGCTGATATGTTGATTGTGTGCTTTTTTGGTTTTTGTATGGTTTTATATGACTTTCATGAAAATTAAATTTACTAGTAAAACAAAGGTAGACTGATCATTATTTTCTCTCAACACTTTGAAGAAATAATGTTTTCAGAGTGTTGTTGATGTTATGAAGATTTAGGTCATTCTAATTTTTATAATTTCTATATGAATCAGTATAATGTTATTTGGTTGAGTTAAAATGTTTCTTAAATGGTTGTATACCTAACATTTCTTTATGTATTATATGCCTATAGGTACATTAGCTATGGCTATTTATTCAAACTTTTACTAAATAATATATAAGGTTTAGATATATAAATTTATATGCTTACTGTAATAAAACTTTTGGTAAGGTGCAATATTTCTAAAGAAATAAATAAAGGGGTATAAATCTAAATATATAGCACCAGGAGTTTTAGGAAGTAAATCATCATATACCAATCATTTCTCTGAACTTTGAATATTCCAGGCAGAAGTGAAGTGAAGGAAAAATATTCAGGAAATAAAATAGCTTGATTTATACAGACACTTAAGAAAGTTTTCCATGACTAAAGACATAGAGTGGGACATAGAGTTACATAAAGAGAAGAAATTTCAAGAAATCTTTGTACGACATGCCTGAAATATTGGATATTTTTGTACATCAACATTTTGGTACAATTTCAAACAAGATATTTTCTGCTTATAAGTATTTAGAATTAAATTTCTATTTATAGAATGAAGCCAGAAAATTGGTTCACATTTCCAAGATCACAGACTCATACCAGAGAGTAAAATTCAAATTCAGCATCTTATTTTGGAAAAAGTGAAGTAATTGTCTTATCTGAAATGTAGAAGAAATAACTGGGAATATTTTGAGTAGCTGGGTATAGTTAAAGAAAAGCAAGAATCAGAAGATCTTAGTTTGAGTAAATACTTTTTGGTAAGCTCTGTATGGAAAATTATATGCTATTTATTACCAATTTATAACAACACAACTTCATAACTGTTTATTGCTAGTGTCTAATTGAAGAGATGGAATGGTAAAAGAAGATACATTATGACTTTGAACTGAGGTCAACATTGGTCTGAATTTTACCTATAGCATGTTCCAGATATGAACTAAAAATTCATTTAAAATCTCTCATGATTCTTTCTCAATTTATTCATTCATTCAATTATGTATGACGATCTGTCCGCATGCTTTCTTCAATGTATATTCATTGATTAATTTTCTGTTCAATAAACTTTGCCAGAAGGTTGTATTAGTCAGTGTTCTCCAGAGAAACAGAGGCAAAAGGTGCCACTGATATGCACCTACAAATGTGTTTACATAGAGATATGTAGGTAAATATATTCTGGACATGATCATTCTCTGCATAATTATATTGATATAATTTTCTCAAAACAATTCCTAAATATGATGTCTGTATTTACAGAGATAAATAGATCTATATAGACATATAGATAGATACATATTTAGGTCTATCTATATAGATTTAGATAGATGATAGATAATTAGATAGATGAGGAGATAATCAGGAAGACATTTATTTTTAAAAACTGTCTTACAGCATTCTTAGCATTGACAAGGCTGAATTCTGTAGGACTGAGCCAGCAGGCTAGAAATTCTAAGATGAGTTGATGCTGCAACTGTGAGCCTCAAGGTTGACTTCCTTTTCAGGGACATTATCTTTTTCTGAAGGTCTTCAACTGACTGAATTAATTCTACCCACATTATGCAGAATATCATCGGCCTTACTCACAGTCTTCTGATTTAAATGTTAATCTCACCTACAACTACCTCAGCAACACTATGCAACAACACAGCTAAAATCAAAATGGGTGTTTGGCCAAGAAATAAGAGATGGCCAAGCCAATTATGCACATAAAATTAACCATCACAGAGTTAGTTGCAAGACAGTCAGGAGCTGGTATTATGGAATTTATAGTCTAGTGGGAATAATTAGACTTTCCCACATGATTTGTTGAAAGAGTGAATTCAACTGTTTCATGTAAAATTAATAGCACAGTAATTGTCATAGAGAAAACCAGCAGCAAATATCAATTCCCTCCCTCCTATCTTCCTAACTAACTTGTGCATGTCATTAATTTAGGGTGAGTGTTCAGATCAGTGATGCTACTTAGAGGTGTTTCTAAAGTGATAAAAATAATGGTGATAATAATAGTTATTACTTTAAAGAACTCACAGTGTTAATAGTTACTGACCCGACTGCTTTATATGAACACATTTAATTCTCATAATTACCTATTGGAATAATTTCCATTTGATAGATTTAGAAACTGAGGCACTGTGAAATTAAGTTATTGGACCAATTCAAAACAGCTGGTAAGGAAGACACCTGGGAACCCAGAATTCCAGCTACTCTCATTTATCTAAATAATTCAGAGATACAGAAGTACCCTGGATTATGCTTGTTTAATGTGTTTTTTTTCAATGTCTTAGTTTTTTCTAGCCTTAAACCTTCTATATATTCACCTGTATTATTTATTCCTAGTTTTAATTTTAATTTTAAATTCTTATCAATTTCCTTATCTCTTATGTAAATTCCACAAATGCAAGAACAGATTCAGCTAGCATCATTTTATACCCAGTCCCTAATACACCACCTAGCATGTGGTAGGTACTCATTAAATATTTAAGAATGATTAAATTAAATAAAAATTATTCAGAAAAAAATAACCTTTATATAATTAATAAAGAAATAAGGTATCACTAAAAATTTAAATTCTGCTTTACAAATTTTCATGAAGAGATCACAAATTAGGGGCATTACAATGAAATTATGCCACCTAGCAACTTCCTGTTAAGTTTAGTTCTTATAAGTGTAATTAAAGAACCAACTGCTTTGAAGGCAGCCAACTTAATTGCCACAATTGTATGATTTAGATGAATAATGAACATGCTAATGATATTATAATATTAAATATTCAACATAGTTATCCAAAGTCAATTAGGAGATAATTGTAAATCAGTAAGCCACAGTAATGAGATGAATCCTCCCTTCTTGGAAAGATTGCTAACAGGAAAAAGGCACTCTAACTCTCTTTCTTTCTGGGATTTAATTTAATAATATAAAGAAACAATGTGAAATAGGAAGAAAAGGGCTAAAAGTGTGGGTGAAGTGGGAAGGGTAGGGGAAAGGAAATAAGGGAAAAGAAAAAAATATGAGAAAATGAAAATTTGGAAATAAAATTTTTGTAAATAGGGAAGGGAGGAGGGGGTGAAGGGAGGGCAGGGTATGGGGAAAAGTGAGAACCAAGATATGTCATGTAAAGGTACAAGTTCCCAATGATGAATGTGACTGTACTGTATACCTAAAATGTACCAATATACTCAATGAAGAAAAAAAAAGAAATATAGAAAATAATTTAATTAGCTTATTATAATAGTATATTTGGGTTATTATAATAAAATACCTTAGACTGGGTGAATTACAACAATAGAAACTCATTTCTTACTTTTCTGGAGGCTGAGAATTCCAAAATCAAGGTACCAGCAAATTTGGTGTCTGGCAAATGCCTGCATCCTGGTTCTTAAAAAGCACCATCTAACTAATCCTTACATGGAAGAGCTGAGAAACTGTCTTGGTTCTCTTATAAGCAGTTCTGTTCAGGGGATGTGAATCCTTATGACCTAAACACACCTCAAAGGTCCCATCAACTCATTATATCATATTAATTATTGATTAGGTTTCAATATATGATCTTTGGGGTGAATCACACATTCAGATCATAACATAAATTCTGTAGCACATTGCCATAATCTCAAAATGGATAATTCCTTGTAGTTGCAAAGCAAATTTCAGAACTTCAAAACATGACAGCCTGTTATGGTTGGTTAGTGAAGCAGGCTTCAAGGATGACCCCTCCCTGAAGCAGCCTCCTTAGTATGACCATTTTTGTGTAGATTCTTTTCTTCTGATGTTTTGTCTTTCACTATCACTCACTTACTTCTGAATTTCTGTTTACTAATTTCAAGTGGCTGGGAAATATTCCTCTAATTTATATGAATTAAAGAATTACAATAATTGCTACAATTTTACGAAGCAAAAACTTTTGCCCTTTAACATTCCAACAGAGTTTTACCTTAATAGTTTAGAAAATTAACTATTAACATTATCATAATTGGGTACCATAAGAGTATTTAACAGGAAATTTTGAAATAGGAAAAAAGGGAAAGAGAAAGAATACCAAAGGGAAGAATTACTTTATTAGTATAATCTCTGAATAAAAATAAGAATATGTGAATTTAATTTCTATTGGATGTTTGGCTACTGAACACACACTGATTTAGACTAAAATTGCTCTTCAGTGTTTCTAAGTCCTTCAAATAAAATAAAGTTAAAAAAAAGTTCTGTTACAGAAACACATTAGCTTCACACTTAGCTAGGCAACTACACGTAGATCACCAGAATTTCCTATACAATTACAGTTAAGAAAAGGAAATTGGTCTACAAAGAATTTGAAATCTGGCTGCGATGTGAATATGCAAAAACTTCTTTTCCTTGGTGTGACAAAAGCTCATTTCCCCCCCAGATATGCTCTCTAGTGTACTCTCATTTGAATCTATAAAAGACCCCTGAAACCAGTTCTTACCCATCTAATAAGATTGCTAGATTTCAATTATGTAAAATATCAAACTAACAAGATTTTATTACAACAAATGTTTGCAAAATTTCAATTGTAAATATGTAGATCCCTTTGCTTTGATAGTATTGAAATCTGTGAGATAGGCGACAAAGGAATCAGAGTCAGAGAGGTATATGACATGAACAAGTATTCCAGACAATAAAATTAGGATGATGAAATTTTATTATCACAATATGCCATTCATGAAAAAGAATAAATTCAAAAAGGTTTTACATAGAAAAGGTGATTGTACAGTCATACCAGACTTCTAAAAGTGAATGTGGATTAGCTACCTTAGCAACAGATTTAGAAGGAAGTTATCAACTCTTAGGTGACTGAAGTAAAGCCCTTTGTAGACAGGGTCAGATTCTCATCATCTTTATGCAGTGGACATCATCATAGGTTATTACATGAAATGCAATGTAAAATAATCATTGTAAATTACAAAATATCCCCTCTCTTATACAAAAATAAAGGTTTAAGGACAGACTCATGCATTTCCTTTGTTTTTTAATTAATTGAAGTATTTTTGTAAAACAAGATATAACACATTTTAATAAGAGATAGTATAAAAATATGAAAAACAAATAAATCTGCAAATATAAAAGACATTGAATAAAAAAGATGAAAAGAAAAAGCACACCTGTAAGTCCTCATTTTTTTTTTTTAATGAATTCACTGTGGTCTAAGTTGTCCCTGACCAGGCCCACAGGAGCTATTGAGGCCCTGTGCTGACCTCCAGGGCTAGACTAGATTTTCCACTCGCATCGCAGAGCCCTGTAAGATAAGGCTTCTACTGACATTCAAGAACTTTCATTTTTTTTAGGCAGGTTCACATTTAGAGTGAATTTTGTTTTTGTTCCCTCTGCCTATTTCTTTAACAGGTGTTTCTGATGCTCCTGTAGTTCTCAGTTCCCTAGTGATGATAGCCAGGAGAATCAGGGTGCGAGGGAAAAGCCCTATGGCTTGAGATTCCATCTGCTCTCCTTCCCAGAGGCAAGGGTTGGGGCACAGGGAAGGACACAGGGTTGGTGTCTCCAGCTCCTCACCCCTGAGGAAGAATGGGTGCTCCTCACTACCCCTTCTCTCCCCTGACCCCAGGACTGGGCCATTTCAGATTGGGGCAGTGGATTCCAGCTAGACTCGTAATGAGAATGTAAACTTACAAACAAAATTTCTATTAAATTAAGTTTTGTGTTTCAAAATTAATTAATTAAAAAATATTTTTTGTACCGGGCATCCAACTCAGGTCCTTGCTCTTGCAAGGTAGGCAGCAGAACCACTGAGATAACCTCTCAGCTATTAACTAATTAATTTTGGCCCTTTCTTGCCGAGTCTGAAACATGATTCCCAGTATAGGTGAGGCAGCTCTGTCTCAGAGAGGCTGACATATTTTGCAGTCTCCCAAGGAGTCATGTATAAAGCAAAAATACAATTGCATTTATCTATGATACAACTTATTGGTCTTCAGGTTAAATATCTGAAGGCTCCTTTACCCATATAAATTTGATACCAAATTCAGATGTAGTCTTAACCTCAGAATTCAGTAGCAAAACCTGTGGACAACTGTTTTTAGTGTGATTATGTTGGATTTGATTTACATGAAAGAATGAGCATTTTTGATCATCACCGTCTTTAAGATACTCAGGGAATAAACAATTACAGCCTTTTTGGAATTGGACTTGGTGCAGCTTCTGCATGGTACTAAGTACAGCACATTAGTCATCTTAAGAGTAAATCACGTCTTTATGGCATAATAGTAATTTTTTGGCAAAAAAATTCTAACCCTCAGCTTTAGAATATTTAAATATAGCATTATAATGATACCAGTCTTTAAGGATTTTTGTGCATAAAGTTATACTTTTTAAAGAAGATTTGCAATGGTTGAAATTTAGTATTTAATATTGTTTGAATATTTTTGCCAAATAAATTGTGCTTACATAGAATAATGTTCTTTTTTTTTTTCCTAAATTTCTGTAAAATCTATGTTGCAGAACACACCAAAGTGTTGACATCACTACTTCATGACCTTGAAAATGATTAATGATTTATTTATATTTTAGGGTAATTACATACTGCCTTGTAGTAGATATGTCTTTCAGCTCTCCTAGCATTTTTTTTTCCAGTCAGGCTTTCCATTTTGTCCTTTGGTCATTTTCCTCCTCCCAATCCCTACTGAATTCAAACAGTCAGTGAGTGCTGTATCTCATAGCTCATCATGGCCATTCTTAGAATCACTGAGGTTTCCTTGCATTAATAAATATCTGAGGGTGATGGAGGAGATCATATGGAATATGACTTCCTTAATGTTCCCAGAAATGTTATACAATCTGCAATTATGAGTAATACATTGTATGGAAAGTCCTCAGTTTACAAACACATCTCTTTGCCAACAATTCACTTCCCAAACAGAAACATTCCGCAACATTTCGCTTCAATTCTTTAACTCCACTTGGGGTGAATAACACAACCAAGGCCATCTCATTCAGAATCATGGAATGGATTAAGTTAGTGAACCAAGGTACCACTGTTGTTATTTATCAGATATCATGATATCTATCGTTGCAATGATGAAACACTAAATCTGTTCTAGTAAAACAATAAGAACTTAAGACATGCTGTCACGTTATCATTTATTGTCCTTGTGACTGGAATGAGCTAAAAATGTAAAAGCTGATACAAACCTTGGAAAAGACTCTAACATTCACTTTGGTCACACCCAGGCAATTTTAATAGTGTACTGATTATATATATATAT
>NW_022900928.1:42356270-42414859 GCF_012274545.1 Fukomys damarensis | reverse complement strand
ATATATATATATATATATACATATTTTAAATTGTAGGTTACTAGATGAAAGATGAAAGGTAATATTTGGACAGATGTTCTACTGAAAAGAGTAAATAAAATCACAAAACTTTTAGAAAATAGTTTTTAGAAAGTTTATGAAATAATTATAATTTTATTGAGGAAATAAAGCAGTATATAAGTGAACAAAGTAACATATCATATTTTCATCTTTTAGATAGGAATGTTTCACTTTAAAAATAAATTAGTGTTATATAAATAATATTAATTTACTGCAATTGCAATATTAACTGAAATTAAAAGATTAACTTTTATATGTAAAATGACTGTTGAAATTGTTTGAGTATGTTAAGAACAATATATCTTCAAATCAGTAGAAATAAGACAGAATATAGAAATAGGTCACAGAATATATTGTCCATCCTACCTTTTTTTAGAGTAAGAAAAATTTGAGAGACAGAAAGCTTCTGTCTAAGAGAGACAGAATGGGGGACTGGAAAGTGGATTGCCTGCTTACCCCACTTCTCCAAGATGTTTTATACAGCAAAGCCATGTGGTGAGGTGGGTACAAAATGGCATAAACTATAAGGCCCAGTGGAAAATTACAAGGTGGGCATGAGGTGGGGCAAAACCATGACCAATCAATAAGATTACAAGCACAGTCACCCAGGTAATATTTATTAAATGGGGGTCAAACAGGGGAGCAAGTCATATAACAAGCTTACAAGGATTTTCAGTAAGGGTGGGGGTCAGGGATATTTCCTGGAAAGACTGAGCTAAGACCTTGGCTCTCCACCTAGATGGTCGATGACTATTTAGAATATCAAGCACTGCTCTTTATCCCAGGGGAAGCACAAGGGTATAGTAGTTTCTCTCCTTTTACAATTCTGGCCACAATGAATGTGTCTTTATTGTCCTCCATGTTGGCTCCTTGCTGTGTTGGCTCCTTTAGGGCTGGGCTGCCTGGGGGTGGCCCTGTCTAACTACCTATGAGATAATTAAATAACTTACTTATCTGTAATACTCCCCCCTCTGAAGAAGTACCCCTAACTGCTGTGAGGGGGCAAAGCTGGGTATTTCCAGCTGAAGAGGGTCATTGTTGTGATCATCAGTTAGAGTTACGCTATCTAAAAGCCTTTGATAGGTGCCTGGCATTGTCATTTTGGTAGGTGAATACCATTTAAGTCTGGAGGAGACAATACCAAAGAAACAGTTAAGAATGCATGGGCCAAATTATAAGGTGAGCAGGATTGTTATGCATATAGCCCACAAAGGGGATAAGACTAAGATACAGGGGACTTCAGAATCCAACATAGAAGTCATATTGTGTAGTTTAGCAGTTATGAGCTGTTTACAAGCTTGATCTGGTGGATTCCAGTAAAACAAGTCTAGCACATTTCTCATTGCTTTCATTTGTATTACTGCTCAGAGTTAGGCGTCTTCCAGGCAAAAATAAACAAAACTTTTAAGAAACTAGAATATGCATAATCTAAGCATGAGCACTCTAGAGTGAAAGGGCAGGTTGAGTAGAAAATCACATTCACAAATAGAAATAGTAGTTGAACCTGCTGGACTTAGATTCTTTCACTGAAAGAGTCATCTACAAGTCTGATATTTTGTCATAAGTCTCTCTAGTTTTAGTTGTAAGATGGAGACAATTTGAAGAATAAATTTCACTAAGAAATATAAAACTCTCACTGAGCTCTTCTAGATTTTTACCAGTTTTAGCCTAATGATCCATGTCTGCTACTAGTAGAGCTGGAAATTGCCAGAAGGGGTCAGTGACTGGACCCCCTTTTTCTAGCTAGCTATATAACATGGCATTATTTTATTACCTCTTTTGGTTATTCTTTTCTGCTGGATATTTAAGACCAAGTTACAGTAATACCTGTGTCAATCAAGGTCAGTTAAGTCTCTTCAAGGCATTATTTTAGAACCATGCATAAAGCCTCTTAGCTTCTCTGTCAACATCACCCTTCAGGATGGGTCACAGCCTTGCTTGACCATGTTGCTTTTAGTGAAATCATGGGAGACTTTTCCCTCATGGTGACCCTGCTTTAGCACACAGTATATTTGTCCTCTCTCATGTCCAGCAATCTCCGTGCTCCAGAGGTTAAGTTCTTTACCAAAGTTGTAGTATCCTGTAGGAAAGTTTCCTTTGTGTCCTGGCTCTTATAGACCTTGAGGGGCTAGGGCCAAAGCAGTCCTCTTAGCCTAGTTACCTTTCTAGTTTTTGTCTCCAAACTTTAGTTGTTGAACTCCTAGAAGAGATCAGTGACATTAGTAGTGCTGTAAGAAAGTGAGCTTAACTATTATAATTCTCTCTGGACATTAAGCACTTTGAAATGTAAAGCACAATTAGAGGTGCTGTTAACATCCATCATACTTTAAATTTTCATTTGCATTTTGAGTTTGTCCATTTCTTAAATAATTGTAACTATCTGAACTTTCTTATCCGTGAATTTTCTCTCTAACATTATGCTTTAGTAACATTCCTATTGATATTCGAGAGCTTTTATATTTTAATTTTAACTGTTTTTTGGCTTTATTGCAAATATTTTATCCAAATCTATAATGAAGTCATAAAATATAAAGTAATGTTTTATTTTATGCAATGACAAAAATTAAAAAGAATTTCAATACTTCTGCTGGCAGGATGTAGGGTAATGGTACTCAAACATTTCTTGTGAAAATATGAATATCTTTAGTTTATTAGAAAGTAAACTAGAACTATATAATAAAATTATAAATAAATATGTCTTTTAGGTATAAATTTTCTTATAGATTTATTTAATACAATAAACAGTGGTTGGGTCATAAATACAGTTATATGTGATGTATAATGTCAAAGAATACAGAGACATAAATATAAGAAACATAACAAGTGTCTCACTGTTAACTATGTTCAGGAGCACATTTTGATAGACTGCACCATCACAGAAACAATGAATTAGAATTCTTCCAGTTCAGTTGGAATAATGCTTATGAGATTTTGAATTAAGTAAAATGGTAATTTAATAAAAATATGGATGCTATATTACCTTTTTCTTTTTTACCAAATACAAGCAATGAGGTAATTGGCTCTTCTCTACCATGTCTTTTTGCCTTGATTCTGGTGCCTTGGAGCTGGCTGACCATGGGCTGAAAGTAGGAAATTGTGAGTCAAATAAATCTGGAAGTTACACTCCATGTCCTGTGTTTAGATTACAGGTGTTTACCACCATGCTAGATTGTTAATCAAGATTTAAAGTCAGTGGATTATGAGATAGGTAATAATATCCAGATAAGAGTCAATATTAGCAAAGTCAACTCTATAGTACAAATAGCATACTATTTACATATTATTCTAAATAAAAAGGTAGCATAAATAGCCATGATGATTGAGAAAACAGCACTAAACTTCTGCTGGAGAATTTAAAGGTGTAAATTTCATTTTTAGATCCACAATTTCTGAGCCTAATGACCTCAGCCAATGGTTTTAAGCATCTATTTCTTAATATGCAAAATATCAAAATCAAGCAAGCCATGAGAGATGAGTACGATGAACACTTATTTTACTGTCCTGCACATTGACGTAAACTAAAATAACTTGATTCTACTCAAGAAATTTGAAATCTATAAGATTGTAGTCAAAGTAATGATGAAAATTTATATTAAATATGTGAATGGAAAATTAAATATCCATGGAAAAAAACACAAAGAAGGTTCACCTGACTCAATCAAGGTAGGTCAAGTAAGGTTTTAGTAAAAGGGTTTTGTGATCTGGGTATATTAACATAATTAAGAGGAATAGGGAGAGAAAGAGAATGAAAGCAAATGTGTGCACTTGAGAAAAGGGATACTTGAGAGAAGTGCTCAAGAAAAGAAAAAGTAGCTGTATTGCCCATAATATATTCAAATTTTGATTGTGATCTTGGAGTTGAAAATGGTAAGTAAACAGTTTCTACAACTTGGAGTTTATATTTTAACAAACATTTAGATTAATCTTCAAAATAAAAGGAAACCACTGGTGTCTTTCATCAGAAAGGAGTCATAATCAGATTAGTGCAAGTTGAATCTCATGTGAAAGGGAGCCAAAGCCAGGGCACAATGAAGCCAGTGAACATTTCATAAAAGCAGATTTTAGGAGTAGAGCAGATAAGAGTAGTGGTACTTAAGATATGGTGGAGGCCTAGGAAAATAGCAGGGTTCTGCATCTGACTTCTGTTGGCTCAAGAGAGTCCAGTGATGCACTTTCCAGAATTCTGCAAACTACTTGTTAAAGACCACTGTTAATCAGAGCTTACAATATATAAACTTTCAATATACCATATTAAAACAAAGGTAATAAATGCTGAGTTTTTATTTCTTCTTTATTTTTCTTATATATTATTCTTTCCTATGCTCTTTAAACCAACAGTCCCTAACCCTCCAGCTATACTATGGTTTCATCCCATTGCCTGTGGGAATCTTGGTGGCAGAGGAGGAGATGAGCTGCAAGTGAGAAAACAAAATCTCAACTTATTAACAGGTACTCACCACCGCTAGCATTACCAGCTTAGCTCTGCCTACAGTCAGAAGAGGGGCACCACCATCAGATTCTCAGGAGGTTGCCAGTCCTAAAGTGAACTGCCCATTAAAGGGATTTAGATTGTGTGCTCCTTAAGAGAATCTAATTCCTGATGTTCTGAGGTGGAGCTGAGCTACTGATGCTAGTTCTGAGGATGTGCAAATACAAATTAATATCAGCAGAAAGGTTTCGCTGCACATAAAAAAATAAAGCAGTTAGTGGCAGACTTCTATTAAGACTTCATCAGTGAGTGGCAAATAAAAGTTAAGCTGAAGGGAGGGCAGAGGTAAGGGGAAAAAATGAGAATCAAGACTTGCCATGTAAAGGTACATGATCCCAACAATGAATGTAACTGTACTGTATCCCTAAATGTACCAATAAACTCAATAAAAAAAAAAAAAAGTTAAGCTGCATCCGGTGGGTGGCTTTAAGTCAGAATCCAAAATTTACTTTGGTCTGAGGATGCCCCTTGCATTATTTTATATAAAACATCAATCTGTCTTTCTTTCTCACAATGAAAAGTGACATCAGTCACAATTTTGGTAAGCCCATATGCTAACCTTAACCAAAATGAGTGAAAAACAAAAGTCATTCTAAAGGGAGAAAGAACCAATGCTAAGAGAGCAAAAATCTCTAAAGCTGCCAGACATTGTAGCACACACCTGTAATAGCAGAATTTGTGAAGCTGAGGCAGGGGGATTGTCATGAGTTCAAGGCCAGTTTGAACTATACCACAAGGCCCTGTCTCAAAAAAAAATGTATTAGAAAGAAAAAATCAAGAGACCTACTACTAAGTGAGAGTTTCATTGCAACAAGTGATTCATAGTCTTCAAGTCTGCTTTGTATAGCATGTAGCAATGAACTAATGAAGTCATGAAAACTTCAAGACTGCTTTGCAGATGACAACCAAGCAACTTTCATTAAAGGACAAGTGTATACTTTTTCAAAAGAAAAAAAAATGTGGACACACAAAAGAGAAGTAATTATTGAAGGTCACCATTTCAACAAATGTGTCTGTACTGAGAGTATCACTCTTTATGGCTGAGTTGCTAAAGGTGAGAAGCCTTTCACTACTGATGAGGAGTTGACCCTGCCTTCTGCTAAGAACATTTGTCCTCAGCTTTAGGAGAGGCTGCAGTTCAAAGGTGACACATGCTCCTTTTTCTGCTAGCACCATAATTACATGAATTGTTGAAATAGCAGGATATATTCAGCAAGGTTTCATGAATATTTAGCAAAGATTAATGAATCACTGTGGTACATGATCCAGGCTAACAAATTTATCATTATAACAACAGGCAAATATTCTTGTTTTTGTGATATATTTTTCAGGAAGGTGTTCACTTTTGTTGCCAGCCAACACCAAAGTTGTCAGGCTGAAGTCTTTCAATAATTACATATCAAGGAAACTAAAGCAGTCTCATTGCACCCATATATGCACAGATCAAATTGTGCCACTACTGGACAGCTTTCTTGTTCTCCTATTGGATCAAAGAGGTCATTTTAAATGTGAGTCTTATCCATAGAGAAATGCTGGCTAGCAAAACCTGTCACATGAACTTTATAGCATTTTACAGGATGTGAAAAAATTATTAACCACATTAAAGTCCTTGCATGTCCTTAACTCATCCCTGTTTATTCAGATCTATGAGGAGATGGACACATGTCTTCTCTTATCCATACATATGAGACAGTTTTCTAAATGAAAATCATTGGTATCCAGGAATTTAGAGTTGTGAAAGCTACTCTAGAGATTTCTTTTGGAAAAAGTCAACACTGAAAAGATATTTCAGTGGCACAGAATGTGTCCCCAAGCTTGCTTATTTGTGTGACATGGTCAACCTGATTAATTGATACAATCTGTCATTTTAGAGAAGAATAATATCTGTGGTCAAGTCAGCTGATAGAGTGGCTATGTTCAGAGCCATACTTGAATTATGGGAGTAACGAGTCAACATTGGGATTTTTTGATATATGTTAAATATTTGCAGAGATTTTGAAGATACTGAGCTATGGGCTTTTTTTCTCCTAACTGGTTTATAATCATCTATCCCAGATTTCAAAGAAGCATCAGCATTACTTCTGAACTGAAAAAGACTCTGAAACTTGGGAGGAGTAGATCTATGACTCCTTTGTGAATAAGCCAGGTCAATCAACTTTGTTCATGCTAGAAAAGGATCAACTATTTGAGACTGTTAATAAAGGTGACTTTGTTCATATATTTTAGATGACTTCAAATCTCTTTATCTTCTGGATTAAAGTCAATGTGAAACAACTTGAGATTGCAACAAAATCACTGAAATACTTGCTTCCATTTCCAACATTGTATCTTTATGAAGTATGGTTTTCTGCAGTGACAACAACTGAAACAAAATTTTAAAGTATGCTGGATATAAGTCACACACTATTTTGTATCACTTTCTCCCATAAACCCCAGATGGGATGTCAAGTTGCAGGAAAACAAGCTTGTGGCTCCTTATGTTCTTCATTGTGGTGAGTTGTATAATTGTTTCATTATGTATTGCAATGTAATAAGAATTGAAATAAGGTGGGCAATAAACATATTTCACTTCAATCATTCTGAAGCCATCCCATCCCTGCTTTTGGGAAATTGTCTTCCATAAAACTGGTTCCTGATGTCAAAAAGTTTGGGAACTTCTGTGTTAGACAGTCACTGTCTGTTGCATCTGGCAGATACTCTCTGCCACCCTGTGGCACCATACATCACTTTTCAATACATCAGCTAATGATGCCACACTAGCAATCAGTGATTAGCCACAGCAGCAGTGTTTACACACAGAAATAAAAAAAAATACTATGAAGTAGATCTGGTTGCATTGTTTTATTTTTCAATATGTGAGAAAGTGATTTTAAAAAAAGCCAGTGATACAGTTTAGCCATAAGTATGTCACATCTGTACCATTACACTTTACATTATGCAAACAAATCAGAAATATTCTACCAGTATTAAAAAACTATTACCCAATTCAGCAAAGTCAAATTATGTACCAAAGAGTTAAGCTTCTATGTAGATCTCAGTTGCTTCCCTTTTCCATTCTGTTTTCCCTTACTTATTAATATGAATGAATATATGAGAATCATTTTCAGCAGGAATTACAAATGTTCATGTTTTCCTCAAGTGAAATCATAGACTGTCTTTGCATACAAAGCCAGAAAAAAACAGCTAAAGCATCTGTGATCCTCAGTTGTTTACATGAAAATTAAAAAAAGAGTATTAAATATTTTATGATTACTTTAATGGTATGTGGCATATTCTTTGCAAATATTAAAACTTGGCTACATTTATGTACATTTTATACAAATTTTTTGTTGATCTCATTATTATATATTTATATGCACACTCATAGAAGAAGAACAATATTAGAAACAGCAGATGGGGGGAAAAGAAAGAGTACAGTCCCTGTACAAAAGAAGGGGTAGTGTCATGAATCGAGAGCATGAATACAGAGGGGATGTCCTGCCATGGGACAATGATTAAGGAAACATTCAGTTTCAGATTCTCAAAATTAAAACTTTGTCTGAAAGGCTCCACTGATTTTATGATGTGCAAGTCAGAGCTCCATATGGCTCGGTGATTCTTAATTTTAGAGTTGGTGTTTCTTAGGTTTGGATAGGGTCAGAAAAGCTTCAAATGAATCATGGTAGTGAATGGAACATTTATATGAGGGTTTGGAGTTTTATGATTCTTTAACTTCCTGTTCTGATAAGTGCAATCTTACTCCCTCTCTATTCTATGGCTTAGATTCTAACAGAGAATCAGGAAATGATTATAAGTAGTAAGCAGGTGTGAGCCTCTTGGATTCTTTGTGGTCTTTAGTAAATTGGACTAGAGACCCACAGAAAGAATTTCAAAATAGCACTTTTCATAAATTCTATTGACTTATTTATAAAACTATACATTAATTAAAAAAACAAGGCGTTACTAATGCAGAATGATGAAAAACTTTGAGTAGAAAAACAATTACAATGAAAATTTGTATACATTTTCTTGATAGAAAATACATCATTATTCTATCTCTGAATGTACTTTGCTACATCAAATTGTTCTGTTCCTTTCATTATAGCATAAATTTTCTTCTGGATTCTTTGTCTTTTTTCTGGACAGTCTTTTACTATAGTTTTATTTGCTTTGTGGATATTACATGTCTTAATAAATTTTTCTTGGCTAAACTATTGTAAAAGACTATAAGGTGTTTATGTAAATTATTTGTTTGAAAACCTATGTCTGGATTGGTGGACACTCTATACTTGTGAAGTGTCTTGGATCCATACTTGTACTTGTTTGCATTTTGAATGGAAAATGCAAACTTTAAATATTGCCTACTTTCCACTTAGGTGTGTGTGTGTGTGTGTGTGTGTGTGTGTGTGTGTGTGTGTGTGTGTGTTTGACAAATATTTGGTAACAATTTTGTTTGTTTATCTAGGCAATTTATACATTTTTCCATTTCTGGTACAGAAATAGATTATAAGGAGGATAGGGAATTTCTGTCTTATGAAGATTTTGGGAAAACAGGTGCATGGCATGTGAAGCAATAGCCTTGGAAAATAAAATTCAGTTATACTGACTGAAATTCAAAGATTTATCCTCTAAGATCAAAGCTTTTTTGCCTCTTAGAAGGCATTTCTATTATCAGCTGGTTATACTTTTTAGGCACAAAGATTGTAGAGGCCATTATTTCTTGAATGCAATACAGTTTCTTTACAGATACATTTCCTAGGACTTTGTCTCCACATCATTTCCATTTTACAGTAAATGTTTAGTCTGTGTCACTTTAGTCTTTTGGCTAAACTTCACAGGAGTTGGCACAGAGAATCACATTAATCGTGCCTTTAATCTAATTGTTCTCTCTGAAAGAAGCCATGTCAGCTGTTTCAGGAACAGACAAAACATGAACCATAATGCACCCATCCAATTGCAGATTACAAGATTAAATTTGCTGAGAAATATAGAGAGGACTGAGAACTTTGATCAGCCACTAAAAGGAATTGATTCATTTTACTGGCATTTAAAGACCTGCATAGACCTACCAGAGCAACTTTGAGTGCTTTCATATGGCTTGATTTAATAAAATGCAGAACATAGAAGACATGGACAGATTTCTAGATACATATGAATTATCAAAGTTGAATGAAGATGATATAAAAATTCTAAACACCCCAATTACAATAATTGAAATTGAAAATGTAATTAAAAATTTACCAACAAAGAAAAGTCCAGGCCATGATAGCTTCACTGTTGAATTCGACAAGACATTTAGAGAAAAACTATTGCCACTACTCTAAATTTTTCAATGAAATTGAAAGAGAAGCAATACTTCCAAATTCATTCCTGGAAATGGGAATTACTTTGATTCTAAAATCAGTGAAAGACCCAACAAAAAGGGTAACTACAAGCCAAACTCCGGAATGAGCATAGATTCAAAAATCCTCAATAAAATACTGGCAAACAGAATAAAGAGGGTCATCAAGAAGATTATACACACTGACCAAGTCATATTTATCCCAGAGATGCAAGGATGGTTCAACATACGTAAATCAATAAATGTAATACACTATATTAACAGAGTCAAGGACAAAAACCACATGATCATCTCAATAGATGCCAAAAAAGCATTCAACAAAATTCAACACCCATTCATGAAAAAAAAAACCCTACAGAAAATAGGAATAGATGGTATTTATCTCAACTTGATAAAGGCTATCCATGAAATGCCAACAGCCAACATCATACTAAATGGTCAAACACTGAAAACCTTAATACGTAAATATAAATGTAATACACTATATTAACAGAGTCAAGGACAAAAACCACATGATCATCTCAATAGATGCCAAAAAAGCATTCAACAAAATTCAACACCCATTCATGAAAAAAAAAACCCTACAGAAAATAGGAATAGATGGTATTTATCTCAACTTGATAAAGGCTATCCATGAAATGCCAACAGCCAACATCATACTAAATGGTCAAACACTGAAAACCTTCCTGCCAAAATCAGGAATGAGACAAGGATGTCCACTATCATGACTCCTGTTCAATATAGATTTGGAAATATTAGCCACAGCAATTAGACAAGAGGAAGAAATAAAAGCAATAAAGATAGGAGAGGAAGAACGGGAACTGTCATTAATTGCTGATGATAGGTTACTCTACATAGAAAACCCAAAGAACTCCACCAAAAGACTTCTAACTTGATTGAAAGATTCAGTATAGTAACTGCATACAAGGTAAATACTCAAAAATCAATAGCCTTCTTGCACACAAATAAGTCTCACTGAGAGTCAAATTAGGGAAACAATTCCTTTCACAATATCATAAAAAAAAAAGAAATACCTAGGAATAGATCTGACAAAGGAGACAAAAGGCCTCTATACTAAAAACTACAGCACTCTAAAAAAAAAAAAAAGATTGAAGAGGATATAAGAAAATAGAAAAACATCCCTTGTTCCTTGGTAGGAAGAATCAATATAGTGCAAATGACTACACTTCCCAAACTGCTATACAAATTCAATGCAATATCTATTTAAATCCCAACAGTTTCTTTCACAGAACTAGAGAAAGCCATCAAAAAATTCACTTGGAATCAGAAGAAACTTAAAATAGCAAAAGCAATTCTAGGCAACAGAGACATAGCAGGAGGTATCACAATCCCCAATTTGAAACAATATTACAAAGCCACTGTGATAAAAACAGCACGGTACTGGAAAAGAAACAGACCTGAGGATCAGTGGAATAGAATAGAAGATGCAGAAAAATCTCCTGACATATTCAACTACCTAATCTTTGACAAAGGAGCCAAACACCCTCTCTGGAGGAAAGATAGCCTCTTTAATAAATAGTGTTTGAAAAATTGGATTTCATCTTGTCAAAGATTAAAACAAGACCCTTATCTTTAACCATACACTAAACTAAAATCCAGGAGGATTAAACATATAAAGATTAAAATAGAAGCACTAAACTTGCTGAAAGATAATTTAAGTAGAACTCTTGAAGATATCTGCATAGGAAAAGGCTTTATGAATAAATCCAAAGTATCACTTAAACTAGTACAAAGAATCAGCAATTGGGATCTCATCTTTTTAAAAAACTTCTGCACTGCCAGAGAAATTATAAGCAGAGCTAAGAGACAACCCAAAATTTTGGAAAAAATTTTTACCCAGCTGTTCCGCAGACAAAGGTCTACCATCTAGAATATATAAAAAACACACACACACAAAAGACTAGACCCTGGCAAATATAAAGACCCAAATCAAAAATGGGCATTTGAAATGAACAGACATTTCTCAGACAAAGCAGTAAAATCAGCAAATAATCATATGAAAAATTGTTCAACATCATTGGTCATTTGAGATATGCATATGAAAACAACCCTGAGATTTCATCTTACCCCAGTAAGAATGGCTGCTATCAACAAATCAGCCAATAACTAATGTTGGTGGGGTGGTGGGGAAATTGTAACCCTTCTTCATTTTTTGTGGGAGTACAGAGTGGTGCAGCCCCTGTGAAAATCAATATGGAGATACCTTAAACAACTAGGATTAGAAGTCCCATTTGACCCACTGTTCCTTAGCTGGGTATTTTCCTTAAAAAATTAAAAGAATCATACCAAAGTGATATATGCTCACCCATGTTTATAACGGCACTCTTTGTAATAGCTAAAACTAGGAAACAGCCTCATTGTCCATCAACTGGATACTGGATAAAGGAAATGTAGTAGTTTTATAAAATGGAATACCACTCAGATACAAAGAACGAGAAACTAAGGAGATTTACAGCTAAGTGGATGCACATTGAGGCCATACTCTTAAGTGAAATTAATGTTACACATGTGTAAATATGGAATAGTTTCTCTGGTGTGAAAAAGTAAAAGTGTAAATAAGGATTAAATGTATAATTGCTATTGTGTAATAGGAAGAAAAGTCTAAAAGAGTAGAGGAAGTGGGAGGGGGAGGGGAAAGGTAAAAAGGGAAAAGAAAAAATTGTGAAAAGGAAAGACATGGAAACAATATATTTGTAAACAGGGAAGGGTAGAGGGGCTGAGGAAATGGCTGAGGAATTGGGAAAAATTAGAACCTGATAATTCATGTATAGGTACAAGATCCCAATGATGAATGTAACTCTCTTACGTACCAATACATTTAATAAAAATTTAAAAGTCAAGAATTTTATGATACAATGCATGGTTTGTTCATTAGATGCATCAGCATTGCCTGGAATCTCATTTTAAATTCAAAAATCCCAGTTGCACCTCAGATGTACGGAATTATAACTGACATTCTAATGAGATTCCTGCATGATTTGTATGCCCAGTAATGTTTGAAAGAGCACATTCCACAGTATATACCAAATATAAGACAAAAATAGCAATTACTGGTTCACTACATTTTCAAAGCATTGAATAGATTAATTGACAAATTCTTCCTGATGTATTCATAGACACTATATACTACTATGGTTTCTATTTTACCTTAGTTAAGTCCCTTTATTTCTAGGATTGCCAGGTGTATCATTATCTAGTTAAAATATAAATATTCATCTTGTATTTTCAAAGTCATTGTGTTAGAGAAAAGATTATTCTGTCTTTAGGGTTCTATGGCCTGGAATAGCTCCTTTGTCATTCCTTGACTTTTATCATTTTAATACTTTGGAAGTTGGTAAAACAATGTTTTGTGAAATGTTGTAATTTTTATGTTTGTCTAAACTGTCCTTATTATTAAATTCAAGCTATTTATCTTCATCAGTAATATTAAGAAAAAGTGTTGGTGTTCTTACTGTATTCCCTCAGGTGGTTCATGAGTTAACTTGTTCCATTATTGGTGATGTTAACTTTGATTACTTAAGATATTATCTGTCAGACTTCTCTACTATAAAATTAATGTTTCTCTTTCTAATTAATCAGTATTTTCACTAGATATTCTTGACACTATGAGAGAACTCTTTTCTCTATCAACTTTCAATGTTATTTATATTAGAAAAGGCTCATTCATTTAATGAACATTAATCTAATTTTGTTTTATTGTTTAGTTTCAATGCTAAGGATTTTCAAGATTTACCCACTAGAACCCCTATAGAAGTTGGTTTCTGTATTCTTTTAGGATTTTCCTGTCATTCTATGAGTATGTCCTTACTTTTTGACATAATTTAATACAGGCTCATGTTGAAATCGATCTACCCCAATCCTAGATGTAATGGCTTCTCTAAGAAGCTGTGCTTTTGCAGTCAGAGAATGACATTTATAGCCACAATATGGGCTTTCAGTATTCTCATTGCTATTGAGTTATTGCTGTTCCCAGACAAACCATGTGGATGAAAGTATGTGTGCGTGTGTGTGTGTGTGTGTGTGTGTGTGTGCGCGCACATGCAAAAATGTATTTTTTGTTTGTCCACCATTTCCATGGTCCCTTACATGGGTCTCTCTCTATCCCCTGAGCCTGTTTAAATCTCACACTGGACCATTGCTGTATTACTCTCCCTTTTGAATGCCCTCTTCACACTTCACAGTACTCCTCTTACATTCCAGGCCAACCAGTATAAATCCCTCTTCTCTCCCCTTAGATACTAATATTCCACTTCAAATCCCAGCTTCTGCCATCTCCTTGCAAAGATGCCCCTATTTCCCCTATTGGGTTCTGTTATCTAATAATATACCTCTATATCTGCCCAAAACTGCTTCCATATTTAAATAACTATTTTATTCATATCTAATGTATATATCATGGACCCAACACTTTACTCTGTGAAAAGAAATAATGGAAATATATGAACAGTGCAATTACCAATTTACTTCAACTAAAGGACATTATACTATGTAATTTGTAAAAGTTTGATTTGATAAATTGAAAGGGATTTAAAGAAGACCTGAGGATCCATTAAGAAGAAGAGATTTTGCCTGCACTAGCAGTTTCAGTTCACAACCTAATCCCAGTCTCCATTTCTTAACTATCTGTTCCACATATTTGGAGATTTTAAAATAAGTCACCACAATCACGCACACCTATTCCTTGCAGAAAATCTCTTAAGGTACAGTTGATATTCAGCATTTACAGGGAATTGGTTCCAGGGCTCCATTAAGGTACTAAAATCCACTACTCAAGTCTCTTTGTATAAAATGGTATAATTCCTACATATAAACTGCATCCATCCTCCTGCATAACTTAAGTCATCTGTAGATTAATTATATCTAACAAAAGGCAAATGTTAATATTTGTTATATTATATAGTTTAGATAATTATGAAAAGAAAATATTATCTGTACATGTGCAGTGCAGATAGAGGCACCATATGTCTAAACATACTTTCGATCTGTGGGTCCTTGATTTTATCAATGCTGGGACAGAGAGTCAAATGTATATTTCTTCTACTCATTCTGCTTCTCTGTTTCAGCTCTGACTTATACAAGAAAGAAAGGGAAGAGAAAACTCAGAGTAAATATATCATTTTCATTTTTAATGGAACTTCATTGATAAATATTTTTCTATAAGTGTATTAGTCACTTTCCTCATAAATGGGAAAAAAGTAACCTGAATCCCACAACTTAAAAGAGGAGAGGTTTATTTTGGCTTATATCTTGGAAATTTCAGTTCTTGCATGGTCAGCTGGCTTCAAGCAAAAACAGCATGGCAGAAGGGTACAGTGGAGGCAAGCTCCTCACCTCAGTGTAGCATGGAAGTGAAGAGTAAAGGGTAGACCTAAGGAGGGACTTACACCCTTCCAAGTTAGGCCCCCAGTTCAGAACAGGCCCTACTTTCTAACCACAAGTCAACTCTACTGACCCCACAATTCTGTCACTTGTCGGAATCCCACCTTTGAGTGTTCCAGGTATGAGGTTGTTTATGAAGGACACAGGAATTTGAGCTCGTAGACTGAATGCAGAAGATCTCCTCTCAACATGGGCAGGCAGCTCCCAATCAGCTGGGACTCCTCATCAAGGGAGGGTAGATTCTTGCTGTATCTTCTGGAGCTAGGATATCTTCTTTTTGTGTCCTTGGATGTCACAATCCCAGATTCTCTGGCTTTTAGAGTCAGGGACTTGTACCATCACTCTCCCTCAACTTTTTGTGGCCTTCATGACTTATAGTTATATCATTGGATTCCCTGGCTTTAAATCTTTTTTACTTGGACTGAGACACTAGCATCTTCCTGACTCTTCACCTTGTGGAGAGGCATCATAGAACTGTTACACCTTAAATTAACTAAGCCAATTGTCCTAATGTATACTTTCTCTTCTCTCTCCTTCTTCCTCCTCCCTTGCCCTCCTTCACTCCTTTCTCTCTCTCCATTTATTTGGAGAGAACCAATTTCTCCAATTGGTTCTTCTCCTACAGAAACCTAAGTAAAACAGATTATACAGAGAAAATATGTACTTCTTTCTTTGTTCATACTCTTGTGAAATGCAGGATTTATTCTTTTTTTCCATACTGAGGATTTAACCCAAACCTACATTTTGAAACAGTGCTGTGATTATAGGCATGCACCACCAGGCTAGGCTTTCTTTCACACTCTTCTGTCCACATAATTTATTTACAACTCATCCTCAAGAATTCCATACCATAGTGAATACACTGACCTTAACTTCTTAGTTCCAAAACGGTAAGTGAAGACACTATTTAAAAGAAGCACAAAATTAAACAATTTAAGAGATAATGCTACAGTCAATAGACATTTTTATGTGTAGCTGTAGTCAATGTCATGTGATATTTTTATGACTTTCCAATCTATCACTAGGCTCATACCATTTTATTTTACTGAAGAATTTTTCCTACCCCTCATAGTATGAATTTGCCTTCAATCTCCATGTCTCCACTTAAGTACTTTTTTTTTGTTGTTAGGTGTTTGCTATAAGCAATTCTCTCATTTCATGCCTATTTTATCATTCATTTATTTTCAATTTGTAATATATCAGAAATATTTTCCTCTAAAATTAAACTTTTTTGCATATTTTTACACCCTTTTAAAAGACTATTCAGCTTGCTTTCACAGTTCAAGCACTTAAGGCAGAATAGGAGTTCAAATATCACCACGTCACTGTTGTATGAGTGCCCATGATCATGATCCCACCTCCAAATTCACGAAGGCCCCAGTCTGATGTTATCAGAGATTGGCTATTTGCTGATTACATCGTAAAATGTACACTTTCACATACACAAGTGAGTAGATTCAAAGAATATTTACTTATATCCAATTCTATCACTTCAATTTGAGTGAGTGCTATCCTTCAAAGTGAAATCTATTGCTACACCTTGGTTTATCTAAGTAGAAGTTGTGGTGAATGTCAGGAAATATTTAGATGTAGTGCAGCTTACTGGACCAAAAACAACATCATTAAGTGGAAAAACCTGAGGCTTGTTGCCCTCTTCATTACAAAAGAGATAGAAAGCAATTACAAATATGTAATGAAAAAGAAAAGGTGGAGAAATCCTTGTCAATCAATATGCTTGTTAATATCACAAGCAGATGAAAGATCCTCGTTTGTGAAAAGGACATACTAGGAAAACAAGTATCAAGCCTTATTGAATGAATGACAAAATAAGTCTCATTTATAAATTTGTGCTGAAGAAATAGGTTTTATTTTTACTGGACATATGTGGAAATGTATGTCTGCCAGGAAATCTATTAAAATCATATATATGCAATATAATATAAATACATGCTGATATATTTATGACAGCAGCGTTATTGAAAGTTAAGATTTAAAGTGTGACATATTTAGAGAGACAAGGGAAGAATATTACAGATTTATCCCACTTGACTTAATATAGATAGTAAAGCAAAATTATTAGGATTATTTTCTGCCATATTTAGTACTTTCCAATAACATTTTCTTTCTTTCTTATCTCATAGTAAATAGCCAAGTATTTTCACTGATATCTTATCATATGACATTTGTATATTCTTCTTATTATATCTTTGGAAAATTATTAAGTTGTATATTTTGTTAGTGATTTCAGTATGGTATGATTCATCAATAGATACATAAATTAACCATCTACTGTTATTTAAGGACAATTTAGTTTTTGCCTATATATTAAGCAAAACTGCTCTCTTTTTACCAAAAGACATAACCATTGTATAAACCGCACTGATTGCTTGGCATCTTATATGTATTGGGTGTAGATGTCCTCCCCCATGCACTCATACCTGGGACTTTAAGGAGGTGGCTGGATGATATGTTGGTGATACTGGAAGTAAGAGTTTGATAACTAAATTGGTTTAGCATAGATTTGAGCAAGGATAATGGGAAGGCCCACCATGGGAGGGTTGGCATCACGCAAAAGGCTTATAGCCTGGATGGGATAAAAGAGAAGGAAGCTTGGTGCTATTTGGTGCTGCCTGCTCTGACATGGACTGCTTCTCCTTTGGTGCCCTCTGCCATGTCACCATGCTTTGAAGTCAGTTGATTATGGACTGAAATCTCTACAAACTGCAAGCTGAAATAGATATTTTCTCTTTTAAATTGTGAGTATTGCATATTTTGTCTCATCAATGAGAAATGTATAATTAAAATGGTAATACGTTGCTTTATTAGGGAGGACAGAAAATTCTCACAAATGTTCTCAGATGGTGAGATACAAGTTTAAAAATATGTGGACAATCATATACCATAGTGACAATCAACTCATGAAATGAATATCTATTTTTCTATGCAAATTTTCTTTTTTTTTCCTCATTGAGTTTATTGGTATATTTTAGGTATAAAGTAGTGTTACATTCATTATTGGGATTTTGTACCTTTATGTGACAGGTCTTGATTTTCATTTTTTCCCCTTGTCCCTGCCCTCCCTTCACCCTCTCCTCACCTCCCCATTTACAAACACTTCATTTCCATTTTTTCATTTTCTCATATATTTTCTTTGTGCTTATTAGCTTCCCACCCTTCCCACCTTCCCTACACCTTTAGCCCCTTTCTTCCTATTTCACATTGTCCACTATCTCATTAGGATCTTATGTACTATTATAGTTTATTCACACCAGAGAAACTATTCAGTATTTACACATGTGTGACTTATACATTTCACTTAGGAGTATATCCTCAATATGTATCCATTTTCCTATGAATGAATCTAATTTCTCATTATTTATGTCTCAGTGCTATTCCATTTTATAGAAAAACCACATCTTCTCTATCCAGTATCCAACTGATGGGCAAATGGGCTGTTTCCAAATTTTAGCTATTACATACTGTGCTGCTATAAACATAGGTGCACATACATCACTGTGCTATGATTTTTAAAATTATTTTGGAAAGATACCCAGCAGAGGGATGGCTAGATCAAATGGAACCTGTAGTCCCAGCTCTTTGAGGTATCTCCATATTAATTTCCATAGTGGTTGCACCAGTCTGCACTCCCACCCACAATGGAGAAGGGTTCCTTTCTCCCCACAATGCTACCAACATTTGCTATTGGTTGATTTCTTGACAGCAGCCATTCTTGGTGGGATGAGGTGGAATCTCAGAGTTATTTTGATCTGCATCTCTCAAATGACCAGTGATGTGAAACATCTTTTCATATATTTACTTACTGCTTTTACTTCATTGTCTGAGAAATGTCTGTTAATTTCAGATGCCCATTTTTTATTTTGGTCTTTATAGTTGGGGAGCTGTTTGTTTTGAGTTCTTTATATATTCTGGATAGTAGTCCTTTGTGTGAGGAGCAGCTGGTAAAAATATTTTCCCACATTGTAGGTTGTCTCTTAGTTCTGTTGATGGTTTCCTTTGCAGTGCAGAAGCTTTTTAATAACATGAGATCCCAGTTGTTGATTCTTTCTGCTAGTTCGCATGCTACTGAGGACTCGTTTATAAAATCTTTCCTGTGCCAATGTCTTCAAGTGTTCTGCCTAACTTATCTTCCAGCAAGTTTAGCGTTTCTGTTTTAATGTTTACATCTTTAATCCACTTGTATTTTACTTTAGTGCATGGTGAACGATAAGGATCTAGTTTTAATCTTTGGCAGGTTGACATCCAGTTTTTCCAACACCCTTTATTAAAGAGGCTATCTTTCCTCCACTGAGGATAGCCAGCTCCTTTGTCAAAGATGTCATAGCTCAGCACATCTGATTTGTTTTTCTGTCTTCCAGTCTGTTCCAATGATCCTCAGGTCTGTTTCTTTGCCAGTACCATGCTGGTTTTGTCACAGTGGCTTTGTAGTATAGTTTTGAATTGGAAATTGTTATACCCACTGCCATGTCTTTGTTGCCTAGGATGGCTTTTGCTATTCTAGGTCTCTTATGGTTCCAAAAGAATTTTTGGATTCTTTTTTCTAGTTTTGTGAAATATAGTGTTGGAATTTCAATGGGCATTGCATTGAACCTGTATAGCAGTTTTGGTAGTATGGCCATTTTCACTATGTTGATTCTTCCTAACCAGGAGCAGGGGATATCTTTCCATTGTCTTATATCCTCTTCGATCTCTTTTTTCAGAGTGCTGCAGTTTTCAGTGTAGAGGTCTTTTGTTTCTTTTGTTAGATTGATCCCTAGATACTTCATTTTTTTGGATGCTATTGTGAAAGGAATTATTTCCCTAATTTCTCTCTCAGTGAGTCTGTTATTTGTGTACAAGAAGCCTATTGATTTTTGGGTGTTGTCTGTGTATCCACTACTCTGCTAAAAGTGTCAGTTAAGCCTAGAAGTCTTTTGGTGGAGTTTTTTAGGTCTTCAATGTAGAGTATCATATTGTCAGCAAATAATGACAGTTTAACTTCTTCCTTTCCTGTCTTTATTGCTTTAATTTCTTTCTCTTGTCTAATTTCTATGGCTAATATTTCCAGACCTCTATCGAAGAGGAGTGGTGATAGTGGGCATCCTTGTCTTATTCCTGATTTTAACATGAAACTTTTCAGTTTTGGGCCATTTAATATGATGCTGGCTATTGGTTTTTTTATAGCTAGAATCTATTAAGTTGAGATAGAGACCATCTATTCCATTTTTTTGCAGGGTTTTTACCATGAATGTGTGTTGAATTTTGTCAAATGCTTTTTCTACACCTATCGAGAGGATCATGTGGTTGTTGTCCTTGACTTTGATAATATTGTGTATTACTCTTATTGATTTAGATATGTTGAACCATCCTTGCATCCCTGGAATAAATCCAACTTGGTCAGGATGTATGATTTTCTTGATGATCCTCTGTATTCTGTTTGCTAGTGTTTTATTAAGGATTTTTGAATCTATATTCATTAAAGTGATTGGCCTGCAGGTCTCTTTTTTAGTTGCATCTTTCCCTGATTTGGGAATCAAAGGGATACTTGCTTCCAGGAATGAATTTGGAAGTATTGCTTCTCTTTCAATTTCATTGAAAAGTTTTGTATGATTTTCTTGATGATCCTCTGTATTCTGTTTGCTAGTGTTTTATTAAGGATTTTTGAATCTATATTCATTAAAGTGATTGGCCTGCAGGTCTCTTTTTTAGTTGCATCTTTCCCTGATTTGGGAATCAAAGGGATACTTGCTTCCAGGAATGAATTTGGAAGTATTGCTTCTCTTTCAATTTCATTGAAAAGTTTGAAGAGGAAAGGCAGTAAGTAGTTCTTCTCCAAATGTCTTGTAAAATTAAGCAGTGAATCCATCAGGACCTAGGCTTTTTTTGCTGGTAAATTTTTAATTACATTTTCCTTTTCACTGATTGTAATTGGAGTGTTTACAATGTTTTTATCTTCTTTGTTCAATTTGGGTAATTCATAAGTATCTAAAAATCTATACATTTCTTCTGTGTTTTCAATTTTATTAGAGTAGAGTTTCTCAAAGTAGGTATTAATTATCCTCTGGATTTCTGTTGGAATTTTTGTGACTTTGCCTTTTTCATTCCTGATTGCATGGATCTGAGCCTTTTCTTTCCTTCTTTTGATAAGGTTAGCTAAGGGTTTATCAATTTTATTTTTTTTCCCAAAAAACCAACTCTTTGATTCATTTATTTTTTGTATCATTTTCTTAGTTTCCATTGCATTGATTTTGCTCTAGTCTTTATAATTTCATCTCTTGTTCAAGCTTTAGGTTTTTCTTGCTCTTGTTTTTCCAGTAGTCTAAGATTCATCATTAGATTGTTTGTTTGAACTCACTCTAGTGGGCCTTCAGTGCTATGAATTTTCTATGTAGAACTGCTTTTACTGTGTCCCATAGATTCCTGTATGTTGTATTGGCATTTTCATTTATTTGTAAAAACTGTCTAATTTCTTCTTTAATTTCCTCTGTGATCCAATGATTGTTCAGGAGAGCATTGTTCAATTTCCATGTGTTTGTGAAGTTCCTACGGTTTCTTATGCTATTGATCTCCAGCTTGATTGCGCTATGATCTGTTAATATACAGGGAAAATTTTAAATTGTTTTGCTTTTATTCAAACTTGTTCTGTGAGGTAGTATGGGATATTTCTTGGAGAATGACCCATGTGCAGCCAAAAATAATATATTCTGATTTTGTGGGGTGGAACACTACATAGACGTCAATTATTAAGTCCATGCATTCAAAAGCTTGCTTTAGTTCTAGTATTTCATTGTTAATTTTCTGCCCAGATGATCTGTCTATTTGTGATGGTGGGGTATTTAGATCCCCCTCTATAATTGAATTAGTGCTTATTTGGTTTTTCATGTTATTTATATTTGTTTTATATAGTTGGGGGCATTTATATTTGATGCATATATGTTTATGGTTGTCATCTCCCTCTTGAAATCTTCCCTTTACAAAGATGTAGTGGCCTTCTTTGTCTCTCTTAATGAGTTCTGGTTTGAAATTTACTTTGTCTGCGAATAAGATTGCTCTCTTGATTTTTTCTGGGCTCTTCTCACATGGAAAATTGTTTTCCATCCTTTCACTTTCAGTCTGTGGGTTTCTTTTTGCACTAGGTGTGTTTCTTGTATACAATATATTGTTGGATTTTGCTTCTTAATCCATTCTGCCAGTCTATTTCTCTTGATTGGTGAGTTGAGGCCATTGACATTGAAGGTTATAACTGGTATGTACTGACTTATTATTGTCATGTTATTGTCCTTTTGTTGACTCTTATTAGTTTTTTTCCCCTCTGCTTTTAGTTTCTCACCTTGCCTATTTGATTTGGTCTGTTTGGCCTCATTGTTTTGTGACCTTTATTGTCTCTTTCTAGGATATTGTTTATATTTCCTTGTAATGCTGGTTTGGTGTTCATATAGTTTCTCAGGTATTCTTTGTTTTGGAAGTATCTTATTTTCCCATCCATTTTTTAAAAATGTTTTTATTTTTATTGAGTTTATTGGTAAAATCTAGGTATACAATATAGTTACATTCATTATTGGGATCCTGTACCTTTACATAATAGGTCTTCATACTCATTTTTTCTCTTTGTCCCTGCCTTCCCTTCACCCCCTCCTCCCCTCCCCATTTACAAGCACCTTATTTCCATTTTTTCAGTTTCTCATATTTTTTCCTCTCCCTTATTACCTTTCACCCACCCTTCCCACTTTCCCTACACCTTTAGCAATTTACTTCCTATTTCACATTATTAATTATCTCATTAGGATCCTGTGTACTATTATAGTCATTTTGAAAGACAGTTTTGCAGGATATATCAGTCTAGGTCTCAGAGGTTGTTTTCTCTTAGGACTTGAAATACCTCACTGCAGGTTCTCCTTGACCTGAGGGTTTGTGTTGAAAAATCTGCTGTGATTCTGATTCCTTTCCTTTGCATGTGATTTGTTTCTTTTCTCTTACTGCTTGCAGTATTTTGTTCTTCTGTTGGGTTTCTGGGATCTTGATTATTATATGTGTAGGTGTAGATTATTTTCATCATGGCTAGTTGGAGTCCTATATGTCTCACTTATCTGTACAGCTAATTCTTCTCTTCTGTTTGGGAAGTTTTCTGTCATTAATTCTGTGAATAGCTTTTTTAAGTCATGTGTATTTTCTCCTGCTACTTCATCGATTCCTATCAGTCTTATGTTATTCTTCTTTGCATCATCTAGGAGTTGTTCCATCAATTTCTCATGATTCTTTATTGTTTGTTTGTTTGTTTTTTTTAATCCCTTACTGTTTTTAAGAGACCTCTCTTTTCATGGTCACAGAGTGCAATCCTATCTTCTATATCTGAGATTCTATCTTCATATTCTTTTATTCTGTTGCATATACTTTCAATAGTTTTTAATCTCCTGGATATCTGTTTGAATCTGTTTTATGGATTCTATTTGTTTCTTCTATTGAGCATTCATTGTTTCTATTTCTTTCTTATGCTGGGCCTTCATGGCTTCTATCATGGTCCTGATCTCATCTATTGTTTTGTCAGTTTGTGTTCTAGAGTCTTGAATCATGACTTTCACTTTGCTCACCATCTCTTTGGTTATCTGGGAAATTATTTCTGTTTTGAATTTTTCTAGAGCCTGGTTGATCTGTTTTGTTACTTCCTGTGCTATGGGTTCAGGGTGTCCTGCTGGTTCACTATCAGACTTTTCATCCTCATTTGCTCTATTGTTTGCCACTGGTGAACTGGAAGTCTGTCTTTGTGTCTTGCTTAAGTGTTTTCTCATTTTTATTTTGTTGTTGAATTGTTCTTGGTTTAAGTTCTGGGCTATTACTCAAATCTTCCTGATACAGTTGAGCTTTAGCTTTTGAGTCTCTAATGACTCATAGACATTCTCATTTTCACAGTATCAGAGAAAACAACTCATCAAATCAATCACAATCTTTTATCCCAGTTGACACAATCTCTAACACAATAGAATCAATCAAACTTGAAAATTGACCACTTGTGGTAGTCATTAATCTATCACCTTTAAACCATGTGAATTAAATTAAAATCAACAAGTAACCCAAAATATGTTTGTGGTGAATACACCTTTCAATATAGCATCTGTACCATTTAGAATGGGGGCTTAGACAGAGTTAGGATGAGAGGAATAGATAAGCGAAAGAATTGGAGAAGGTTTCAAGTGAAGCCAGAGGACAGAGAATGACCATGCAATCTTTAGAAAACTATTAAATTCAATAGGGATAGACACAGTGAAAGAATAAGGACAAGAATATATCCCCTTAACAGTAATAGGGTCTCACTCTCCCTTGAAACTATTGACCCATGAGTGAGTTAAATGACAGAAAAAAAGAGCATAAAGAAAAAAGAAAAAAATGATAAAAGAGGAAATCTGAGTTAGGGAAGGAGCAGCAACAGAAAGTGAGATGAGGGATAATATGGTGGAGCAAGAGACTGATTTGGAGAAAGAGGAAAGAAAAAAGAAAGAATTTGCAGAGTGGAATGAGGAAAAGAAAGAAAAAAAATGACTTTGAAGGCCTCTTTCAGACTATATCTCTGCTGTCACAATATACAACTTGCATAGCCATGTGCAGAACCAAGTTCCCTGATCTCAGCTAGCCAATGGCAGATCCCTGTGACTCAGACTGACCTCAGGCCACAAGGCCCAGATTGAGTTCTCTGACCTCCTGCAGGGTTGAACTCCACACAGTTCCACTACAGGTTTCCCCTGCCCTTTCTTTAAATATGTTCAAAGTAGGGAGCTCAGTAAAATATCCTTTATGACCACCTATGCCTCTGCAGAGTGGCTCCAAGTACTGGCACAATCAGGAGGTCTCAGAGAGGGGGTGGGGGGTGTTTCAGGGCCACCCATGTGGCTGCTTTCCTTGCTGGAGCTGGTAGCATGCAGTCATGGAAGGGCATGGCTACCTGGTTCCCCTGAATGGGCCCAAGTAGGCCAGAGGGAGAGAAGATCTCAGAGGGGCCTTCCCAAATCTCACCTTCCTCGCAGGGGCTGGTGGTGTGCAGGCAGGTGCAAATTTTCTTACTTTCTCATGGAAAAAGCTTTCCTTTTCTTTGTTTTTTCCCCAAAATGATATTAGAGATTACTTATGATGAAATTATGAATTATTATTTTTGAGTAATAATTATAGTATTTAGTTAATTTCCTCATAAAAACAATTAAATATGTACATCTTACCTTGGCTTTCATCTTAACAGAAAAAATTAATATCAATTTTAATTGATTAAAAGCACATGTTTAACATGACAATAAAAGATCAGCTAAATGTCTCAACATATTTGTTCCTAAATATGTTCAAAAATGTTGATAACTGTTTAGGTAATTCTGTTTGCATTTAGACATTGAGTATTATGTGCATAGTTTATAGTACAGAGAAAGAGTACTTTTATAACAGACCCCTGGTTTTTATTGATTGTTACATTAATAAATAGATGTTTTAAAACATATGGGATTTTAAAAAAGATTGTGTTGCCATTCCAGGATGCTTTATTTTTGCATATGAGTCACATATTAAACTATAGAAATGTTGAGCATCTGCCCAAACTTACTTTGGGAAAGTAGACAGAGGGATTTGATTTTTTAGGGAATTTCAATGGGCAGATATCCAAAGAGGGAACATATTTCTTTTGACTGTAAAGTCCTATATCTTCTTATAACCTAGTGTATGTTTTTATTTTTTCTTCTTTTAATATAAAACTCAAAAATTTCAGCTTTTAACATTATGTACATAAATCATCACAGGAAATAAGCATCATAGCTTACATTTCATGGTGTTAGTTCTCAAAAGATTCAGCTTTGTGCAAATCAGCATTGATACTGAGCATTTCTCACATTTCATTAGTTTGGAGAAGCTACATAGAGTTAATCATAACATAAAAACACTGAAGTGCATAAATTAAAAAATGAGCACAAGATACTGAGAGGCTTAGGATTTGAAAGCATGGTCGGCTTTCTTGAATGATGAAGTGTCCTAAAAATGTCAGAAAACAGATGTGAGATGTAGTTTCTGGTTCATGGCTCAAATGGAGAGGTGGCCATGATGAAAGACACTGAAATTAAAGAAAGAACATGGATGTCTCCATCCTACAGGGTAGGGGGAAGCTTTCAAGCTACTTCCCCAAAGTCCTGTATTATCACTGCATGGTGGATGTCTTTCCCAGCCAGTGCTATTTATTTTTTTCGTTTTGGTTGACCTGTGAAATAATGATGAACATACTTTGAATGTACACATGATGACAAGGGAATCATATATTTTGTAAGTGGCACTGAAAGTTTGCTGAAGCATGCACAATTTAAACTATTCAGCCAGCCATTCCCCCCTGCTGAGCCAGTGGTATCAAGGACACAGCGTCTCACCCTCACATTTTACTTGGCTGCAACCTTCTTTATGAAGAAGGTCCATGGAGCATGGATCTTGGTCTTACTAAACAAATCTTTCCTCTTTAAATGTCAGTGTCTCATTAGACCTTTGCCTTGGTTCACTTTAGTGGTGTTTTCCCTTGCTCTCTAGTGAAATGAAGTGAAGTGGTTAATGACCTCTGCAGTCATAAAAGTACCAGGCTGTAATTTGACTCTAGGTGGACTGTGATTCTTTGGAACAAAGACATTTTGAGCACACATTTATGTCGTAGGGGAGACTTAAAGATCAGAATAAAACTTGATAGGGACATAGCTTATCAGAGAGTAAGGTAATTTTAGTGTTCCATAGTACTCTATTAGGAGATTCCATCTGACCTCTAAAGGCTCCTGGCTGAATTACAGTGATGTTTAATTGTTAAAACTCTAAGCTTTATACTTCTTGGGTGTTGCTACATTGTTGCTACACATATTATATGAGAAAATCATTCATATTGTGACAAAAAAGTTTCATCAGTCAATTTTCCATGTCGTGGGAAAAACATAATTCAGATTTCACAAATTAATTTGTAATCCAAATCCAAAAATGGGAAAATTTTTCAGGTTTTATGTCATTCTCTACAAGTTCTGTCATTTTTATCAGGTAAGAAAGACAATTCTTTAAATATTGTGTGCTACAGATGGGTTTACACATAATTTTGGCAAAATTAAATCATTTAACATTAAAGTCAAAGAAAATTTCCTCTTGACTTAACACTGAGTATTGTTACTTTTGTATGATATTTACATTTCAGATAATCATGTTGAAATGACAGAGGATGATATACCACAATAAGAATAAGAACAAATGCAGTCCAACATTTATAAACATTATCTAAGTGTTACATGCACAGTTTTCTAATGCTAATTAGTATTGACACAAATATTAATATAGTTAAGATGATGACAATAGTAATTTTTTTCTTATCACTGTTATTTGGTTTTATGGCCATAACAGTCCCTAAATGAGAAGGCTGTCTGATTCTTGTAATTTCCAAAGGCACTTCAGAGAAAATCAGTTCAAAATCCTTTCCACTGAATACGTGTTATAATTTCTTTGCTGTAAAATCAGTGGCTTTTCTGCCATTTTTTTCAGTAAAATCAGTGACTTCTCTGCTGTTTCTTACTTTTGCCATTATTCATTATATTATGTTCTACCTCCTATTGATTTATACCACTTTTATTATTTTATTATTGTTTTGTAGTGAACTGTAGAGAAGATAATCAAATGACCAACTGTCTCTTTTGCAAATAAGTATATAAATTACATCTGCCTTCATTTTTACATATCCATACATACATATAAATTCTTTGAACAGTTCAAATGTTACCCTTACCCTTTTTCTTTTTACTCTGAGAACACCTTCCTTTTCTCTGATAGAATCCCTTCAGCTTTTATTTCATCTCACTTTTGTTTTAATTTTTTAAATTTTTCAAGTTTTCCATATGAAAGTAAATATTCAATGTTTGACTTTCTGAGACTGACTTACTTAACCTGATAATCTTCAATTCCACAATTTTTCCTGAAAATGCAATAATTTTGTGTTTTTATGGCTAAATAATATGCCATTGTATATATTCACCTGACCCTAGTCAGATTGGTATCATCAAGAATACAAAAATAGTGCAAGTTGAAGAAGATTCAGGAAAAGGGAGCTGTTGTACATAGCCATTATGGAAATAAATATGAAGATGCCCCAGAAAAAAAGTCTACCACCATCTTTCCTTGAAAATTAGACCTAGCAGCCTTGAAAACTAAAGATAAAAAATTTCAGCCCAAATCAGCCTGTCCGTGTCTTACCTGCTATTACAGAGTAGCTACCAAGCAAGAGATTAGTGAGGAAGAATCTTCTGCTTGAAACTGGCCATCAGCATTGTAACTATTGGCTTGGGCTTATTTTCTTGTTACATGTTATTTTCTGGGAAATATGGCATTTCATCAAGGTATAATATTACCTTGTAGAATCCCAAAAGAATCGCTGTCATCATAGTATAGAGGTACCTGCATAAACATGTTTCTTGCAACACAAGTCACAATAGCTAACTAAGCTAAGGAAACAGCCTCGGTGCCTGTCGAGAGATGAATGGATGAAAACAATTGACCTCAGTTGACAAAGGTGAAGATGCCATTCATTAAGAAAAGTCTTGATAATGGCAGCAATAAAAGAAATAACAGTAGTAAGTTTAAAGAAAAAGTTGTGATCAGTGTAGCAGCAACACTGCTATTTTCTGTTATACACAATTCCTACCAGTCTATGATGGCGGTTTACAATATCTTCCACCCTGTAGGACCTTTTAGAGACATTTCCTTTTTTACTTAATTCATACAATTCTATGTAAAAAGATAGAGCTATATTATTAAAATTATATACCTAGTGCATTTTGTGAATGTAAAAAAAATCTATGAAACAGATAATTTACTTAAATTTATTCAAGTAGTAGTTGGTGTAGAAAATCCTATTTAGTCACCCTATCTTTTATAATGTTTAACACTCCTAATGATAAATTAGTAGAGGGCATTTGATCCCTTTCAGTGACTGTGGAACTATCATTACTAGGCTCTTTCCAGTCTTATGATTCTTTCAACAGAAATAGGAGGGTATTCCTTTCCCGAATTAATTGCTTACAAAAATAACAGTAGCTCAGAAATTTTATTGTTATTATAAATCCTGAAATAGAGGCAAGCTTTGATATGGAAATGTTCTGGCAGTATTTGGCTTTTACAGTCCTTTTAGTATTAACTAAAATGAAGCCAAAGCCTTCTTCTGTTTCTAGGGTTTAATTTTTACAGGAATCCAGTTTCAGAACCACGTAATATTCTTTGACTTTTTATTCCTCACACAACCTCTACTCCCACATTCTATGGATTTTAACACTTACTTTTCATTTGTCATCATTTCACCATTGCTTAAATTCTTAACCGGTCCTCACCAAGAATTCTAATCATTGACTGTAAGTCCTTCCCAAGGTTCCCTTTACTAAAGTACAGCCCTGATCACTATCTCTTTTCAAGCCTTCAGCCTGTCAATTACAGTGCAATATTTTGTAATCCTCAGTTGTTTGATCTGCTATTATCATGTTTCTTGGACAATTTCAAAATATATTTCTACATTTCCCTTCTTTGTGCTTTTTCTACTGTAGACTGCCTTACTGTCCATCTTTATTCCCTATTCCCTCAAATACCTCCTAATATATCTTCATGGTAAATTTGGATCATTATTCTGGATCTATCTCAAATATACTCTCTCTTTCAAAAGGTCTATTTGTACTAAATCCCTCTGATTGCATATGGTATTTCCTTTATCTGAAATTCCTTTGAAATACGGTTTCTTTTATACTTAAAAATATAATGTATTTTCTACTATGAAATGATCACTTTTAAAAAAATTTGTAGTAAATTGAAATTATTTCTCCTAGATATAGAAAAGGTGCTCCATTGAGTTTTATTGGTAAAATGTATTTTTTTAAGCTGTGAAATCAGAATAATATCAGCAACTGATCTTTTGTATGTATATCAGTGCTTCAAGTGGATTATTGCATTGGACCAAATATAAAAAGAATATTGTGATGAAAAGAAAAGAGACATGGAAAGGGAATGTTAGACTAGATAAGAAAAGCATGAGTAAAAATGAAATTTAATGTATTCAGATGAAATATAGACATTATAAGAAAAACAGAGTTAAATGATATCTTCCAACACCTTTCTGTATTGTAAAAGGCTTCAAAGTCTTTATATGTATGTGTAGCTTAAATTAAATTTAAAGGCAGTAATAAGTTTGGATTACTTCGTTGGGTTAGAAACAATGCTTATTTTTGAATACTCTGACCACAAATCTTAATTGCTCTTTTCTCTTATTTTGTTAGCCTTCAAAATAGAAATGTTGATTTTACTTTGGATTTTTATAAATTTAAGCTAAGACTAGATGTCCTCAAACTATAGGACAAACTATAAACTGCTTCCAGAGTAGTAAGTGAAAGTATGGCCTTATCTATGATATCTTTTAGTCCTTATTTACACTTTCAGTTTCTCACACTAGAGAAACTGTTCGGTATTTACACGTGTGTGTCCTATTTATTTCACTTAAGTATCACCTCAATGTGCATGTGAAATAAGAAGAAATGGGACAAGGGGTAGGGGAAAGGAAAGAAGGGAATGGAACTAATATGAGAAATTGAAAAATAATGGAAGCAGTCTGTAGGTGGGGGAGGGGTGATGGGAGGATGGGGTTGGAGAAATATTTAAGAACTGAGATTGATCATGTAAAGGTACAAATTTCCAACAATGAATGTCATTATATTATATACCTTAAATGTAAAAATAAAATTAATTTAAAAATAAATAAATAAAGGAAGCACTCAAAATTTTAAAAGTATGGCTAGGTAAAATGAATAATAAATATTTTCATAGTACATTCAAAGTGTAAGTTTATAAATCTTCAATATAAAACTGTTTAGTCAATATGTTTAAGAGAACTTTCTCTGTTTATGTCTGGTCTTTATTCTTTTTCCTTAGTTTTTGCTGGATCTCTTGCACATTTCTAAGCTTTATTACTCTCATGAAATTCTATTCTGCATTTCCACTCTTTATCAGAAGCCATATGATAATTCCCTTTTGACTTTCTTAGGCTTGTTTAGCTTGGTGAAAATAATTCTGTTTTTCTCTAATGGGCTTTGTAATATTTCTCCTACATATTTTTTTATATCCAGAAATATTTCTCTTTTCCCTCTTATGAAATGCTATAGCTTATTGTCCTTCTGCACTCTGAAATCTTTTGCATGTATTTATATTCTGCCTAGTGGTGATTAAGAATAGGAGAATATTTATTATTTTTCCATTAAAGAAATGATAGATTTCTGATTTGGAAATAGCCTTAGTAGAAAACCACATCAGTGTGACACCATAAATTTTTTTCCTTCAATTAATAGTTCTAGAGTATATTTAATATATTTCATATCCACTCTCACTCAACCTAAATACAAATAATAAATGTTTGGTGAGTTATATTAAAAAATTTTAGTGCCTAATTTCTGGCTGTTGTGTAACAGCCTCTACCAGCATGTATATACTGCATACTAGGCAAATATTTTTTTAAATATGTAGAGTTCAAATCAGGCATTTTTTATGTTTAGCTCTGCATTCGCCCTAAAATAATGTACTTTATGGAATAGGAAATCACCTTTAAATTCCTTGCTTCTAGTAGATCTTTATCTTAACAATAATTTTACTTCCCTCAAAAACATTGAAAAGCAATTTACAAACTATTGAAACCAGACTATCTGATTTCTTTCCCGCATTTTCTTCCATGAAAAGAATACATTTGGTCTGACTTAATGTCTCAGAGATGTGTTTCACCCCAATAATCTTGGATGATATCCAGATAAGTTTCTTACAATACTGTGTGATTTTAGAGTTTAAATGTTCTCTTTGTCTGGTAGGAAATTTCATGGTCAAAAACCAAATAGTTCGTCATTTTTTCTGGGAAGACAGACTTCTTTCCATGTCTGTTTCAGTTCATACTTCCACTCTCCACGACAAACACAAATCTCCATATATCTTCCAGAACATGATCATTTTCCCTAGAGTGTTGACAAGAGAGTTGGATTGCATCACATAGTAAAGAGTAAACAGAGCAAGTGCTAAGATGATGTGTAGCACAAAAAGCATCCAATGATTTCTTTTTGTGTCAAATAGGATATGCTAGTTTCCAAGAGTTGAGCCTTCAATAGTAAAATTTTCATCAAATATACAGGAAAAAGCCAGCACATTTATGCATACTTTTTCCCCTTTAAAGGCACAAAAGGCTTGCATTAGTGGCATGCTATTCATCATAAATTTTGCCAAATCAGAAGCATAGAGCTTATTTGAAGAAGTGATCTCATTTTACCCTTAATTCTGTCAATGAACAGCATGTCCTTCATTCTTTAGTTGGTACCATGCTATGCAACAGTGATGTGATCCTCCCGTGGGTGTAGATAAATGCAGGAAGACACTCTCAGACATTTTTCTATGTATCTCACAGCAACAGAAGAAGTGTTGGGGTTAGGTTGGCCCCAACTCTCATATATACATAGTTTTAGAAAAATTGAAGGGCCATGTGTGGAGTTTTAACAAATGTATGCAGTTGAAATAAAATATAGCATTTATCAACCTGTTTCATGTAATAAATATTCACATCTTTTCCTTTTCCTTTCTTCTGGTTTGTTCCCTTCCTCTTCCCTTCTGGTTTATTTTTAGAGAACTTCTGAGATGTGGTTTTCCAAACAGCTTCTGCTCTGAGAAGTTTTTTTTTTTTTTTTCACTACGTAATTAAATTAAATGTATGTAATGCATATAAGACGTGCCTCTTGTTATAAGGTAGTGCCATCTGGTCTCTCATAGGCCATTTTGCAAGGGTAGGGAGATATTTGGGGCTATTTATGGCTAGAAAATGATGCACACAACACATATGCTTGTATGGTATCTGCTGTTCCTCTGTGTAACTGTGTCAAGCAGAGATGGTAGGGAATAAACTGATCGTGCTTCCTGACTCTGTACAATAAATTTTAAGGAACTGGATGCCCTTCTGCTGCTCTTGCATCCTTCGTTTAGTGTTGAAGGAGATCTCATACTTGGCCTTAGGAGAAAATAATTCTACCTACAGTTGATTCTAATGTGTGTTTTCTGTCTATTTGCATCCTGATGGTAAAACTTTAAGGTTACTGACATATGAGGCTATTGTTCAATGGGCATACAGTTTCAGTTTTACAGAGTGTCAAAAGTTCTGGAGATGGATGGTGGTGATAGTTGCACAAGATGAGTATGTAACACTGTTGAATTGTTCAATTACGAGGGTGAACTGGTGCATTATGCATCATGCATAACCTAGTACAGGTAATCATTTAAAAAGTTTCTTAAGAGTAGAACCTAAAGGAAAAACTATTCATTCTAAGAAGGGTACTGAAATGTGAACTGAACTCCTGTTCCTTCTTCTGATCTAAGCAGAAATTGTCCAAGAATTAACTTTGCACCTCTTTATTGAGAAGAAAATTTATTTTGCTGCATAATCCATAAATCTATGACTAAATGGGATATTTGAGTCTTTTTCTTTTATTTTCCAAATCAGAAATCAGAAAACATAATGATTTAACTGCAGTGAAAATATAGATAATTAGATAAATAGTTGATAGATCGATAGACAGATATCCCACTCATATTTGGTCTGTTTCTTGTTTTTGTCACAGTATTTAAAACCCTTTTAATTTGCTGAGTGAGAGTGATGAAAGATGTATCTTTGTTCTAATGTTTGGTGTATAACCCTGGATTTTAATACAAACCTCTTAATCTCTTGGAATAACTTGGGTGATAGGAATGTTTTTTGTTCTCATGTGAGGACTCTTGGGCTCTTTGGCTGTGTGCCGGTTACCATGAAAACCATGCCAAGATGTGAGGCCAGCATTGTCAGCCTCATCTCACATTTATTTTCAGGGAAAGATGGAGGACCAGAGATTGAGCTAATTACATATTGTATGTATGTGATGAAGCTTCCATTAATCCCACTAAACTAAGGGATCCCTGTGGTTTTCAAGTCACTAACCACATGGAGGTGCTGGAACAATTCTGTACTCAGAGAAGGCAGGCATGGTGCATATCTTTCCCCTCATTTTACCTCCTATATCTCATTCATGAGACTGCTCCTTTTTTAGTAAATGAAAAATAAAAAGTAAAGTGCTTTCATGACTTCTGTGAGCTGCTGCAACAAATGAGCTAATCTGAAAAAAGGATGGAGGATTTCTGAATTGTACTTAAGATAATATTGTGATTTATTCTATGATTCATGACTGGCATCTGTAGTGAACTTTAATTTTATGGGATTTAGCTTATATAACCTGTGGAATCTGTACTAATTTTGGTTACTGTCAGAATTGAATGGAATTTTAGGAAACTCATTGGTGTCTCTCAGAAAACTGCTGTGTGGGGATAAAGCCCACCACAGGGTGGACAACAGAATGAAGTACTGAGAGTAAAACCTAAAAAAAAAGTCTATTTTACTTGTTCCCTACTAAAAATTGCATACTTAAAAATTTTTCTTATAAGTGATTATATTTTCTTCTCTAATTCATAATGAGTTAAATCATTGACAACAATGGCTCTAAGTAAGCCATATAAATAGACAGAAGCTGTAAATTAATTATATGAGTGGATGGATGGATGGACAGATAGTTGGAAAGATAGCTAGATGTGTGTACACATATATTTTTCTGTGTGTATTGAAGTGGTATGAGAGAGTTATATTACTAAAAAGAGTACAAATTACTATGCTACAAATTCAATAGTTCGAGTAAAATGTGTTATTCAAGACAGAAGGGACATATTTGAGAAGGAAAATAAATGATAGGGATTCCTGACAATGAAGTTTAAGGAGCTGTGGTAATTTATTATAACAGTAGGAAGTGAAGTGTGTTGAGAAACAATATTATGAAAAAAGCGCAGAATATGTGGTAGGCAGGGGAACATATGTTGATAAAGTTCAAATTGCACTAAGAATAGGGAAGTGCAGTGGAATATTCACATTTAAAATTATTTTAAGATTGTAAAACACTATATGAAATTATATATATGAGAATAATCTTGTGATAATAAATGTTTCTAAGAGGAAACGCATCCATATATTATTATATGGCATGGACATATAATAATTATTGAATGTTAAAAGTCTGCAGAAAATTATAAAGAGTGCATGTAATGCAATCTCATTCTATTTATTGATACAACCTGCTTGGAGATGGTCAATAACTTCCCCAAATTCTTATGCTTTGTACGTAAAAGTCAGGGCTAGTATTCAAAATGAATTCTCATTGCAATGTGAATAAGATCTTCCTAAGAAAGACCACAGTTTCTACAGGAAGAGATGATAGAATCTTTCTATATCTGACTTACAAAAATGAGAAAAAAATTATCTTCAAAATGTCAATATTCAAATTCCAAGCAATTTGATTAACTTTAAAATCAGAGGAATACTAATCATGTTTGAATCCATAAATAGCTCTTAATACTTCAAATTTTTTTCAGAATGCCATTAATGTTCATTTAGTTGTCTAGAAATGAAATGCGTCGAAAACGTCAGTGTATCAAGACAAGATGAATTGCTACATAGCATGAAACCTTTTAAATTAGAGTAATTAATAGCTTCTTGAAATTGAAGAGACCACATTGGACTATATATGTTCACATATGATTTGGCTCTACTTTAGTTTGGATATTTTGATTTATTTGCTTTTTCCCAGTTTAATTCCCAGCTAATCTCCTTTACAACCTAAAATGCTGCTTTGCTTTTCACACTCAGTGTGAGTGGTCACTGCTTCCAAACCCATTGCTCTTTCTGCTTCATCTTCTTTGCTTTACTTCCGTGTTTGGCTTTAGAAAATTTGTAGTTGCTTTTTCTTCTGCCTAGAATTCTCTTCCAAGTCCGTGAAAGCCGCTTTCCTCATTAGTTAGCCTTCATAAAAACCCTTACTTTCTTTAAAGGAAAAAAGCCATTCTTATCTCACATACTTTTGAATTTCCAAGTGTTCTGTACTGAACAAAGTACTTTTAATTATCTTAAAATTTTAATCTGCTTTATGCAAGACTACCCTCTAAGTGTAGGTTAAACCCAAGTTCTTTCTTTTTACTTGATTCCCCTACTTTCTCTTAGATTTCCTGTCTCCCTACTGAGGCACTGAGGCTGCTCCTTGACGGACATTATACATCACCAATGCTACCAGAAGCTTTTCATAAGTATGCCCTAGAATTGATTCATGTAATACCTATACTTCATTAAGATTTACATGGAATTTTTCCAAAGTCTCATCTTTCAAATTCATTACACTTTTAATTAATATCTAAACAAATTTAAATGAAAGAATTTAAGTGCCTGAAATTTTATTTAAAATCCAGATCCTTTCACCATCCTTTTAGAGGGTCTCTGGAGGACTTCTCATCTATTGAGAAAGCAGACAAGAAATCTAGCACTTGGTCCTGTTCAGCCTGCAGTCCTTCTTTCCTGCTGAGCATACCTCATCCATTTCAATTCCCCTAAGACATTACGTTTCATGAATTTGTAAAATTTGTATAATACCAACACTGGTAATGCATTTTGAGTAGCTTGGTGAGGTATTTTTAGAATCTTATTTTTAAAGGCACAAAATAAAGTAGTATGACACCATGCAGAGTGGTAAATTACTTGTATTATGTGCAAGGGAAGAAACTGGTGTGAACATGGTGGAATGTTCTTTAGCTATTTGTGAATAAGAGATGCTTTTAATATATTAAATATGGTCTGTCTTCCATCCCTACTTCATGCCTAATTATGCTGTGCAAGAAGTAAAGTAGGTATTAAACTAAGATTTGAAATCACAGACAGAATAACCTCATTGAAAATTTCCACAAGCAGCACACTTTTGGTTTTATTTTTTTCCTGAGATTATGGAGAACTTCATAATTACACATTTTGTGCTATGAAGAGATCCAGCGTGTAATTACACAGCTCAAATACAATAGTGCTGGTTACTGTTCAAATTCATGTAACTACATGGGATTAAAATGAATTTAACACTAATTATATAGAAATGTGATGGCACCTATTACTTCTTTTATTGTGAATATGAAATGTACAGGTATAATCTAATCCAATTTTAGGCAAGGGTGGTAAATATCTTTGTAGGCTGCACTGTACGGCCATTCAGTTAGTGTAATGCTTTTGATATTTTAAAGCATTCTTTATAAACATTACACAAATAAATGAATGAAATCCCAAGTGGGGGATATGATAATCTTGGGAAAATATAGTTTTATCGCTTGTGTATTTTGAAGTTTTCAGGTAATATCATCATTGAACACCAGATGGCGATGCATTGAATAGTGTTGAGTTTTCAATTATCCATGAAACATCTTTTGAAGATGGAGTAAGTGCATGGAAAAAATAATATTTTTCAATTCTAACTTTCAAATGCAAGTACTCAAAAGGTGATATCATTTCCAAAACATTACATTAAAAATAAATATCTGACCCAGGATTCTAAGATCAGTGGATTTCCACCACAGCAATCCTAGTTTTTCCTGGGACTGTGGTTTGATTAAATAAGGGAGCAAAACAGGATGATGGTTAAATTTTAAGTCCTTACTATGCAACTCACTGAGTGACACTGAGAAAGTTATTTAGCCACTTTCACACTCAGTTCCCTCATTTGTGCAAAAAATAAGGTTTAAAAACACATCTAACATTAAAGTTTTTATTTTGACTTTATTTTTATATACCCCTGGTGAATAAAAGGAACCTTGCATCACTTCGTCATTTTAAAAATCCTAAAGAATTTATTGCATGCTTAATTTTATTTTATTCTGTATTTAAGATGAACAGTTTTTGCCCATTAGGAGTTTATGATCTAAGATGGATACTCTAAATTAGATCTGTAGACATACAGAAGACCGAAAATACTCCAAGTAAAAAAGCAGAAGGTTATTAAGTGTTTGATGTTGGGGATCCTTATGGCGTTTGGCATGCTAGAATGTGTGAGACTGCAATATTGATTACAACCCAAAGCACACTGTGAAGAGTTAACCTCACAATTGGCTTGTTCTGAGGAACAAGTCCAGCTGAAGCCTATGTAGGGAGATCAGAGTAACTCGCACCATCCAAATTCCATTCCCACAATTAAAACCTTCTTCCAAGAAGGACAGCATTCTAGTGACAACCATATAGTTTGTCTATTCTATTCCTAATTTGGTAATACTTTGTCTTGTCCTTTATGAATCTTGCTTATATTGGTTTCCGTAGGAACCACATTACAGTGTATCTTCATACATAGTCCTGCCCTTGCATGTAGCTTACCTTTAACCTAGTTGATTATGAATAAAAATAAGGGGCTTGGACCAGCTAGCGCCTTTGTCTGTTGCACCGAGCTTTCTCTCTTAGTCCTGTTTTAGTTTTCTTTTCTCAGGCCTGAGTATATTGGGCAGGCGACTAGAACCTAACTGGAGAGGTCTTCAGTAGGAAAAGCTACTGGACATTGCAGGTGTATTCTCAAGTAATTAAGAGAAACTTCACAGGGATGTATTCTTCACTGATTGGCTCTCTTTCAGGGTTGAGATGTGAAATGTCTTCCGAGGGCCTCATGTAATCCAAGTTGGGGCTTTTGGAATGGGATTGGGTATGGGGCCTATATACTCCTTGGTCCTTTCACCACCTGTGATTTCAGAGGTTGAGTGTGATGTTGGGAAACTGGACCTGGTCAGGTCACAGGGGTTGTGACCTGAAGCAGTATGTCTCTTTCACTAACTCCTTGATTATCTCTGCTTTCTGACAGCAATGGCATAGCAGACTTCCTCCATCACATTTGTCTACCACCACATCTTTCCACCATGCCATTTTGCCTTGGAGTCAGCCAATGGTGGACTGTAACTATGAGGCAAAATAAATCTTTCCTCCTTTAAGTTGTGGGTATTGTGTCTCAGCAATGAAGGCTATGCCTAAGAAAGCTCTTGTGGTCTCCCCGTCTCATTCATTCCATGCGTTGTCTTCATATTCTCCAATAGTGCCACACAATGCTAGTTCTGTGTTTAAGCTTCTGCAGTAGGTTCTAATGTGCTCTGTATTCAGTCTCTACACTTTGTTAATTAGATTTCTGTATTTAGCTTGTTCCTTTCCTACTGTGTCCCAGATTATTTATATGTGAAATGGTATGCTAAACGATATGTGCATTCTCCTTGAAATTCTATAATCCTACAATTATTTCTCTCTAGTCTTATGTGACAAGCCCTTTCTCTTACAAATCTAAACAAATCTCAAATAAATGTCCTTCTAGCTGTGTCTCATTGCTTCCTAAAACAACTGCATCAAATCACTTATTGCATATATATTTTTGGCCCTCTCCCAAAGTGACTGTGCTGTTTCACGGTGACATGTTAGCAAACAGAGGCTTAATAAATAATTGTGTTTTGAAGTGTGTATTAAGCATTCCCTTTGTCACTATCAGAACAACATATAAATAAGTCTAGGCTTGCCTTGTGGAGAAATGGCAGAAAACTAGACAGTAATCATAGATGAGACATTGTAGTATTCCATCAAATGACAGGTATCCCATTTGACCCCCCACCTAAGGCCTTATATATTGTGATGCTACCCCCTACCCCACCAGGTCCAGTGCAATCTAAAATAGAATCCACAGATACTATCTAATCTCTAACATACAATTGTGATCAAACAAAATGATTAATATTTTAAGCCATTAGATTTCTGAGTGGTTTGTAAGTTATGAAAAAATAACTGAAAAAAACATATAATGTCCATTAGTTTTGGTTTAGCCTCTCTAAACTTTCATTTTCTCATATGAACAGGAGGTAATAATGGTACCAATGTCAGAGGATAAGTGTTACTAAACAAGAATTAACTCATGTTACTAATAATAATGAATAATAATTAGGAGAGTGATAGAAAGAGACAATGATCTCAGTATATGATAGTGATTATCAAATGAAAACACTGTCATAACTTGATAGATTTGACTAAAAATTCTCATTCGGGTAAAATGAAAGATTGACTATTAAAAAGATTAATGAGATAATTGGAATTAATCTGCATAGCTAGCACTTAGAAATTTCAGAAAAGTTGCAGTGATTCAAATGTATTACCATTCCAGCCACTATTTAGTACACCTAATGTCATTTTAAAACTGCAGCTTACATATTGATGGGAATGATTTTGAATTTAGGAACTTTATGATTTATTTCCACTTATTTCCCTGGTCTTTTGGAGGACAGTAACACAGGAGAGTACTGGTGTCACAAACCAAGCCATGTCCACCTTACTTTTTCGTGAAGGGTTTTCCTGATATTATTTCCCCACTTGATATTTCTCTCCTTTATTACTCTATCATTTTTAATTCCTCCCTCTCATCATTTTGTTACCCATCAATTATAAGAAATTTAACATGCTTGTATTTGAGAATTCATTTTGGGTAAAAAACAGTAGATACACTATTGAAAATCATGTTTTATTTACCTTTTACAGGTATACTTTCATGATGTTCTTTTGCATAATAATTATTTGAGATCATTACCACAGTGCTATTATTTTTATTATTTTAATAAATTTCTATATTAAAACTTATGTAATAAAATGTATGCATTGCTAATAGACATATCTTATGTATTACTTCAATTAAGTTACCTTATCAAAATAGCAACATTATTAAGAGTTGAACTAGAACAAATCATTACTGAAGAAAGTTTTCTCTTGTACATAATATGAGGACTTGTATCCAGTACTGTAGACATTGTCAGTATTTTTAGTAATAATACACATAAATAGCCTAAGATAGTACCAGGTGTAGAATTGTTGTGCTTTACCTTCTACTTCTCAACAAATATGCAGATGTCCATTAGTGTTATTGTGGCTACAAGGAATGCTGCTATAGTGATTATCAAATGAAAACACTGAAAACATGAAGAGACCTCAATATGGGTCCTTAGGATAATTTATTGCTCTAAAATTAATATCTATTCTACCTAATCATACATGGCAAAAGGAATACTCATTTTTTAATTTGCTGATTCAAATGTCAAATTGCAGAAGTGGTTATCTCTTCTGCAGACGCCATGCTTGGGAGCTCTCTAAATATCTTGTACATTGACACTGATCCTATAGATTACTTTTCAGTCACTTTTTATCCCTATAGTAAATTAAATTCTACAGCAAATTTATCACATGCATGAGAATGCTGTAACTTGATCAGGGTCTGCAACTAAAGCATAATGAAGCAAACTAGGCTTAGGAGATCACAATGCAGAATATTACGCGGACAATGATAAGCTGCTATTTGGTTGTTAGAAGTACATCAGGCTGGCATTGAGGTGAGTACACCATATTGCCCTTAAAACTGAGCATCTCTGGAGAAACTAAGCATTATGAAAAATAATGTTTTGCAATTCTGAAATTGAGTCTTCATTCCTGAAACCAATCAAGGTTTTTTTATTATTATTATTTCTTTGCTTCTCTCATTTATTTCTTGGGTAAATGGGATTAGAGAAGGAGCTAGGAAAAAGGCCTGTACAGATATCCTCATATTTTACACAGACTTCCATTATATTATAGAACAATAAACACTCTGAATTCCAGAGTTGAATATAATATGGCAGTTATGTAATTATGTAATATTTACATCCCCTTTAATAATTTGGTCAGAAAATATTTAACCTTTACTCGAGCAACATCTCTAGTGAGGAAATTTATTATTAATTTCTTTAAGTTTTTCTAACTTAATACCTTGGTTTCCATAAATTCAGTTCACTTACACATCCATTACTTTTGCTTTGTATCATTACTTTTACCTTTTATCATTACTTTTACTTTTGTATCATTAATGCTTAGACAAGTTTTTCAAACTTATGTCATGACTTTTACAGTCTCCACCATTTTTCATGCTTTCAAGGCCTGAAAGAAATATATAATTTTTCAAGCACTTTTGTTTCATGTGTTATGGATTTGATTTTCCTCATACCTTCGTTTTTAAAAAAGGAAAGTTTTTAAAGTCTCTGGAGTCAGATCTAGCTCTATTTCCAATTGTAGCAATAGATTTGAGATTTCAGACAAGTTAATTAAATTTCATGCCTCTATTTCCTCTTCTGTCAAATGAGATAAAAATGTTATCAATTAACATTTCAGGCAACTATCCAATAAGCTTCTTTTATCCAAATTAGGTCAGCCATATCACATTGATTTACTAAGAGCTAATTGCGACTGTTAATCCCAGTTAATCAATCTCATTGCATTATAGAACAGCTAAAAGTTTAGGAAAGTACACCCCTGAATATGTCTGGATGGGCCATTGCTGAAAACTTTGCAAATCTAGATTAATGGATGCCCATTAAAATGAAATATTTAGAATCTCAAATTGACATGATCAGAAAAGAACCTCTAAACCCACATAATAATCAAAATCCCAGAAATCAAGAACAAATAATTGTAAAAGCCCTTAGAACAAAGCTCCTTTAACTTATAAATGCAAATTTATCCAAATAACCACAGATTTTGCAAAGCAAATGTTATATGTGAGGAGAACATGCAGTGAAGTTTTTCAAGCTCTAAAACAAAATATCTGCCAATCTAGATTATTATATTCTGCAAAATTGTCCTTCATAATTTATGGAGAAATAAATATTTCAATGACAAGGAGAATCTTGCCGTCTTCAATGACAATACTTCATGTTGATCAAAACAGCAGTGTAGAGCACATTTAAGGAATTCAAGCAGAGACAATGAGGCCAAAAGGTCCAAAGGTAAAAATACATCGAACTGGGTAAGTAGTTAAACAAACGAAAAATCAAGACTATATATAATACATGGATGTGAATAATTACATGCTTGTAAGTATAATGCTCATTATAATTGGTCTTAAACACAGTGTGGCAGATTGGATCACAAAATGCAAACCAAATATATGTTGTCTTCAAGGAACATATTTCATCCACAAGGAAATACATAGATTGAAAGGAAAGGGCAGAAAACAATGCTCAAATCCATAAAACAAGTAGGAGTAAATAACCTCAAACAAAGTGGAATTCAAGAAAAAAAATTGATTAGAAAAGAAAATTAGTGAAGGAAATAATTCAGTTAAAACGAGTAACAATTGTAAATGTATATGGACAATTTGTTATCACATCAAATTTCATAAAACAAAGACTTCTTGATATAAAAGGACAAATAAATATCATTGCAATCATGATAGGGGACATTAGCACACCAATCTCACTAATAAACATGTCAACCAATCAAAAACTCTACAATGAAATACCAGAGTTAAAGCATAACATCAAAGAACTTAACTGATATTTATATTATTTTTTTCTAACAACAACAACAACAGCAACAGAAAACACTTTCTTCTCAGCAGCATGTGGAACTTTCTCCAAAATGGATCACATAACTGAGGCCATATAGCATGTTTAAATAAATATGAGCAACCCCAAATAATCTCTGGTCTCTTATCAGAAAACAGTGGAATGAAACTAAAAAGCAAAAATAAAAGAAGTTTCAGATATTTTACAAACATATGAAGATTAAATAATATATTATTGAATAATCAATGGGTCACAGAAGAAATTAGGGAAAGGATTAAAAGGTTTCTAGGTTCAAGTGGAAATGGTATAACAACATACCAAAACCTGTGGGAAACAATGAAAGAAGTCTAAAGAGGGTGAGGGTCATTTATAGCTATGAATGTGTACAATGGATAAATAGAACTTTGCCAAATTAATAATCTAATGATATATCACAAGGTCCTAGAAAACAAGAGTAACGCAAACCCCAAACTTGCACAAGGAAAAACAATCTGCAAAATCAGTCAGAGCATAATCAATGAAATAGAGACTAAGAAAGTAGTAAAAAGTTAGTGAATGGTGAGAGATATAGGTCTAGTTTTAATCTTTGGTAAGTTGAAACCCAGTTTTTCCAGCACCATTTTTTTTTTTTTTTTTGGTTTTTTGACACAGGGCCTCACTGTATAGTTGAGACTGACCTGGAATTCACTATGTAGCCCCGGCTGGTCTCGAACTCACAGCAATCGTCCTGACAGCTTCCCGAGTGCTGTGTTTACAGGCACGCAACACCACACCCAGCCTTCCAGAACCATTTATTAAAGAGGCTGTCTTTCCTCCAATGAGGATGTTTGGTTGCTTTTTCAAAAATGAGGTGGCTGAGTGTCTGGAGTTGTTTTTTTCATTTTCAAATCTGTTCCATCAATCCTTGTGTCTGTTTCTTTGTCAGTACCATGCTGTTTTTATCACAGTAGCTTTGTGATATAGATTCAAGTTGGGGATTTGATACCCCCTACCTTGTCTTTTTGACTAGAATTGCTTTTGCTATTCTATGTTTCTTCTTTTTCTGAGTAAATTTTTGCATTTTTTTTTCCTCCAGTATGTGAAGTATGTTGTTGGAATTTCAATTGAGATTGCATTGAATCTAGAGAGCAGTTTTGGAAGCATGGCATTTTCACTATATTGGTTTTTACCCGGGAGCAAGGGATGTCTTTCAATTTTTCTGATATCCTCTTCAATCTCTTTTTTCAGAGTGCTGTACTTTTCAGATTAGAAGTCCTTGATTTCTTTCATTAGGTTGATTCTTTCATTAAATTGGTTAATATTGTGAAAGGAGCCGTTTCTCCAGTTCCTTTCTCAGTCAGTCTATTTGTGTAAATAAGGCTATTGATTTTTATGTGTTGACCTTATATCCACTGAATTTGGTCCTTAAGTGTGGAAGACTTTTTAGTGGAGTTCTTGGGGTCCTCCAAATAGAGTACCACGTCATCTGCAAATAATGGCAATTTAACTGCTTCCTTTCCTATCTTTATTGCTTTATTTCTTTCTCTTGTCTAATTGTTGTAGTTAATGTTTACAGAACTATGTTGAACAGGAGTGATGATAGTGGACATCCTCATCTTGTTCCTAATTTTAATGTGAAGGATTTCAGCTTTTAACCATGTGGGATGATACTGGCTGTTTTTCATACATCGCTTTTATCAGGTTGAGATAAAGATCATCCGTTGCAATTTTCTGTAGGGTCTTTATCATGAATGTGTGTTGTATTTTGTTGAACACTTTTTCTGCATCTATTGAGATGATCATAGGATTTTTCTTCTTGGCTCTGTTAACAAAGTGTATTACAGTTATTGATTTTAATATGTTGAACAATCTCTGCAACCCTAGGATGAATCCAAAGGATCAATAGGTCAAAAAGTTGGATATTTAAAAAAATATATAGATATATAAGCCCTTAACCAAACATAGCAAAAGAAAAACAGAAAAGATTCATATTAATAGAATTAAAAATTAAAGATGTGAAATCACGATCTATACCACAGAAATCCAGTGGCTTTTAAGAGACTACAGTGGTACCTCAGTTCATGAAGTTAATTTGTTATGTTTGTGGGGAAGATGTCCTTATTGTGTTCATCACCCATGGGGAGTTCACAAACAGAAGCAAAATTTTGCTGAATGCTTCTGTTGGTGAACCAAATTGTTTGCCAACAAAAGCATTCATGAACCGAGGTATTAATGCATTTGAAAATTCATGTTCCAATAAATTGGAGAATCTAGAATAAATAGATCAACTTGTAAACACATATGACTTAACAAAATTGAATCAAGATGATAGAGAGACCTGAATATAGTGAGGACAAGCAATGCAATTTAAACAGTAATAAAAACTATATGAACAAGAAACCCAGAACTCAATAAATTTTAAAATAACTTAAGAGAAAACACCAATAATTTGCAAACTCTCCAATGAAACTGAAAAAGGACATCACCAGATTTACTCCCGGAAGTCAGTATTACTCTTCTACCAAAATAAATAAAGACTAACAAATATAAAAGTGCAGGCAAACATCCTTAATGGACATGTAAATACAGCCACAAAATTCCTCCACAAGATAATTGTAAACAGAATGAAACAAATAAATCATTAAAAAGATTATACATCATGACCAACTCAGCTTCATGCCAGGAATTAAAGGATGATAAAGCAAATGTGAATCAATAAATGAAATACGCCATATAGAAGTAGGGATTTAAAAAAATCACGTTATTGCAAAATGTTTGACAATCTATTTGTGATTAAAATCCTTGATAAAAATATAGCAGGACTGTAACTCAAATTGATTGCTATTCTTGATAAAGCCAGAGTCAACATCATAATTATTGAGAAAAAACTGAAAGTAGTCCCTCCAAAATTAGGAATAAAGTGGAAGGAATCCACAGTCAGCATTCTTGTTCAATATATTTCAAAAACTTTATCCAGAGCAGTCAGGCAAGAAAAAGAAAGAAAAGAAATACAAACAAAAGAAGTCAAACTGTATTCACTTGAAAATAACATGATTCTTTATATTGGAGACCTAAAGATATCTATCAGAAGAATCAGAGGCCTAATAAATAAAGTCAGCAATGTTGCAGGATCAACACCCAAAAATCAGTAACATTCTTATACATCAACAAAGAACATAATGAGGAGGGCCATGGATTGAGCTTAGTGGCACCATGCCTGTCTTGCAAGCACAGGTCCTGGTTTCGAGCCCTGGGCATACATGCCCTGTTCCTGGATAGGTATAGGGATAATCAGTACTGTCAAAATGGCTATATTTTTATATTTGGACTAATTTTGGTGCAAATATCAACAGTCTTCAGAGAACTAGAAAAAAAATCCTGAAATTTATATGAAAACAAAGGACATCCACAATAATCAAGCAAAACTGGAGGTTTACAATCATGGAATTTAAGTTATACTACAAAGTTGCAGAGATTTAAATAGCGTAGTGCTGGCACAAAAACAGAAACTTAGACGGACAGAATTGAATAAAAGACACAGAAATGACCTTCATGCACCTTCAGCCATGAGAAGAATGAAAAGGGGCTAAAACAAAATAAATAAAAACCCTGAAAGCAAGTTAGCTTTTTAAACAAACTGTTGTGGAAATACTGGTTATCCAAAAGCAAAAGAATGAAACTAAACACATATATTTCACCCTGTACTAAAATTGAATCAAAGTGGATAAAAAACCTAGATTTTAAAACAGAAACATTAACTCTGCTGAAAGACAAAATAAGTAGAACATTTGAACATATAGGCAAGGACTTCTTGAACAGATCCTCAATTGCATCATAAATAATTTCAAGAATCACAGTGAGATTACACCAAGTAGAAATCTGCCACACATCAAATTCAGTCAATAGACAAACTACAGAATGGGGAAAATTTTTTTTTTTTTTGCCAGCTACTCCTACAAGAAAGGACTTAATATCTAGAATATTTTTTAAAATTCAAAATATTGGACCCCAAACAACAAAAGATTCAATTTAAAAAGTAGGCAGTTGAAGTGAACAGACACTTCTCTGAAGTAAAAATAGCCAGCAAATACTTTTTTTTTTCAGCTTTAATTGAGTTTATTGGTATTTTAGGGATACAGTACAGTTACATTCATTGTTGGGATCTTGTACCTCTACATGAAAATGTACATAATCTTTGGCCATTAGAGAAAAGCAAATTCCAACATCATTGATGTTCCATCATTGACATTTTCCAGTAAGAATGGCTGTCATCAAGGACTTAAAAGCAGATGCTTGCAAGGTTATTGAATAAAAGGAAAACTACATTTTGGAGAGATTGTAAACTAGTATAACTACTCTGGAAATTAGAATGGAGACTCCACAAAAAACTAAAAATGGAAATTCCATTTGACCTTTTTATACTATCCCTCGGTTTCTCTCAAAGTGTTAAAATATCATATTACAGTGCTAAATGCATACCTTTGTTTATAATATCCCAGTTCATAATAGCTAAATTATAGAAACAGCTAAGATGCCTATCCATAGATGAAAGGATAAAGAAAATGTATTTATACACAATGCCTTATAATACACTCATAAAAAGGATAAACCTGCAACATTTACAGGAAAATGGATCTTGAGATTTTAATATGAAATAAATCAGACAATGAAGATTAAATAGCACATGATTTCTCTCATATGAGATCCCCAGAATATAAATACCTTAATGAGCAAAACTGAGCAGAGATGCTAACAAACAGGGAGGAAAGGACATGTGGGAATGGAGCTAGCTAGAGGAGATTTCAAAAAAGAAAGGATATCAAAAATTATGTACATATATATATATATAATTTACCTAAAATGAATGTATCACCAGAACATACTAATGAAAGGTAAAATGCAAAAAAAAGAGTACAATATTATTAGGAAAGGAGCTAGGAGATCAGCAAATGAAAATATATTCTTTTAAAATCATAATATACAGTGTACTTACCACAGTTATTCTCTAATCATTTTCGTTATGAAAAAATATTTTCATAGAATATTTATCTCTTATTAATATCTATTTGTATTAAATTGCATTACAAATTTTAAAATTAAACAAAGATATTTTGAAATACCACACATTAAAATAAGCACAGGTCAATGCTTAGTGAGTTTTGGTGTGCTCGTATTACTTATTTTAGACTCTTTGAGAATAACCCCAAAGACTTGTGTTTCAATTTTATCTTTTGTAATTCCCTGGAAGGGTAAGTGTGATTACAAACTTTCTTCTTAATTCAATTAAATGAGCTTAGAACAGTGCCCTTTTTACATATTATGTGGTACCACAATCTTCTAAAACTATACAACATCTTTCTCTATAATGCTGTGCTTTTCTGATTATATTTATATTTTTTATTATTATTACTACCTTGTAAAATGTTTTCTAAGTTATTTGGTCTTTAAAACCTTGCCTCTTTTCCATAATGCTCAACAATTCATTTAACTCCAATATCTGGGAGACCAGCCACCATATAGATCTTTTTAGATGAAATTTATGGCATCCAAAAATGAATTGAGTGTTACTTTCTTTGCAGACCTCCAATAAATTAGGAGTCAGAACATGAAAAGATTTGATTATTAGTTTTTAAATTAACTTTGTGCCCTCCCTAAAAGCCCCTTTATTTACATGCATCAGTATTCTTGGCTTCTAATTTTTACAAGATATATATAAAGAGAGCTAACTTAGTTGATCCTAGTCTCATTTGCAGAGAGATTGCTGCTTTCTTATGCAGCCCATTGTAGAGGAAGAGAAGATATGCTATATAAGGAGCAGGATTGTTAATTGGTTGTTTGAAGCAATAAGAGTAGAAATGTATTTTATGATTTATACCATATAGAAAATTGAAGTGATTGATAAGAATATTGTGTGGAAAGAAAAGACTAGAAATACTCTAAATCGTCTACACTACTAGTGAAACCATATAACATTATCAAAGATTATTATTTTTCATTTTTAATTTTTTAGTACATGTTTGCAATACATAATGATTATATTCATCATGATGACTTGGTACCTGTACATAACCCACCTTCATTCTTTTTACTTTCCCTTCCTCTTCCATTCTCTCCACTCCATTTATTTAAAAAAGTATCTTATAGGAAGCCAATCACCAAGAAAGTTATAAAAGTAAGTTTTAGAAATCTACCAAGAAAGACATAAAATGACTTATGAAATGATCAATTAAGGTTAAAAGAGCTGAAAAGAAGAAGGAAGCAAAAAATATTAATAGGAAAAAGCAACAAAAATATTACATTTTAATCTACAAGTATTAACTATAAGTATTAAAGTATGTAATTCACCCGTTAAAGTTTGTAATATGGAATAAAAATTCATGGGTCAAAATATAGGCTGTCTACAAAAAAATAACTTTTAATATAAAAACCCACACAGATTAAAAATAAAACTATGTAGGGGCCAGGGATTTAGGTCAATGGTTCTACCACCTGCCTCACAAGTGCCGAGGCTTGAGTTTGATCCCTGGTACCAAAAAAAAAAAAAAAAAAAAAAAAAGTAAAACTATGTAAAAATACATATCATGCCAATATTACTGATAAGAAATCTTGAATGTCTACTTCAAACAAAGTGGATTCCAGAACAAAGATTGTCAGGCATAGCCGGGCATGGTGGTGCACGCCTGTAATCCCAGCACTCGGGAGGCTAAGGCAGGAGGATCGCTGTGAGTTCGAGACCAGCCCGGGCTGCCTAGTGAGTTCCAGGTCAGTCTCAACTATATAGTGAGACCCTGTCTCAAAGAACCAAAACCAAAAACAAAACAAAACAACAAAAGATTATCAGGTATAGAGAATTTGTAACTTAATGATAAATGAATCAATCTTCTAACAAGTCATAAATATATATCAATCCCCTATGGCATCTGTGCAACTCATCACAAAATGGATGAAATGAGACGTACAAATGTATAATCTCCCCACTTCCTCTGAAGGTTAACAAGAAATTTTGTCATCTCTTGCTTTTTCCAAAGTCTCTACCTCTTCCAAATTCTTATGATCTAAAAGCTATTCCCTTGGGATCCTTTACAGAGGCGTGAAATTGGATATAGGGGCCACCTAGATAATCCAGGATGATCTCATGGAGAGAGTCTCAATTACACAAACAGAACCATTTGTTCCTTATCAGGTCATAGTCAGGCACCAGAATATGTACATACATCTTTGAGGGCCACTTTTCAAACTCTCTAGCAAATAATAACAGATTATCAAAATGTATGAGGCCAAAATTATAGAAGTATAGATTAGAAATAGATTAATAGGTTCTTATATTTAGAAACTCCAAACCTCTTGTGTCAATAACTCATAGTTAAGCAGGCAGAAAATCAGTACTGATATAAATGATCTCCATGGCATTATAAATCAACTGCTGTAACTTATATTTCTAAAATATTCCATCCAGCAATAGCAGGATACACATTCTGTTCAAGGGGATAAAGAGCCTTTAGCAAGATATACAAATTCAGTGCCATAAAACATGTGCTCTTATAAAATCTTATTATAAAAATCACTATAATAATAGAGTGAATATATTTTCTTTGCAAAAAACAAAATTAAGGATGTTAAAGGCCAAACAGCAGACTGGGGAAAATATTTGCAAATTACTTATGTGATAAAGGATTTGGCTCAGAATATAAAATGAACTTTGAAAATTCTGAAGACATGCATATGGCAAATAAGTTAATGAAAAGCAATCTTAATTTTTCATTAGGGAAATGCAAATTAAAGCAACTGAATAACAGTTTCTGCATTATAAAATGGTTAAAATTAAATAAATGAAAGGGATATAAAAGCAGCAGTTGAAAAATGTATGAACTTCTGATAAGGATGCAAAATGGTATGCTCATTAGAAGGCAGTCTGGCAGGTTAATACAAAACTAAACATACTATTACTATATGTACTATATAGTATCTTGTTCCTATGTATTTGTCCATCTCCTTTTAGAACTTGCATTTACATAAAAACCTTTCTATAGATGTTTATTAGAATCCATTCATAATTACCAAAAATGGGAAACAGTTTGGCAATAAGCAAAGGGGTAGATAGATTTTGAGATATACACTCAAAGGAATATTATTCAGTTTCTTAAAAATGAACTATCTATTGGTAAAAAAATATGAATGGATATTAAATGCATATGACTAAGAGAAAGCCACCACTCTGAAATGGTTATACGCTACACATTTCTATTTACATAGCATTATGGATAGTGCAAAATTATAGGGAAAAACAGATCTGTGATTGGCAGAGGCCTGGTTTTGAGAAGTGTGGAATTAAGTGTGGGGAAAAAGGTTTTGCCAACATTACTGGTCATTGGTGGGATGTAAATGAAAACAACTCTGAGATTCTACCTCACCCCAGAAAGAATGGCTGCTATCATGAAGTAAACCAATAGCAAGTGATGGATAAAAAAACGCTTCTCCACTGTTGGTGGGAGTATAGACTGCTGCAGCCACTGTAGAAATCTGTATGGAGATATCTCAAAAAAACTAGAATTAAAGGTTCTATTTGACCCAGCTATTTCCCCTTCTGGGTATCTTCCCAAAAGTATTAAAAGCATCATACCACATGATATAGGCACACCTGTTTATAGTGGCACAGTTTTTTATAGCTAAATCTTTGAAACAACCCAAATGTCCATCACCTGGTATCTATATGAAGAAGATGCATTTTTTTTTTATAAAATGGAGTACTCTTTGGCCATAAAGAATGATAAACTAGAAACATTTATAGCTAAATGTGCATTGAGGCCATACTCTTAATTGAAATAAACTGGACATGCAAGTGTAAATATCAAATAGTTTCTCTCTTGTGAGAAAGTGAAAGTGTAAATAAGGATCAAAAGGTATAATAGATAATGTGAAATAGGAAAAAAAGGTCCAAAGAGGAAGGGGAAGTGGGAGGGGTAGGGAAAAGGCAAGAAGGAAAAGGAAAAAATATGGATAAAGTAAAAATGGAAACAAAGAACTTAAAAATAGGGAGGGATGGAGATGTTGAAAGGAAGGCAGAGGAATAGGGGAAAAGAATAAGAACCAAGATATATCATGTAAAGTAACAATTCCCCAATATGAATGCCATCACATTGTGTACCTAAAATAAGCATAATTATTTTTTTTTAAAGAAAGAAATCAACCAATAACAAACGCTGGGTGGGAGGGTTTTGGGAGAAAAAGGAACCCTTCTCCACTATTGGTGGGAGTGTAGACCAGCAAATACTGTGGAAATCAGTGTGGAAGTTCCTCAAAAACTAGAATTATCAGTCTCATTTGACCAAGCTATTTCCCTGGCTGGTATCTTCCCAAAATAATTAAAAGCATCATATCACAGTGATACACACATACCCATTTTTATAGCAGCATAGTTTCTAATAGCTAAATCTTGGAAACAGCCCAAATATCCACAAACTGGTGACTGGATGAAAAAGATGTTTTATTTTGTTTTATTTTCTGTAAAACAGAGTACTATTCAGCCACAAAGAATGATAAACTAGAGGCATTTATACCTAAGCTGGTGTACCTTGAGACCGTAGTCTTACGTGAGATAAATAGGACACATGTGTAAAACCTGACTTTTTTCTCCAAAGTGAGAGACTGAAAGTATCAATGAGGATTAAAATGTATAGTAGATATTTTGAAATAGGAAGAAAAGATTCAAAGGGAAAATAGGGAGGGGTGGGGAAAAGGAAAAAGGAATAGACAAAAATGAGAAAAGAAGAAAAAAAAAAAGAAACAACGCTCTGTAAATAGGGAGGGAAAGGTGAAGCTGTAGAAGGGAGGGAAGAGGAATGGGAAAAAACAAGACCCAGGATATATTGTGTACAGGTACAAATTCTCAATGATGAATAAGATCATAATGTATACCTAAAATGTACCAATAAACTCAGTGAAATAAAAACCACTAAAGCAGGTGCAGTACAATGCACCAACTTAAGTAATTTGGCAATTCATAGAAAATATAAGGCTAAAGACAAAAGGAAGTATACGTTCTGGTGGAAATTTTTGTTCCCTATAAGCAGGAATGGTGGTGAGTGCATGTAACTCTGGGAATCTGAGGAAGGAGGATTTCAAGTTCACACCCAACCTGGGCAACTTTGTGAGTTAGAGAGGCCTCATCTCAAAATAAAAAATGGGGCTAGCAGCATAGCTGAGTGAGAAGGACCTGGGTTCAAGCACCAGTACCACCAAAAAACCCTGTTTCCTACAGGGTTATACATCAATTTTTGAAAACTTTATATATGCACACTATGATTGAATGTTTAATTAAGTGAGAAGCCAATGGTAAGAGCCAGGGTTCTATTTGCTAGTGGGAGAAATAGAAGATAACCAAGGAAAGAAGGCTAGACTGCTAGACCCAGGAACCATCGATTACCAGATCATAGATGGAGATATTGTTTATTCATGCTTAACTTACTAGAAATTTAGCAGGTTAGACTGACAATAGTCGTATAAGTACATATCAAGCCCTACATTTGTTGTGTATGTACCCATATACTCCATAGATCTGTCTGCTATGAAAGCCTAGAATCAGTTACACCTCAGAAGAAAGGAATACACAAAGGATCCAGATCTTGGCTTCTTGTACTATCATCCAGTAGAGGAATACTGATTTTAAAATAAATGGCTAATTCTAGATCTGGGACAAGAAATATGAGATGATTCTGAAGAACCTTTTTGTGCCACAAAACAATGGAGTAATAAGGAAGATTAATGAAGAGGATGGGTATGTTTCACTTGTGAAAGTCAACTGAAAGGGTTTGTGATAAGAAAGGCTAGAACAATTTGAACCACAAAATGAAGTAGTATTGTATTATAAGTCAAAGCACAAAATACATATTCGTGAGCTTATACTTGCACAGATAAATATGCAAACAAGGTAGAGTAGATGAAATGACAAATGTATTAACTTGATTGCAGTAATCATTTCACAGTGCACACATGTATCAAATAATGACACTGTACACCTTAAGTATATATAAATTTCTGTTGTGAATTTACATGATAAAATTCTAACTACTTAACAATAACAGACAAATCTTATTTTGTTCTTCATCCTCAAAACCCATCGCCCAATCTAAATTTGATAAAAACATCAGAAGCAAACACAGATTGAAGGGCATTCTACAAATACCTGATCTGTGTTCCTTAAAAGGACAATCTAGGAAAGATTTTAGTCTTTTGTAGTCTAAGGTAACATGCTGACTGTTATATTACATCTTAATAGGATTCTGAAAAAGAAAAAGTATGTTAGATAAAAATTAATGAAAATAGAAAATTTGGATAGATTTTACTTAACATTTTTACTGGGTGCATAGAGATCAAAAAGAGAGGGGAAACAATTTGCCACTATCTCCTACTTAATGATTGATAGTTAATAATGAATTTGAATTCCACTGTCTAATAGGCACACATACAATATCCTCTGCTATGTCTTACTGCCTTAAATATGCTGTACTTTCTACATTTGTTTTACCTGCTTACATACTTTAGAGGTCTGTGCCTGTTTGATGAAATACTTAACATCCTACAAGTAATTTTTGTACCGATCACTAAAATATAGTTATAGATAAAAATGTTTTAATTTGTAAATATGCCATATCCTGACTCTCTACATAAGATTGAGGAGTTGATGCATGAAATGAATCCCCCCATGCACAGTTCACCAGCTCTATAGCACATCCGTGATGCAGGGGAGCTCTGGAGGTCTGAGAAAGAAGGAACAATGTAATCAGTCTTGTTTTGATGGACAGGAATTGATCTAATAAATAACCAATTTATTAGACGGTCTAAGTCTAGCCAGGGAAATAGGCTTCATTTTTGCTTGTTTATAATTATACTACAAATTTATCTGAACCTTCCTATTATTTCTTAGGATAAACAAAATTATTTAAAATTGAAGCCACATTTCAAATGTGAGAAATGTTCTGTATTTAGTAAAATTCTTAGTATTAAAATGCAATATTAAAGGAAGAATTGCACAATATTGCCTGTAGTTTAAATCGGCTCTCCAACATCATCCCCAACAGATAATAGCATGCATTCGTGACACCATAAATTGGAGATATTCACAATTAACAGACACCAGCATGGAGAAAGTATAGAAAATTGCTGACTGGCTTCAGTGCTGGTGGGCACTAAGTATAATACATGGACCCAACAATGTAGATTTTGAGGAAGGAAAACAGACCCTGTGAAAGAAAAAAGTAGAGGTAAGAGAACATGCAAGGTGTATTTGTTGGGAACAGTGAGTTACTGAGCCCAGAGAGCATGGCTTGGGAGAGATTCACAGGGACTTTGTAAAATCTTGTGTATCAAAAAGAAACAATAATAACTACCAAAACAATGAAAAGTCTTATAAAATATTTGACTAATTTAGCTTTGGGGACAGACCTATCATGAATAATGTAGTGGTTTCAGGACAGCTTCTGTTCTCATTCAGGGAACTGGCAGTTTTCCTTATGTGTTGCCATGAGACTGATGTAAGATTACACAATTGATCTACTTTGTGATACATTTTCCCATATGTGTGTGCCAGTGTAATAGTCTTACTATGGAAATGTGAACTTTCTGAAACCCTTCCTATTCCTTATTAGACTGCTTTTTATTAAATTTTGATTAACTCATTATAGACTACATATGAATGTAATACTGATGAGGATTCAAAAGATATATATTTAATTTATAAAACTCTGTCCATATACTTTCCTCATAAAATAAATCTTAAAATTATTACCTATACAATATTCACTTTGGGGAAAATTTTCCTTACAAATTATACACTTATCTTTTTGTCTTGTTGTTCCCAAAAACGGATGCTTTTTTTTTAAATAATGTAATTTAAGCAAAACAGGAACACAGAAGAGTGCTAGGTGTGGTACAGAAGACTCAACACTTAGGAACCAGGGATTAAATACTATTAAAATTCATTTCCAACAATACCTTCCCTGCAAGTCTTGCAAAGTGTTGAAAAAGAACATTCATTAAACATCCTACTTAAGTGAACGATGACCCAATCCAAAAATCAAACAAAAAATAAAATCTGCCATTTTTTTTCTTTTCTGGAATTTCTTTATTTAAAAATTACTTTTAAATTACTTTTTTCCTATTATGGAATTTACCCATTTTAAAATGACTTGCAGGCTGGGGGTGTCTCTTGGTGGTAGTTTTTGCCAAGAATGGATGAGGCCCTGCATTTGATCCCCCTGGAACCTAGGAGAAAAAGAAAAAAACATTTTTAAGAAAAGTGTTGCCTTGGGGAGACAATTACGCGAAGAGTTAATTACAATTACAGAGAGATGAAACAAAATCTTTAGTATTCTTCTGTTGGACCTGTAGAAGAAATGGTTAATTTTCACATGTGATTGGAATAAATATTGAGGAAAGCTTCATGATAATAAAAACATGGGAATTGACTTTAAATAGCAAATAAAATTGACAGGATGAAATGAAAGGGGTTGTACGCCAGGCTCAGAAGTACTTGATAGAAATACAAAGGTAACAATGTACCTGACTGTGTCAGGGGGAACAGAAACAGATTCAGGGTTATTTGGAAGACTATAATTGTGTTAGATACTTCTCTCTCATGACTGAGACTAAATACCTGACCCTCTAAATTAGAGGGGAAGGAGTTTATTTGGCTTACAGTTTGTGGAGGCTTTAGTTCATGATCAACTGAGTCCAAGGCAAGTATTTCAAACAGGCATTGCAGAGGAGAAACAGCATGGTGCACACAGGCACCAAAGGCAACAAGAGAGCTAACAGCACCCCCTGCCCCTTTTATCTTATTCTGCTTAGGGTGGGCAGCACTCACACCCTTAATTCTGGTGACTTTGAGTCCAGCAATGCATCATGAATCAATTCCAGCTTCACACACTCTAGATCAAGCCTATGACCACATGAGGCTTGCGGGGGGGGGGGCATCTAGACCCAAATCATAATAATAAAAGCCAAGCCAGAGCAAGTACACAGTTGGTTTAGAGGTCTGGAAGAGTGGTAAAGTTAAGGAGCTTAGTTTCCATAGGTAAGGATTAACTGCTACAACTTGTGAGGAGGGGAGTGTTAGAGTCTATCTAATAAGCCAATTCAAACTAATAATTAGTTACCTGTATTCTAAGTCAGGATATACAGGATAAAGAACTGAATATCACCTCATTTTTACTCTAGGGCCTTTCATGGACTTAATTCTGTACCCTCAAGAATGCTGAAGCCCTGGTTCCCAATGTGGTTTGGAAAGATGACCTTTAAGGAGGTAAATAGGTTCAATAGGGTCACAGCAATACAGTCATAGTTTATTAAGGCTGATGTCCTTCTAAGAAAATAAATAACTTCCATCTCTTCCTTCCTGCCCAACCCCAGTCTTTCCCCTCCTTATACCTGGCCTATTAACTCTCTTCTACTACACTTAGCACCTTTCTTTGCTTTATTTGTCTCTGAAATTCTTTACCATCCATTGATATCCTACATATTTTATTGATTGATTTGTCTCATTTCTTTAAATATTGTATGCTCAGTGAAATAAAAGTTTTCAGCTTTCTTTGTTTGAATTTTATCTATTTTTCTCTGGAAAGTAACCATGCAAATTGTGTAGGGCATGCATGGATTCACTGACGATAGACAAAAAGGAAGAAAGAGTACAGATAAAAATAAGAAGAAAGATAGTTAAAATAGCTCATATTTCTTAAAAATGGTGAATATATATAATTTATGAGAAGTTGCTCGTTTGGGGCGTTTAGTTTTGGATATGTTAATTTCTAAGAGGCATTGACATTTCTTTGTGGTTTAGACAGCGGGAAAGATGTGTCTAGAATCCTGAGGAAAGGTCAGACAGACAAAAATATCTCAGGAGAAGAGGTTTTCATTTAATATTTAAACAAAAGAGCACTTTTTGGAGTAATATAGTCCTTACTCTGAAAACCATAACTAATGAAAATTTAAACATAACTCTCAATGACAAATTAATTAGCTTCTGACTTCCATAACATTAAGGACCATACATATATATTCATACATATATAT